>NW_023270451.1:21225425-21317616 GCF_011800145.1 Mirounga leonina
GACTATGGACTCTGAGAAACAAACTGAGGGTTCCAGAGGGGAGGGGGTGGGGGGATGGGTTAGCCTGGTGATGGGTATTAAAGAGGGCATGCTTCAGTGGAAGTTGGTCATAGCTAAGGCCCCTGCCACTCTCTCACTGCCACGGTAACCTTTGAAGAGACTGGGTGTTATACGCAAACAATGAATCATGGAACACTACATCAAAAACCAATGATGTAATGTATGGTGATTAACATAACATAATAAAAAAAAATACCCAGTTTAGGAAATGGACATTAGATAATATGAAGACAGCTCTGGAGGCTAAAGATATTCACTGTTTGTCATAGAAAGTTTCCCGGGAGAATAATTTTAGGTTAAGATTTGTGGTTAGGGTATTAATATGAAAAGATCAAAGGAAAAAAAAATTAAGAGGTTGATCTTAGAATTCATTCAGACCATCTGACTAGATAAACCCTCTGCAGATTGAAGCCTTGCTCAAGATCTTATTAAGTCAAGTTAATGGGAAATGCAAAGTTAACGCAGTTCTTTATCTTTGTAACTCAGTTGAGATGTAAAGACCATGAGCAGCGTTTAAATATTATTACAATGACAAGTACATTCCAGAGGGCCTATGCAGGAGCTCATCTGTCCCAGACTTCCACATGCTGCTGATGGACCAGTGTTTCAAATAGGGCAAATAGGCAATTCGGTTTCAATCACTAAAGATCTTATCTTCTGGAGAGATCAGACTGGCAACATAATTAAGTTCAATGATTTGCTTCAGAACACAATTATAGAGTTCATCATTTGTTGCACTTTAGCTAAATACAACACTGTGTCAAAATGTGAGGTGGAATCTTTTTTATTTTTCCCAGTACAGAATATTTAATCAGCTCTGTTTCTCAAAATAATGACTTGGTTAGACAGTGTTTACTAAATAGTGCACTATGTGGTTTCATTTTCTCTTTAAAGACAAATTAGTGGAGAAATTTGCCAATTTGATCAAGGTTGGCAGGTTTTAGTATCTTTAGAATTTATATTTACTGTAAACGAGAACTTCCATTTGGGCTAAATACACATGAGAAAATGAGATGTGGGACCTGGGACAATCGGGAAAGGGTATTTAGGTAAGTACAGTATCTGGGTGGATTAAAATGGCAAAACAGCTACTTGAAATATTCAAAAATCCACTTTCAGTCTATATCTGCTTCTACTTAATTCTATGGGAAAAATAATTAGAAGTGTATAATATAAATATTTGGAGGAAGAGGGCATAACGAATGCATATAAAGTTAACAAACGCAACCCAAACATGATACATAAGCTCAAAAAGTATTTTATCTTGAAACGGATTCCCCAAAATGAAATAAGTATTATGCTTGTATGTTTAAACACCATAAATATACAGCAAGTCCTTCCTGAGATTGTTTCTCAATCAAATTTAAGAAAATTTCTTTCAACACGAAAAGCCATTAACAGAGTGTTAACACTCTGCCACCTACTGGACAACTTGTCAATTCCCAAAAATGTGCCCAAGAACTTGAAATGCGTGTTTCAACAGCGAAGCTTCTGAAAGCCTTAGGTAGGAAATAAAGCTCTGGGATATACGCAGGCAAACTTGTCCAGCTCGTTTGATAACAAGCTACTTCCCCATTTGTTGCTAAAGGCTGTTTGCTAACGTGATTCCTGTGTTCAGATTCAGCCTTTTAACGTTCAAACAGTAACAACAACAACACAACAACAATAACCTCCTGCAGTGAGTTTTTGGTGCCAGCTAGTTTAGCATCAATAACAACTTTATCCGGCCAAAAGTGACAGCGAAAGTGAAGAGGAGTTTGGCAAAAGGTTGTAGGCACTTCTATCCCCTCACCCTTTGGGAAAACAAATAGAGGACCGTCCTGGTGGAGTGGCATCTCCTGGAGGAGGGGGACAGAAGATGCCAGCACCTCGCTTTCAGCAAAGTGCACCTATAGCTGGAAGCTTCAGGTGTCAAATTCTATAATATCTAACTTTATTTCACAGATACAACAAATATAAAATTAAATCATGATGATATGGTATATGTAGCCAACCCAAGTAGAAATTACATAAGTTGGCAAGTCTGACTGAAATAAATGTTTAATACAGATAGTACAAATTAAGAAAAAGGCCAGCCAGCAGTGAAGTGGGTACTACTACTAATAGAATAGGACCTCATATTTAAATATTTACACTGAAATCAAAGAACATCAAAGTTACATAGGATATAGAGAGCCTGTGGCCTCACTTCTACAAAGAAGGAAACTAAGACTCCAGATATTAAGTGATGGAAACAGTTCAATGCAGAAAATGACTGTGTCAAACCCTAGCTTTGTCATTTTCCAGCTGGATGATCTTGGCCGTTGTTAATTAGCCTCTCGGGAGTTTTAATTCCCTCACTTGTACAAGGTAAATGTATCATCCAACTTACAAAATGGCTATAAAGACTAAATGAGATAAAATACCCAGCTCGATTTCTCAAAGCCAAACAGGTGCTCAATAAACATGTTACCCAAAGTCACAAAACCTATTGGCAGAACTGGAGCTAGAACCCAGGTGTCCTGACAGTTGATTAGATGCCTTTTGCAAGGCTGCACTGTTTCAGGGCTTACACTTAAGGAATTTTAAAACTAAGATTCAGGGGGTGCCTGGGTGGCTCAGTCATTAAGCGTCTGCCTTCGGCTCAGGTCATGATCCCAGGGTCCTGGGATGGAGCCCCGCATAGGGCTCCCTGCTCCGTGGGAAGCCTGCTTCTCCCTCTCCCATTCCCCTGCTTGTATTCCCTCTCTCGCTGTGTCTCTCTCTGTCAAGTAAATAAATAAAATATTTAAAAACAACAACAACAACAACAACTAAGATTCGGCTCCATTGGTATGTATGTGAATAGGCATGTAAGTATGACTTCAACTAAACCAAGGTCAAGGCTTGCCCTTTGTGAATCAATTGATTTGCTATATTTCATTCAGTCCCATCTTTGGAAAGTCACTTTTCATAGACTGAAGTATGGGTCAATCAGGTTTGATATTAATTCTTTACATTAAACGACATCTTTGTAATTCTCTCTCTCTATTTCCATCCTCTTAGGAGGACATAACCAGATTAATTTCCCAAAGTTACTCTTTGATAATTAGCATTATCTTCAAATATGTAGTACAGCACATTAATAGATTGTTATATCAAGGAGAATTTGTGAATCTCAAACAACAAGCAATTGAGGGACATCATAAGAAGAAATGTTCAAGTAGGGCTCCCCTCCCTATATAGCAGCCCATCTCCAATGAAAAGGGGATTACTTTTGTCCAGTTGGACATGGTGAATCATATTCAGTGGAGTATGACAACCTTGGGAAAAACCAAAGAAGTTCTTCCTCATTGGGTGGGATAGAGAATCTGTTTCTATGGTAATAGCAAAAAGTGCCCACTTTTTTAGCTACTGAATAGAAATATAAACCCTAACCACCTTCTTCTTCTTTTGAAATGTATAGTATTGGTTTAGAAGGAAAAAGTTTTTAAATAAAATGGCCTTTCACTAAATGATCGGTTATTTTTAAAATCTGCCTCTTTATCAAATTTCACTCATGGTGGAGAGACTTCACTGACAAGATGTTGACTGCCATTCCGTGGAGGAGGGTGTAGCCTGGTTTGCTCCATAGAGAACACACGTAGGGTCAAAGGTGTGACTCACAGGGAAGTAGGTCTGGGCTCAAAATGGCAAAGGGTTTTGGGAGCTGTTCAATAAGGGGAGAACCTGGAGATACTGAGATGGGACTGGGTACTAGGGACTGGATTTTTTAACAGGTGGGAGTTTAGTCCAGATAACCAGTAAAATCCCTTCCTACACTAAGATTCTATGATACTAGATTTACAAAATTCATGCTGTAGAAAAGCATTTATGAAAATGTACTCTCTATTGGGTTTTTTTTGCACAAAAAAACTTTGGAGGCATATTAGTATAGTAGTAAGGACAGAGTGGGGAACCAGACTTCCTGACAGTGCTGCCAATGAGTTTTGCTCATTATTAGCTGTGTTGCTTTGGGCAAATCACTGATGTTTTTCTATGCTTGAATGTCCCCATTTGTAGGATGGGGTTAATAATAGCGTGTTACTTTTTAGGGTTATTGACTCAATGAGTGAATACAATGTGAAGTGCTTTGAATATTGCCTGATTCAGAATAGTCCTTGTCCCCCTCCCCAAATGTCGGTGCAGCCTCTCTTTCTACAAAATGCACATCATACTTTGACTACACTAAGGGAATATACGTGTGATCCAAAATCAAGCAGGTAACTATGAGATTCAAACGTGGCAACTGTGTGGTCCAAATCCCATCACTTTGCACTCCTATAGCCACGATAGATATTAATCTTCTAGCATGGCATTCAATGCCACTGTGTTTTAGATGGTACCTCAGCATCCTTCTCAACACAGAGCTCTAGAGTAGACAAGTGAGAAGAAACCCATTCTGTTCAAGTATTCACGACGTTTGAATCTAAACTTTGTCAGGATCCAAAGACAAACTTAAGACTGACACATCCACTCCACTTGTTGCTTTAGTGTAGTATTTTTCATGGTGGCTTTGGTAAATTGCCACAAGATTTTGGTTTTATCTGTTTATTTTTTTCATATGCAAAGATGTGCATTTTTAATGAGCCATTATGAATACTGGTGTGTGGAAATGTGCTTTTGTGCTTTGTTAGAGGCAAATTCTATTAGAAGTCATCTGTTTGACAGTATATTCATTTCTCATGATATTCTATTTTTTAGGGATTGGAAAGAAAGGTTTTCAACACTTGCTAGAAGAGATCTGTCCCTATTCCTTATAAATGAAAAACCATCTTACAGATGCACACTTTTCTCAAAGAAAGGAATCTACATGCACAGAGATCAAGAAATAAAACTTAGATGGCAGGAGCAATCTAAATTATTAAAGATGATCTGGTCATAATTTGTTTCCACAAAGAGATTGATCTTTATCACTGGCCTTTGCTAAGAACAATTTGGCTAAACCTAGGGGAGTGAGGGGTGTAAGAGAACTATAGTCTGTTGGGAAGAGCAGAAAATCTAGCCATTCTGTCTTCTCTGCCCTGAGAGTAATAAGCCCCTAGGGGTCCCATTCCTCCGCAATGGTTAAAAAGCACAGCTAAGACATACTTGATGGAAAAGCAGAAGGTTTAAGACCAAGTAGCAGCAGGCTATTTCTAGTGTAAGCTAAGCAGTCTATTCCAAAGGGAAGTCTCAGCTGCAGGGATGGGACAAATGGCAGAATTCTAAAGGTAGAGCTAGTGAACAGTCCAACCGCCAGGCCAAACATAAGTATATGTCATTTTATAAAATACATAATATCATTAATATTTGAGCACTTATTCTGTACCAGACACTGTGCTAAGAGTCTTACTCATTCAATCTTTACTGACGCAATAACTCTGAGAGGTAGGAACTAGTATTCCTGTTGAATGAATGAAAAAACTGAGGCATAGGAAGATTAAATTGCCTGCCTCAGGCCATGTTGCCTGTAACAGGCAAGGTTAGGACTTGATCCTTGACTTAGAATCCTTGACTCCAGAGTCTCTGCTCTTAGCTACACTGAGGGTCCTTGTGGTTATGGGATAACTGCCAGGTCCCATCTTGCTAGGTCTCAATGGCTAGTGGGAATTTCTACGCAGGCAGGTCCTAGCCAGATGACAGAGAATGTCAAACACAACTATTACTCAGGTGTCAATACTCTGCATGGGGCTGGAGAAACTTCTGGATGAACAGAAGGTCAGGAACTTGACAGTCAGAGAGGATTTTGATCTGATTAGGCTTCAGCAATGCTCCATGCCCTCCGTGCTCCAAAGCAAAGCAGATATTGTTAACTCAGGGCCCTTAGGGACTGTGGGTGGGCTAGAGAAAGATGGACTTATTATCCTCAAACTGGCTGTAAAGAAGAAATGACAGGCCTGTATACCCTTGGGATCATCTGCAATAGCCCAGATGGGACTAGGGCTGGTAGCCCCGAATAAATTTGATAGTGGTTTTAACAGCAAAAATCACTTATGGAGCACATTAAATGCAAGCATTTAGAATAATGTCTCCCTTCAAGTAGTTTTGAAGGGATAGGAATTTATCAAAGGGGAAATACTGTATTCCAAACTTGTTAAATAGTTTGATACAGGTCAGTGACTCTACCAAAGGGGCACAGATTAAGCACAGCACTGAGTTTATCACAGGTTTATTAAAACAGGTAGAAATATCAAGCTAACATCTAATCTGAAATCTTATCTTTAAAAACAGGTCTTGATAAATAAGAACTTGACAATGAAGAAGCGAAACTAGAGGCTGAGTGGTAGACAGACAAGGTTTATCTTATTCATTAACGAATGAACAAATATTTCTGCTCAATTTTAATCTAATTAAAACAGCCCATATTCACTGAGGTCCTTTTCACTAATCGTGAAAAGAATGAAACTGATCTGTAAAACAGAGGTGAGTGGCCAAATGCTAGGAGCCGATAGTTCATACTGCATGGCTTACCTTAACCAAATACTTTACATCCTGCAAACAAAAAATGAAAATTAACATGGGCATGTAATTCTTTCTGAATCCATTAAGGTTATCCTTATGTCTTCAAGATATTTGGGGATAGTTAAATTCGTGGGGTTTTTTTTTTTTTTTTTTTCAGGGCAAGCTTTTGTTTTGTAGCAGCAGAGTAGGGATGGAGGATGAACATGGAAATGGAATTTGGATGGCTTTTATTATCAGTGGCTTGGAAAAGTATGAAAGCAAAGCGAGGCACTCAAGGGTATTGAAATCCTTCAGTCAGATATAAATGGGAAGTATTTTCCTTGCATTCAGAGATCTTGTTCAAAAGGAAAGGGTCTATGCTGTTTTACTTAGAATGTCTTTGATATGTTTTTACTTTTTATTAAAATTTGTTTTTAGGAGCGCCTGGGTGGCTCAGTTGGTTAGGCGACTGCCTTCGGCTCAGGTCATGATCCTGGAGTCCTGGGATCGAGCCCCGCATCGGGCTCCCTGCTCAGCGGGGAGTCTGCTTCTCCCTCTGACCCTCCCCCCTCTCATGCTCTCTGTCTCTCATTCTCTCTCTCGCAAATAAATAAATAAAATCTTAAAAAATAAAATAAAATAAAATAAAATTTGTTTTTAAAATATATAAGTTAAAGTTCTCCCTCATAACAATCCTACTTTTCCAGTATTACTTGCTCAGAAGTAAGAACCATTAACAATTTGAAGTTTACCATTCTGGATACTTTTCTGTGCACATAGATGTGAGTAAAATGTATAATTTTACAAAACAGGATCTATTTATCTATCTAGATATATTCTCCCGAAACTTCCTTTTTTCTTAGTATACGATGAACACTTTTCCCTATTAGTGCATACAGATCTACTTCATTGTTTTTAATGGCTATATAGGATCGCACAGTACAGGGATGCCGTAATACATTGAGCTATTCCCTATTGATTAGTGTTTAGGGAATACCGATCTTCGAAGTATTACAAATAATATTGCAAGGAACATTATAGATACTGAAGGATACATACAGAAAGACCATTTCTCTACAGTAGATAATAAATAGAAATGCTGGACCAAAGCATATGAGCATTTGTAATTTTGACAAGTAATACTAAATCGCCTGCTTTTCCTTGATTGTTAGTGAGGCTGAATGCCTTATTATAATGACCTTGGCCATTTGGTTCATCTTCCATGGATTTATAACCTTTTGTCACTTTTTAAAAAATGAGTTATCTTTCTTTTTTCTTTTGGATTTATAGGAGCTCTTTGTATCTCAATGTTTTGTAAGAGACTCTGGAGTCAGGGAGATCTGAGTTTAAGTCCCAGTTTTGCTTCTTTCTTACTAGATGACATTGGCATTTTGTCTAAAGTCTCTAATCCTCAGACTGTTTATATATAAAACAAGGATAATAAGACTACATACATGATAGGTTTTTCTTGAGTTTTAAAAATAATACAGTGTTTGTTAATTTTTAAGATGGTGCTTGGTACAGAGTATATATGCAATAAATATTAGTTGTTCTTTATGTTGCAATTACTTTTCTCATGTTGTTAGTTGACTTATAAATTTATTTGCAGAAATTACCACTTTATAGAAATTTTGCATTTAGATACAGTCAAATCTTTCACTACCCCTCCCCTCCTTTTGGGCTTTTGGGTTTTGTGTAACGCTTAGAATAACAATACCTAGATTATGAACAAATATATTCTCTTAAATTCCTCGAAGTACATTTACAGTTCGAATTTTTTACACTTAGACCAGTATTTGTTTCTGAGCATGGTGCCAGGTAGTTCTGTATTTTGAATTTCCCATCATTTTACCACTGATTTGAAATGCAGATGTCATCATCTACCAGATTCCAAGGTATTTCTGCACTCTTTATCCTATTCCATTTACCTATTTATCCTTTTCTGGGTCAATACCGTTGCATTTTAGTTACTTGTCTCATGGTATGTTTTGACCTCAATAAGGCAAGACCCTAACTCCATTTAATCTTTTGGTTATATTTATTCATCACCTATCTTCTACATTAGAATGCTTCCAGAGAAGCTTGGCTTTGTTTGTCTTTCATTGTTGCATCTCCATTGACTAAGACAACACCTAGCCCAGAGTAGGCACTCAATATATGTGATTTGAATAAACAAACTTAGATCTAGTAGTCTTTTTTTTTTTTACACCCATACATTTTTTTGCCTTTCTTTAAAACTTTACTGTTAAGTAAACACAAAAAACAACATAAAACGAAAATATAAACACCCTTGTAACTACTATCCTATATCTAATCTTTAGAAAAAAAATAAAGCAATCCTTGCCTTCTATATAATTACTGTACCAGCTCTAGTAGTTTTAAAAACAGTGATATTGGTAAGATCTTTATTTCTTTGTATATGAAGGTTTGGCAATTGTGTATTTATTTGTACTGACTAGTTAAAAGGATATTATTTACTCTGCTATTTGTTTTAGGAAGAACAAATAGCTACTTCCTGGAACTTCCACCTTTAGTGGGCTAGACGAACGCCATTTGAAATAAATAGAGCTTCAGGTTCCTTCTGTATCTCTCAAAGACTGGTGAGATGTTTAGAGCAGAGGGAAGATTTCATATGTCTTTCTGTTCTTGATAATCTTTTAAATAAAAGTTTATTTTAATAATAAGTTTTATTATATTAACATTTAACTGGAATGAAGAAAAACAAGGGAGGAAAACCATTCATTTTTCCTATTCACCCGGCTATTTCTGATATCAATTTGGAAATATTGGAAAGAAAGTACTGGAAATATTGGAAGGAAAGAAAATATCAGAGACATGGGCAGTGAAGAGGCAAAGCCTCTGAAATGCTTCACTCAAAATACAGCTTTATGTTGTTGATGCTTTGCTGACACTGGCCAGGGAAATGCTCAGGCTGATGTAAGGCTGGATAGACATGGGCATGAAGTAGTCAAACTGAAAACCCTTGAACTATGGAAGGGATGGGGAAGAGAGCCTGTTGAGAGGTGTCTGTGAGCTTGATAGCTGGACTAAAATCACCTGCATCACCTGCGAACTTACTAGAAATGCAAATTTTGGTGCCCCACCCTAGACTGAATCAGAGACTCAGGGGTGGGAACAGCAATCCATGTTTTAACAAGCCCTCCAAGTAACTCTGTTGGGGGCTGAAGTTGGAGAACTACCGTTTCAGTGCAAAAGAAGGGGAGATGGGGAGTTACAAAATCTGACAACTAATAAAATCCTTGTCCCCCTCATCAACTTCCATGTCATGAGGATAAAAGAGAAGTTGAGACAAATTATTTGAGAAAATATTGTAAGACTGGCAGTAAACTGTCACTTTAATAATTGGTAGGCAAGTTAGGTACTTTCTACAGTGCCTCCTTCTGAGCAAGATTCACATACACAGTCCATAGGGCAGAACTGTTTAATTGGATTCTAATAAGCCGAAACGTTTCTGCTTCCAGTCCCAGACCCCAAGACAACAAACCATTCCCATGATTGCTGTTCAGCAAAACTAGGCTGTCATGGTTTTCCATAGCTTGCCTATTGAGATGTGCCTTCTAACATACAGCATGATGACTATAGTTAATAATACTGTATTGTGTAGTTGAAATTTGCAAAGGAAGTGGATCTTCAGCATTCTCTTTACAAAAAAAAAAAAGGTAGGGGCACCTGAGTGGCTCAGTCAGTTAAGCATCCTGCTCTTGATTTCGGCTCAGGTCATGATCTCAGAATCATTAGATTTAGCCCTGAGTCAGTCTCTGCTCTGGGAGTGGAGCCTGCTTGGGATTCTCTCTCCCTCTTCCTCTGCCTCTCCCTGCTCCCATGCTTGCTCACTCTTTCTCTCTCTCAAAAAAAAAAAAAAAAAAAAAGTAAAGATGTAGAGTAGAGACAAAAAAGAAGTGCCTTCCCCATCCACATGGATTATATACCGAGGCCACTGCCCTTTTGTGGCTTAGCAAAATGATTTATTGGTATTATAAGTCAAGTTGACTATTTCATCTAAAATATTTCCATTACCTGAAATAAACTTGCAAGGCCCAAAACAATATGCTCTGACTCTCTCCACCTTGTCACTTTAGGAGTGGTGGTGAGTTGCTGGCAAGATACTCAGGTACTTGAAAAAAAAGTTTTTTGAATATTTCTACTCATTCCTTTTAATGGAGGAAAGTTAATCTTTAGGGGCGCCTGGGTGGCTCAGTCGGTTAAGCGGCTGCCTTCAGCTCAGGTCATGATCCTGGGGTCCTGGGATCGAACCCCACGTCCGGCTCCCTGCTCCGCAGAGAGCCTGCTTCTCCCTCTCCCTCTGCCTGACACTCTGCCTACTTATGCTCTCTCTCTCTCTGTCAAATAAATAAATAAAATCTTAAAAAAAAATAATGGAGGAAAGTTAATCTTTAAAGAAATATGTTGGACTTTGAATATAAATATTTTCAATCCATTTTCATAAATTGGTGCAGCAGGTAAGAGTCTCAAACATTATCTCCCGCTGTCTCTCACTCTCACTGGTGTCCCTATCTCTTGTATAACTCTTGACTTCCCCTTTGGAGATCCAGCCTTGTTATTGTCCCCATCTGGTCGCTCACACACCATGTGACAAGCTCTCTGCTGCAAATTTACACCCTAAATCACAGGAAGATATGAAACTCAATTAATAACTGCTACATTCTTTAAGTTCAAGATATGCATTCTCACAACACAGTGTATATTCAGTCTACACTTGTCTCTGAATATATTAGAAGCAGCTATTTAAGATCCAGATCTCTGATGAACTCAAAACAAGAGATGGGGGCGCCTGGGTGGCTCAGTTGGTTAAGCGACTGCCTTCGGCTCAGGTCATGATCCTGGAGTCCCGGGATCGAGTCCCGCATCGGGCTCCCTGCTCGGCAGGGAGTCTGCTTCTCCCTCTGACCCTCCTCCCTCTCATGTTCTCTGTCTCTCATTCTCTCTGTCTCAAATAAATAAAATCTTAAAAAAAAAAAAAAAAACAAGAGATGGAACTCTAAATTAGAGTGTGCTATATTAAGAGAAAATCCCTCTGAAAGAAAAGAAAAGGAATTGGCTTTCCTTCCTCATTTGCTGGCCTCTGAGGGCTGAAATATGTCATACTTCTCCTTTCTCTTTAAAAAGACAGAAACTTCTTATTCTTTAGGATTGTGATGAAAACAAAGCTTTTTTGACTACGGAATCAGTGAGATGCCCACTTTTCCTAATCTGCCATTGACAATTAAAGCCACTCTCTATCCCAGGGAGATCAAGCCACTCTTCAGGTAATTTAAATAAAAAAACAAACAACACACTGACTACCAGTGTCTTGTAATTTAGGAAAATATATCTGCTGGTATGCACTAGTCACACAATGAGCCCTTTTTATAGATATAAAAATTATGGGTCCACTTTCAAATTTTATCTTCCCATTAAACTGATGACCTTTAGCTACTGCCTCCTTTATTCACCGCGGGGTCTTACTTTTCATATCATCTGGTGATCTTTACAATTTCCATTCCGACTTGTATTCGTTTTAATGTTAGTTTTATTGGACTGATATATACAATATATCATTTTAAATCTCATCTGATTCTCCTTCTGAGTTTACGTGCTGTGTCCCTATGGACAGCATCATCTACGGAGTGACGGAGGCACATTTAAATCAAAGGCACTTCTCGGGTTTTTACCATTCCTGGACCTGTGGTGTGGGATAGCGAGAAGAGCGTTTGGGATTCACACAGAATTCCAGCTGAGAAATAAGCCAAAGCAGCTCTGGGATATGGATAGAAGTGGGTCCAAGCCCAACTCCATCACTGGACTACTTAACTAGATGAGCTATTTTGGCTCATTTTAACCTGAACTATAGTTTTCTTCTCTATAAAATGAATATTATAATAGTTATAAGAATAAAGAGCAAGTACCGACTGCTCTATGCCTTATACCACGTGCGGCACTTTTCCTACTTTATTAAAAATCCGTGAAATAGTCCTGTGAGATAGAAATAATTCCTTTCCTAGAAGAAACTGAGGCTAAGAGAGGCCAAACAATACTAATAAGGAATATATCCTGTTGTGTTCTCTAAAGACAATACCCTTCCTGTTAAAGTGGCACTGGGGCCGGGAAGTTTGTGTACAGGGCAGTTGAGATACTGAATATGAAAGCATTTCCTAGACTGTGTACACACTAGTCCACCAAAGCTCAGGTGTTTTGTGTATGGAGTGTGCTATTCTAGGAAAATATATTTATACACTGATAATTTTAAGGGTAACATGCTTCTTTGTAAATTCTTTAAAAACTATCAAGTGGCACTCACAAACGTAAGGGTTAGTCTTGGGCAAATTTGTAGTTTGCTTCGTGCACCGCCCTTCATTCCCTAAAAGCAGGCTTTTCCTTTTTTAAAAGAGCCCCAAATTTTAAACTTTATGAATACATACAATTCCTTGCCCTTTGTCCCTGATGTGAGGGAGCAGGGGCATAGGGTTGATCAATTTATAATTTTAAAATAAAGAATGTTTTTTAAAAAGATTATCAATTATCATCATCATTAGATAAAAAGAAGGGGTATTTTTGCTCCAGAAAGGGAAGAATGTAATCTCAGAACAAAGTGTCATCCTTGACACTGAACACACTTAGTGGTAGGAGAAACTCTTGACATTGTCTTTGATCTTTTTACTTTGCTGCCAGACAGGGAAACTCCATCATGGATCAGCATGGGTCATCAGACCAAATTTGAAGACCATCATTTTAAAAGCCACAAAGGATGCTGAAAAATTATGGAAGGGAAGCAAACAGACCTAGGTGAGAATGCATGCTTGCTTTTAGTTATTCAGAATAGCGATTCAAACCATGGGCTCCAAAGTTAGGCTGTCCAGGCTTAAATCCTCCCTCTTCTTCAAGACATACCGCTCTCTTTAAGTTCCTAAATCTCACCATTCTCTGCAGGTAAAATGGGTATAATTATAATGCCTGTGATTATTGTGAAAATTAAATGGGATAATTTGTCCAGGAACCAACATAATTAACCCTCAAAAATTTTAGTTTCAAAATTAACTTATTGTTAACATATTATTATTAACAATTATTGTTATTTTATTCTTATTTCTTATTATTAATTTATTTAGCTTCTTTGATTTTCAGTTTTCCCATCTGTAAAATGGAGATAAAAATAACTAGCTTGCAGGATTGTTGTGGAGCCTAAATGAGATGATGCATGTGTTCACACAGACGGGCATATATCAGAATCCCAAAAAGTGGTAGTCATTGCTATTTCTTGTGACATTTCCCCTCCTTACTCCCATGGAGCATTCACAGTTGTCAGACTGCCTTTGGCTCCTCCCAACCCCTCTTTGGTGCCCTACTTGTAATTCTGTCCCAGGCTCCACCCAGTCTCTCTGTCATGTTACCTGTTCCATTTATTTGTCCCTTAAAGTCCTGAATGCAATGAAGGCAATTTCATCAGCATATCACCTTGGGAAAGTCTTAAACAAGCACACTGAAAAATCCTAAAAGCAAAACACATGCATGATGATCACTTAAAAAACTCGGTGTTGTCTATTTTGGAGCTCTGCTTGAAAGTATTATGAAGAGGAAAGAAAACAAGATGAAAGCTTTACAATAAAAAAATCTCCAGCTTGAACACAATGAGTAATGGTAAGACCATAAGCTTGCTTTCTTTCCTACCTAAATCTATATTTTTAGGTATTCGTCAACCTGGGCAACTCAGGAAGTCACCCGAGATGCTAGGTATCTCCCATACCTCTCACCCACTAGTCACCGGGGTCCTGACCCTCCACTTTAGGGTGTAGTCTGAGATTCTGGACAGTGACAGAGTCAAAAGGAGGGATAAACAGCCTATATTGTTATATTGATATAATCGTGGCTCCTCAATGAAGAATGTCTTATTTTCTTTCCAACACACATCTCCCTATTCAAATCTAAAATTGTTGAATCCACCATGGGATGGAACTGATATACCTGTGTGATACTGGAGAAGTCCTGTCTCTTTTATTTCTTCATTTATATGATGGAGTTGGATTAGGACCTCTAAGATCTGCTCTAATCATCCTTAAGAACATGTGTACTAAGGAGTAGGGAATGGTACAAGGTTATTTTAGAAGACTACAAGTAAGTGAGAAGAGGAAACATGATAGGGAGGTATTATGTTCTTTTGAAAATTCCTCAAATACACAATTAAATCATGGACTAACATAAATTAACATGAGTAGAACTTAAAAATCCAAATGAAGCCTGGGAATGGGTATACATATGTAAAGCTGATGGTGAGAGAGAACTTTTATTGGCAAACCCTGGTGTATTAAAACTAGAGGTTTTATCCTGAACTTTTGAGGTGGGCTCTTTTAACAAATATGAAGAAGAGCGCAAATGTATTGTTCTTGTTATGCTAAGAGGTGGCACAGTTGGGGGGGGGGTGGAGCTCAGAAAAATCCATGACTGTTAAATCAAGAGAGAAATAGCAAAGAAAGTAGGCTGTGTCTCATCTTTCGAGGATCAACATGCTATCACCAGTCAGTCTGCTCTGAATCATAACCTTTCTAAGTTTGTCAACTTTGGATTTCTGGAAGGGAAAAATTTAGGCAGGGTATAAATGAATTCTATAATGCAATGTTTATGAACCTTTGGGCTTCTGCTAAATTGATTTGACTAATTTACTTGTTTGAGGGTTACCTAAACTGAATGGAATGATGACTGTCCTCTTCTATTAGGGACACTGATCAATCTTCAAAAGCATTCAAGATGAATTTCTGTGTTAAAGACCAAATGTTTTTATTTTATTTTTTTTCCTATCCTAAGGGGATATTTTGCATTAGTGAGGGCAATATAAATATTATTCTGTAATATTCTGAGGTTGAGAAAGGGCAAAGATCCTGAAGTGTTTTTTTCTTTAGTGCTTAGAATACAGCATCATGTCAAATTGACAGAAGAAATGTTAAGAGTAGATTTTCTCTTCCAACCACATTGAAGTAAAACATATAAAAGTATCTCCTTGTACCGTATACACATTTTTTCTTCTATTCTTTTTTCTCCATGAATTTGATTACACTTTCTTGCAACTTTGGAGGATAAAAGCCTCTCACTTTCTGGTGCATTCATTTCCTGGCCTCTAAAATGATAATCTACTGCTGGAAAAATGACTTGATTCACAGGGAAATTGGATAATCTAATGTAAAGCAGTTAGGTTCTAGAGCAATATTCTGTGAAATATCCCTGACACATGTTTTCCCATTCTTTCTTTCATTATTCTTAAAATGAGCTGTAACAGTGAAGGGGGGCGGGAGGGGGGAAGCTTTAGAGTAAAACACATTACACAATAGAACGCATGAAAAATTTAAGAGCAGTAAATAAGAACTGTAATATTAGAAAATAAAATAACCTTGGATATGGCAAATAAATTAAAACGTATTGGAGATGGTAAATAAAAATCACTTGCAAATGGCTGAGCATCTTGAACATGGAAGTACACACAGATTTTCCTTTGAGTATCTGATCAGATCTCTCCCCTTGCACAAGTACTCCGAGTGCCAACATAGTCATCACATAGGGAAATGAGACCACTTAGAACACATGGAAAAGAATTGGCATGCTCCAAAATAGATCTTGGAAAGTTTATCATCTCCAAGTGAGTGAATAGGAAACTTGACCATTTTTAGACTAATTAAAATTCAATGTATTTGTACTTGCCATTTTTAGACCACGTTTTCCCCCCACATCATTAAGACCATATATATCATGGGTTTCTGACTAATTTTCATGGAAGTAATAAAAATATAGTTTGGAAATTCTATTTAAAGCCATATTTTGTTAAGAGGTGTGTTTTGCATTTTTGCAGCAGAAATTGTACCTTTAAAATAATAAAAACAGATTGAGTTTTTAAATTTGACTCTGCTTCTTATGAATGAGGTGTCAACTTGGCAAAGTACAATTTCCTCTTCTTGTAAACCACAGGGCAGAGTGGAATATTATTAGCATGGGTACATCTCATGACTGCTGTAGAGATTCATATTTAGAACAAATTAGGAAAACCACTATTTAATGCTTTTAATTTTCTATGAAAAAGTGAGAAATCCATGGATCTGCTGTTGAAAGACACAAAAATGCAAAACTGAAGACATTTTACATCATAATAACAAACTTTGTCTGTTGAGCTTTTAACATTAATTTACAATAAGCACATTCCCCCTTTTGCATTTACTTACCCTCTGGAGCCAGACCTCCTTGATTTCATTTCCAAAGCTGTCATGGATTAGCTGTGTGTTCTTCCATAGGTTACTGACCTCTCTGCGCTTTAGTTTCTTCATTGTGTAAAGAAGATAATAATAGTACCTACCTGAGAGGGCTGCTGTGAAGATCAAGTATATTAATATCCATAGTATATTTATGTAATACATATAAGATCATCACTGGCTCATAGGAAGTTCTATGTAAGTGTTACTATTACCATTATCACCATTATTAAAATATTTCAATAAATCTATTTTTTGTCCAAGTTTCCTAGGAGGTTTTTAAAAGATACTTTTCTTAAAAACTGGAAATTACGCTGTTGGGAATCTGATATTGATCAAAATTTCACATTGGGCTCTATTTAGATTATGGTCTGGTCAACCCCAACGTCATAACTTACTTTCTAAGACTCTACCACGTATAAATTGGTCATTTATGAAGGGGTGTCCTCTTTCCAGCTACTTTTGCATACTATAACTTGAAATACTTATAAAAAAAATCTCATTTGAACCAAATAATTTGTGAAAAGTTCTTACTTAGAAACGTCTACCTTTATATACAGGCAAGAAGGCAGCCAGGTGAAATACATAGTTGGTAAAAACTTCAGATTCAATAAAGGCCATGAACAGTAGATATAGTTACAATAACTCATAAAAGTGATTTGGTTTTTAAAAACTCCATATCCTCCAAGGGTGATATAGATTAAAATTAACTCTTATAAGCTTGGGTATGGTTTTGCCTTAGCAGGTACTGGCCCCCTTTAATCGTGTGGATATGACACCAGATGGTCAATATATGAAAAGCTTCACAGAGATTTGAATTTTACCAAAAAGGCTCACCTGCCCCCAAGTCACACTTGCATCAGCACTTAAAATGCCTGCTATTATCTTTACTTTCTCTCAAAAAGGCAGATTTTCCAAAGATTTTCAGCCGGATATCAAGAGTTGGTGTACCATAAAAGGGTCTTAGGTCACATAAATTGAGAAATGCTGTGGATAGGACAAAATTAAATGGACGTATTACTTCAATTTGTTGAATAGATATTTAGACTGCTGGAAATTAAAAGAGTCAAGACAGACCTCAATGGAATTTATAGTCTAATGCAGGTAATAGAAAAATAAAAGAAACAGACACAAAAATAAAACGCTTACAAACTGTATTGACTATTAAGAAGGAAATAAGGAAGTTGCTGAGATAGAGATTAGTAGGGCAACACATACTTCAGAAAGTGCAGGGACTGTGGCGGGCTTCTTCGAGGGAGTGACAGTTAAGCTAAGGCCTGAAGTAAGAGACGCAGCTAGCCACGTGAAAATGGGTGAAAGAACATTCCTGATGGAGGGAAGGGCACAGAGGAGGGTGTGTGTGTGTGGGGGGGAAGGACGTGGTGTCTCCCACTGGTTGGATCAAGATCAGTGTGGTGGAGTGAGTGGTCCAGGTAGATGAGGCTGAGGCTGCCGGGTCAAAGAAGAACCCGAGGCCACGGTGATGAGTGTGAGCATGGGTTCAGGTGTCCTTGGAAGCTGTTATATGGTTGTGGACAGAGGGGAAACCTGATCTGGGTTACATCTGAGGATTCACTTTGGGTGCTGAGCAGAGAACATGTAGGGGAGAGGCACAACGGCTCCTGAGCAGGCCACATAGGAAGCTGCTGGGGTGGCCTGGGCAAGAGATGAGAGCATGGGGTCTACATTACAAATGGTGGATATGCAGCAAAGCCCACTTCTCATGGTTTTCAATAGGCTGATGTGTGGTATAATGTTTCAAGTTTGGGAATAAAGATCCAAACTGATTTGACCGAAGAACACACAGCAGGAAAAGCCAGGTTCAAGAATTAGCTACTAAATCATTGATAATGCAAATTTTTTTTTTTCCCTAAAGGGAATAAAGGTTTATTCCACTACTATATTACCCGCAGGGAGCAGTGTTTATAGGAATAGAGTAAAAGAAAAGCAATTGATTTTGGCAAGCCAAAAGGAGCTGAGGGGGAGGTTGTGGAAAGACTCAAGCAGTGGGGTTTTTCCTTAGGAAAGCAGGCTTCTGGAATAAATGGGAATACAATGAGTGGGAGGTGCTCGGGAAGCTAAGAGAAGAGAAGGGACACTAGAGACAGGCTCTGCCTCTTATACAATATAGTGGGGGGCCTCTCTTATTTATGTGTTCAACTTTCCTTGTGGTTATGCATGAGGACATTCATGCGAATATTTTTTTTGCGAATGTTTGCGACTCCCTGCAATTCTGCAGGCTTTTCAAAGAGTGCACTGGACATGGAGTCCAAAAGCTGGAGTTCTCAAGGCAGCACTGTCACCTACCGATGAGAAATATGTCGTCTCTACCTCAGGTCCTCTTTCAAGAAAGCAATGGACTCCAGATCAATAATAAGGATAAAATACTAGTTACCAAGAAGATGTATGACATTACCCCATATACGAGGAATGCCTCTTTAACAAATTAAAATGCAGCTCAATGAGGCTATAACTTCCAGTTTTGATATTTGCTGACTCCAAGTTGCTACTCCTCAAATTTGCCCAGATTATTAATATTTTAGTAGTTAAGAAGAAATGCCAAGTTTCTCATTGACCTTCTATTTACTAAAGTAATATATCTAATTTGCAAGAATATACATTTTCCTCATAGGATGCAATGAAATTATTTTCGTTTTGAATGGGAAGAAAAGCAACCCAGTAAATTCTTGTTTTTCCTGAATTGGCCCTCAAGCAACGATGACCACTCACCACTTTGCTGGGATTTTGCCTTAATGCCATCTTTGCAGTCTATATGATGTTAGGAATGAAAAAGTGTTCTAATATCATCCTGACCTTTTAGCCCTGTAGTAGGCCCAGGGAATGAGGTGCTAAAGCAATTTGCATTATTGTGTTCTCTGGGTCATGAATTTCTTTGAATCTTGGGCTAAAGAGATCCCATCTCAATGTCTGTAAACATCGACGTTTCCTACAAAACACCCTTCCTGCTTGCAAGAAATCTGTCAGACTTAAGGTTAGAAACAAATAATTATGCTGAAGTTTGGGTTAATTAATATATGAGTCATGTCCATTTGAAATTTAAATTTGGTGGCAGTGCAATCTGCCTTTCCTTTTTCCCTTGCTGCCCCAGTTGACTTTATGAACACCCCGTTAGAGAGGAAATTTCCTCAAACAGCAGAGCTTTCCTTTAACAATGACTATTATCAAAGAGTTTTTTTCCCCCTATGATAGTCCTGCAATAAGTGCCATTACTTTTGGGCTCCAGGAAAGGATAAATATAGCTTTCATATTTGGCTGACACCAAATTCATCTGTGTTTATAATCAATTAATTTAAGGTCTACTTCATAAAACTAGGTTGGGGTCGGGCGAGAAAGCCTAAACTTCTAGAACTATATCACTTTCCGCGATTTTATTGTGGTGCAGCACGTTCCTGCTCATGTGTGTAGCCTTCTAGAATGTCCCCTTGTTACAGAGCATGAGCCTGGACTACTGCAGGGTATTCCAAAAGGCTGGGTCGTGATGGTCAGTATTATGGCCACAGCTCCCGCAGCCCCACTGGGTTGGAAAGCTGAGCTTAAAGCTTCCAGAGAGATTGAATTAAAGGTCCATGGTGTGGGGCGCCTGGGTGGCTCAGTCGGTTGAGCGACTGCCTTCGGCTCAGGTCATGATCCCAGAGTCTCGGGATGGAGTCCCGCATCGGGCTCCCTGCTCGGTGGGGAGTCTGCTTCTCCCTCTGACCCTCCCCCCTCTCATGTGCTTTCTCTCTCTCATTCTCTCTCTCTCAAACAAATAAATAAAATCTTTAAAAAAAAAAAGTCCATGGTGTGTGGAGGGGGGGCTCCTATTTCTGTTACTGAAGGCTCTGATCATTCCAGACCATTAATATATACAAATTGTAACAAAAAGATCCCCAAATCACCATCAAAATGTCATCTGACTGCAGTAGTTGAGCACAGTCTTCTGGCATTGGGTAAACTTTGGTTTAAATTCATGCCCTGGTGCTTTGGAGAGGTGTAAATGTGCGTCACGTAAGCTTTCTGAGGCTGTCTCCTCATGGAATGGGCCGGATAATTCCTCACATGATTGTCATGATAATGACTGAGCATCTCTGTATCCAGCACACAGTTGGGGCTCAATGAACTGTAGCTATTTTTGTTATTATTTTAGTTGTATTCCTAAAGTCTCGGAGACATTAACTTGCTGACGATCAGTTATCCAAACAATTTAAGATTAATTGCTTCCAGGGCTTTGGTCCATACAGGGAATATGAGAAGGAAAGTCCCATTTCTTTTCCCCTGCCTACAGAGGTAAAAATACTAGCTAACTAGCTTCAGTCTAGTGCAAGAGGGATGGGAGACATAAAGGTATATACTTTGTGCCTAAGCAAGTGTAAGGGGGGCAGTTGGAAAACAGATCTGCATGCTTAAGATGAATGCAATGTTCTGAATATGTAAGCTATGTTTTAATGTAATATGTGATATTTAATTTAATGTAATATGTGATATTACATCTTGCCCGGGGGCGGGGGGGGGGGCGTCACTGACCATCCAGGTAAGGCTTGCTGAAGAAAACAGATGGCTCTTCAAGTCAACACTGACTCAAGCCAGAAATAACAGTACCAGGGTGAGAAATGTGGATGGGTTACTGATTTGGAGGATGCCAGAGAGAAGGGGCTGAAATCTCTGGATTAACAGGTAGTTGATACCTTAAAAGAGGAAAAATTTAAGGCTTAACGTGACAAAAATAATTTCAGGAAAACAAAAGCACCATATCTAGGGCAACATTTAGGTAAGTTTAACTCATTTCACTCAGAGAAGAGAGAGTCTCCTCTATTTGCTGTGGAATACGGGATAAGAGGATGACTCTGTCCTTCTTAATCTAGCAAGGAAAGAAGAAAAATTAACAGATCTCTACAACAGAAAAGGGAGAATAAAGTGCCAGAAGACAAGTATAAAATGGTACAATTTGTGATTCAAAGGTAATATTTTTCCCTGAAAAATTCACCCATGCAACAGAAATTGGACAAACATTCTAAGAAATATTTGGATGTTGAAATACTGGGATTTCTAAATTGTAATCCCGGAAGGTAGGGGTTTATGAAACCCATCTTTTCCCCCCAGTACACTATTATAATAAAGAGATTAAGAGAGTTTATTTCAGTGAATGAATGACAAAAGGGAAGAATACTTTATACACACACATGCACACACACAGAGGTGTGCATGCATGGTACCTCTAGAAGCTCTAGGGAAAGAGATCTCAGGACGTGATATTACATCTTGCCTGGGGCGGGGTGGGGGGGTGTCACTGACCATCTAGGTAAGGCTAAAAGAAGGAAGCAGCATTTAAGTTAAGCTCTAGCGGACTGTAAAATTTCAAAGAAGGGAGACAAAGTAAAGAGTCCATGTCAAAGTGACTGAAATTATTGTGGACACTCAGTGTCTCCGTTTCCTCCCTTCTCCTTTATTCCTCAACCCACTACTGAAATTGCTCTTAATTCAATCCAACTGCAATCTCTCACTTCTTATCCCACTTGATTTACTTGTGACGTCCTGCTTAGATGCCCACTTTTTTTTCTCCTTGGCTTCCACAAAACCACTTGCTCCTGTGTTTCTTCCTTTCATCTAGCCTTTTATCTCCATCTTTTTTGCAGACTCTAGTCCCTTAAAACAAAACAAAACTGGTGTTCCTGGGATTCTGTCTTAGATGTTTATCTTTTTTAAAAAAGTCCCTGGCTTTGTTTCCCCCCCCCCTTCCTTTTTCTTTCTTTTCAGTTTTTACTTCTCCAAAGGTGAAATCTTCCATTCTTATACCATCGGCTGAAATAGAGAGACAGACTTATGCCTCCCAAATCCATATCTCTAATACAGAATTCTGTCTCCAGCCACAAATTTTTGTATCTATTTTTACTGCACATCATGCATGAATAAGTTGAATGCATCATGTTCCAAATTAAATTATTTACCTTCCATCCCTAAGATTTTCCTTGTCCATGTGAATGACGTCCATCTCTCCTATTATTTGAGAAGGAAACCTAGAATTGATCATACTATCGGCTATTTCCCCCATTCATGCCCCCTCCAATTTCTATCATTTACCCACTTCCACCAAAGCTATCCCTACAATAATCTCCTGATTGTTTTTTTCCTTTTCTATCTCCCACAAGGTGACCCTAACTGTTTCTCCCCTCTGTTAGTGCAATAAGGCTCCGGGCTTCCAGTTAATTTGTATCCATTGCTCTTTCAATCTAATATCCCTCCTATCTTCCTGCTGCAGTGATCTACCAGAACGGCAGATCTGATTATTTCAGTCCCCTACTTTAACTCCTTCAAGAAGCCCCACTGTCTTCATGATAAAATGCAAATCCTTTAGCGAGACAGGCTCGTGAGCCTCTTGGTGACCCGTGCCCTGCTGACCTCACCAGCACCAGCCCAAATGCCCATGGTTTCCCAAAATCACCATGTTGTTTCAAACTTCCAGGACTTTTAGAGTCTCATGTCCTGCCTCTAACACACTTCATCTCTTCCCCTGCTTATTCGGCTCATTCTGCCTTGTTACATCAATGCCGAATCATGTCCCCTTTAGGGTCAACCTCCCTCAGAAAGCTTCCTAGATGCCCCGCTGGGTGCTGTTCCTCCCTACTTCCAGAACATTCATGACATTTATTGGTGTACTTACCACACGGTTGTGTAACTTTCTCTTGGTCTATGTCCTGCAGTCCCCAGGAAGCCAGGAACTGTAACTTGTCACAATATCCCCTGACTAGGACATAATAAGCATTTAGTAAATATGTACTGAGCTTAAAAGTACGAACAAAGCTCTAAGGATGGAAATTTGTTGGATGTGTTATGGGAGAATGAGTAAGACATTTTGCAGGATGGAGGAAGGTAAGATTTGAAATGCTGACTTTTGAACTAGCAGACAAGGAGGAGGCAGGGAGGGGGACTAGAGCTGTGGGAAGAAGCAAAAATCAAAGCAACGCAGCTTCACCACTGAACCACGGATGGAAAGGGCTCCCCCCGCTACCCACCTCAATTCTGAGGCAATAGAATATAAACGGAGGTTGACAGGCAAGGGCACAATGGTTGTAAGTGAAGCATGGACTCCAAACCGGAAGTCAATTTTTGCAGCGTCATTATGGCTTTCAAACAGGAGTCAGGGAGTGGTTGTGGTTTCCCACTTGACTTGGATGGAAAGAGAAAATGGAATTATATCAGGAAACATCTTAAAATGTCAGGCTAACGAGGGGCGCTCTAAGTCTTATGGTCCCTCAGCAATTACTGAATAATTATGAGTCAAGGGTGACAAAACAGGAGCTTAGAATAGAAAATAAGTCCGACTCTGTTGTGTAGCACTGAATGTGTCACAGAGGCTGAATGTGACCAAATATTAGGAGAATATCTAATTATTTTGTTAAAAATAATAAGAAAAGATCAAAATAAAGGGATGGCAGTAAAAGTAGGAGGAAGACCCCATGCAGCATCCATGGGAAAAACCGGGAATAGCCTTGAGACTTGATAAGAAGAGAAGACAGACAGACATTTGCAACAGAAATTTCAATGAGATAGAATGGTTAAATACTGATTGCAAAAACAGAAAATATTTCACCGAGCTAGGTACTCCATTTCTTTGAGAACTAGCTCCTTAGGTTTAGAGTATTGTGTTTTTCTTTTACAAAGAATACCAATATATATACTATTTTTAATAAAGAGAGGTTTTTCATTTGAACAAAGACTCTTAGACTGCAGGTATTCACAGATACCCTGGAGCTATCATGTGGCACAGGGCAGGGGCATGAAGCCCAAGGCACAGTGGTAAGAAAAGCATAGCCAGCTCCAATGAGATACTCTTGCCCAGCCAGCCCGGTGTTAGAGACCTTTCACTGGACTCCTTGATCAACATTTCCTACCCTAAAATGATTTTCCAAAAACAAAACAAAACAACCCCCAAGAACCCCAAACTACATTCCAATCAGATAACATTCTTTTCAGAAAACCAATTCAAGAAAATGGCACTTAGAAGTATTGAGGAATGGGTTCCGAGGACATTTTCTACCAATTCTTTGCCTCTAATTGTTAACCTCTAAAATAAAATTCTAGAGACCCCAAACCTTTCCATACCAGTTTTCTAAACTGATAAAGTAAAACCAGAAACAGACATTAATTACTGTTGGTTCCTGTGTTTTGATAGAATTGAAAACAAATGAATACCATCGTGACAATACAACATATTATCAATTGGTTTCATAATACTCATTATATGGAGCCCTGAAAGATCATATTAACATTGAAAAGCACACAGTTGTCACACAAAATAATGCTTTTGATTATAATTAAACTGGAAGAAAATCTCACACCAGAGTGGAACAATTATTTATGTATTGGTCATTCTCTATTAGACACAAAATCCTTGAGTATAGGGGCATGACTTATTTGTTTATGTTATCTTCAGGCTTAATGCAATGCTTGGCATATAATAAACAATAAAAAATATTTTTAATGAATGGCATTTTAAAAATATAACACTTACATGGAACTTACTATGCACCAGGCACCTACCCACAGTGACATGAAAATATTAGCTCATTTAATTCTCATTAGAGAAACCTCCTTTTACAAAGGGAATTAAGGAACGGGGAGGTTGGATTACTTGCCCCAAATCATACAGCTTCTTAGAAAATTATGGAGCCAGGCTTAAAACACAAGCAGAGCCATTCTAGAATCTGTGCTCTTAACCAATACTGCTTTTTAAAAAATGCCACCTTTAAATTTAAAAAATTTATATAAATACATAGTATAAGAAGACCTGGGTTCAAATACATGCTAAATTTATTTGGTTTGTGGCTTCGAACAAGTTCATTAACCTAATGGGTCCTTAATTTCCTCATATGTAAAATCAAAATAATAGCCGGTACCTCACAAAGCTATTGTGAGCCTTAAATAAAATAATTTATGTGAAAATGCTAGAACATAGTTGGCATCCGGGGTATGTTAGTTGGTGTGCCAAAAAGGATGGTAGTATTTTCCTCCTTCTATCCTTCAAAAGGGTACATATTTACACATTACACATCATTTGGGTCTTAGAAAAAATGAAATCAAATTCTATGTTTTATAAAGCATTATTTCCAGCATCTCTTAAAGCTAGAGCTAATTTACTAAAGCATTTTCTGGATGGTCAGGTAAGCTTCAAACTCAATAGCTTGCTTTCTGGAGGAAAAAAAAAAATGTTTTTCCCGGAAGCTATTATGGTTTAAACATCTACCATCAGGGAAAATAAACTTCTTTTTCTTCTAATTGGGAAATCAAATGAGATATATTTTTTTTTAAAGAAAAAAAGATTAGACCGACAGTAGAACATATGGCATTTATTTTCACCAAGTCCCCCCAAAATTAACAGGCTCTACCAAATCCGATGGGAACCATCTCAATCAATGGTTCCAAATCGTGGCTGCACATTAAATCATGTAAACAAAAATTAAAATAAAAATGTGGACCCCCTTCCTCAGATATTCTGATTTAACTGGTTTAGGGAAGGGTCTGGATAGACTTATTTTTTTGAAAGCTCTCCCATTGATTCTAATTTGTAGCCTGAGTTGAGAACACTGGTTTAGCTTATCATTGAAAATATCATGTCTCTTACTTCCAATTTATTTTTACTGTAATAAAAACCAACAGTTAGATAATATCTTCATTCATGTCAACATTTAAAGAGTCTAAGAAGTTCACCAAGAACAGAGTTGCCACAACACTACTATGCTAACTAAGATTTAGCTCCATCTCTTTAACTGACTGAGGCAAATGTTATCCATCCATCATCACTCATTATCTGGAATTCAAAAACATAACAAAATGGTAAACAGAAGCCGTATTTATATCAGCTAATTTTCTTCAACTCCAAGCATCATGAAAACAATACAACTCTAAGATTATTTATATGTTCTTGTGAATAAGTTATAATAAGGATTTCATGTTTACTCAGTGTATTGGTGTGGTCAATAAACAATCTTAGAGCATTTTACAATATGACTGAATATTATTCTTGTGGCTATAGTTCCTAAAATTAACTGTAGATTAGAGGCATTGAACCAAAACAAATGCCAGCTGACGGATGTTTTCGGCTATGTTAAAATATTGAGTAGAAATGAGTGCCCACTGAGAATACTGACTTAAACTGCAAAGATGTTTGCAAATCCAATCACCTTAGTTCCCTTCATAATGCTAGTGTAGAAAACCAGCAATTTCCACTTTTAAAAGCTGAGTTCTTTAACTGAACACATAGTAGGCTAGCAACATGCTATTATAAATCCCACAATACTAAAAAGCATTCCTACTTTGTCTTTACTGGTAAGCCAAAGTGGCCCAAATGTATAAAATATTTACTTTTTCATCATTTAAGACACACTCAAACTTGGGACACTCTGCTGTTTAAAGATTAGTTTCAGTAAATACATGGTCACACTTTGATTTCTTTTGAACATTTCACTTTCCATCACCTAATAATTTCAACAAATAGCCTTGAACAGATATCTTGGTTTAGGCTAACTAGAGCCACCAAATCGTTGGGGGTCTCCTGAAGATCGGCAAATGGAACCCTGCCTTCTAGGCTTGCATATACCATATAATGTTAGGTAAAGCTTTCAGATAGAACTTAGGTAGATTTGCAAAGTAAAGCCTGAATAATGGGTTAAAAATCTAACTGGATTCTTGGTTTTTGACTTTGATTGGATTTCCTTGCACCTCAAGGAGAATGACTGTTTTCGGAAGAAGAATTAATTTGGTAGAGCTTTTCCTGATGTCTTTCACCCAGGCTTGGAAAAAGCATCATGAAAAAAGAGTACCCTTTTGGAAACTACGCACACAACATATTTTTCCTAATAGGTGTGAAGAATGGCTGCTATGCATAAATGATTGTTGGAAAAATAATTCTCTGTAAAACATGACTTAACAAGCAACGCCATTCACCACTGTACTCATTTCCAATATCCAGAACAACCATGACATATCACATAGATGCCGATATTATCTGTTTGTTAGCTAATAAACACCTTGGAAAAAATCCACAACTCTCAGCCCCGTAATTTTCATACCCAATAAGTTGGAAAATAAAACTTTTGAGAGAAAACTGATATTAGTAACATAGAGAAAGTCACAAAAAAATCAGGAGTCTTCAATATGAAATCCTAAGTTGTAGCACCTTCCCAGCACAACTATCTTTTCTCTAATCAAGGGTAAAGTGAGGCGACTGAGACTCAGCTGACCCTACATCTGAACCTCAAGCACCACAATCAAACTGCAGTTTTGCAATCAAAAAACAAGGTACCTTGTGCCCCTCCACTGTCAACCATCCCGGGGAACATCCCAAAGCTTTAAGTTCCGTTCATTCCCAGACCCTCCTTACCTGGAATAGTCTCACAGGGCGGCTGGGCACAGCTCAGTAGAAGCGAAGGACATTCGCAGGTGGTGGCTCCAGAGACTCAGGAACTCAAGCGACAGCGCCCATCTCCTGAGCAGGAGATGCCAGCCGCAGGGTGAGGTGCAGACCGTGCGCACCCCTCCCACCCAGGAAGGTCCGCGAGCCGCGCGGCGCAGCCCACCCAGTGTCTGGGGGGCTGGCTTTCCTAGTTTGACGTTGAGAGCAAACTGCGTTAGTCCAGAGCCCTCCCTCTCCTGCCCCCCTCCCTGTTTCCTGACACTTTACTTCTGCTTTAAGTGATGGTTTAAACCTAGACCCAGCTTGTATTATAGGCTAAAAGGTAACTGCTTTTCCCCCATGCGTTATTTCCACCTCCCCAAAGTCCACGAGGCTCACCTTCCGGGCGCCTTCCTTCCCTCGCCCAGCTGTGAGCTGTGCGCAAACTTCTCCTGACTTAAGAGTCTTAATCCTCGCCCGCGCTCCCGCCCCACCCCCGGCCGCCTCCCCCCGGGCTGCAGAGGAGGTGGCAGCGGAATTGATGAGCGCCAGCCCCCCCGCCCCCGAGCCCTCCCGCCCCCGCCAGCCCCCTCCGGTCCCTGGAGAGGGAGGGGCGAGCAGGAGAGCTCCGAGCGCCTGGGTGCCAGCCCCTCTAGCCCCGGCCCGCAAGTGGGGCTACGCCCGCGGCAGCTGCCCTGCTCCGGTCCCGGCTGGGGATCCCCCCCGAGTCCAGAGACCAAAACGCGGCGTAAACATGGGGAGCGGGAGAGGGACTCTTGTTAGACCTTGGGTAGGGAGGAATGGGGGGGGGGGCGACAGTCTGGGATGGGAGATTCGTAGCCAGTCCCCGGAGGCAGCTTTCTGGGAGCCCTATCCCTTCCCCGGTGGATGCAAATTCCGAAGGGAGGTGAGTTTCCAAAAGAACCCACACCCAGAAACCGTGCCACCCTGGCTCCTTCAGCCACTACTCGGGGGACAGCACCACCTGAGAGCCTGTGGGTAGTGGGCGAGGTAGTGAAAATGGGATGAGGATGGGTGCGAAAACGGTTGGCTAGGAGCTGGGGTGATGAGAGGAGGCAAGAAAAGGAGCGGGGAGACAGGAGGTCAGAAGAGGAACCATGGGGGTCCGGCAAACCCTGGGAGAGCGTTCGGAGTTGGATAGCTGTCCGGAGCTGGGGGCGCAGGCTGCATTTGGGGGAACAGCGCCCTCCACACAGGGGACTGATGGTGGGCACAGTAACCTAGGGTGAGTGAGCGCAGTGAGGACGGCGTTGGAAGACGGGGGTCTGGAGTGCGAGACTTGGTACTGGGGACTGCGACTCCTCTCTCTTCCCTCCTAAAGCCCTGGATACCAGGAGGAGCCCGGGGCAATCCGATTCCAGGCAAAGCGCAAACCAGGCTGGCTGGAGCGCCCTGGGAGGCGGGCAAGTTGGTTCCAAGGACTCACAGCCCTTAACATCCTTTAGCCCACCTCTGGATAGAGCAAGGCAGCTGCGGACACTTTTTTTCCTAACTCTGTTGAAGGGGTGTTGGGCTAAGAAAGCGGCATCTCGCGCGTCCCGGGACTGCAAGGTGGCCATACACCGTCCAGGTTACCAGGTGCTCGGCAAAAGAAGTGATGGTAACAACATAATAGGACGGGAAGAAAGCCAGACGGCAACCTGACAGCACCCTTTCCTGGTAGTCCGAGTTTCTCCTAAGCACTTAGGAGACAGAAGTGTTCTGTGAGTAGGACTGCAACCTGCACCCATCCGTTCTCCAATCCCTTCCCTGGAGAGGTTAGTCACTATAGGCAAAGAGGTGTGTGTGTCTCTGTCCTAGTTTTTGACCTTCCACTCTGCATCCCAGGGGGACTTCAAGGACCCCACTTTTTGTGTATGGGGGTCTTCAGGGGACCCAACAGAAGACAGAGTTTGGGGCAGATCAGCTCTCTCACTACCTTCTAGGAGTTTTGTTTTTCCAGGCTCTCTCTTCCCTCCATAGCCCCCCCCCCCCCACTTCTTCCCTGCCACCTCCAGTCTGGTGACCCAGAGGGCTGTGTGACTCACCATGTATTCAAACCCTACAGCACAGCCCCACTGCAGGGGAATATTCGACAGTCCCTTCATTCCTGTGATCTAGATGGGAATGATGTTAGCAGTAAAAAATGAGACTAGGAAAGGAACCCAGGCAATGGGAGAAATATCTTGCAAAGAAACACACACATACACACACATAGTGACACAAAATAAAACACAAGAAACCTTCTGAATTCAGGATTTAATAAGAACATTCATTCTGTGCTTTGACATCTGTCCGGGGTTCAGTAGATTCCTGCATCCCAGCTGCTACTAACCAGCCTACACCTGACCATACCCTCCCTTAAGAATTCTTTCAGAACATTAATTACCCTTTTTCTGTTGAAAACAAGCAGAACATTATTAAAGTAGTTTGTGTATCTACTATGGTCAATTGCTGGGGGCCAACCATTGAGAATTTCCTCACTGTAACCCAAATCATGGAAATAACATTGCATCAGAGAGATTTTTGTCGAGGGGAGGGTGCTGCTGACCTCTGCATTGGGACACAGAGCAAGCACAGAGATTCTGCTGCTGCAAGTTAATGCTAGGGCATCCTACATCACTGATTGACAATCAGTATTCCGAGCGCAAGATGGGCTTGCTTTGGTAAAGCTACTGAAGATGTGTGGGACACAGCCCTCAACTAAGAGACAAAGTCTAAAAACCAGTGAGAAAAACGGCATAAGTATGTTACAAACCCTAAGCTGGGTGTTGTATAAGCATCCAAGCAAGACCTGGACTGATCAAAGTGCTAATTTTATTAGAGATAATAATAGGAGGAAAAGGAGAGTTTTTCTGTAGGCAGGAGATTTCAGGGAAGGTGACATGGTACAAGTGGGATCAAAGATGAGACCCTCCTGTCTTTCAAGAAGCCAAAATTAACTTTATCAGCATCAGATGTTTATTGACACCAAAAGGGTCTACACCTGTTAGAAGCACTTAGGATTTACAGAAATTTAACTCTACAGCTGTCTTACCACCATCAAAATGTTTTCTATGTAGAAACACTGTTATAGATCCTTGGAAGGTAAATATTAACCTGGGGATGGTCTAGTAAGAGTAATTAGCATTTTTGGAAATGCCATGAGACCTATTCATGGATTCTGAAATCAATGTAGTGGGCACAAGCTATATCTTAAAAATGAAGTGGAATAGAAAATAATAGAGTTTATTTCCTGTGACAAGTGTGAGTAGTTTCTTGAAACTTAGTTTTGTACTAAATATGTATTTGTGTACACACATGCACAGCAGAATATATTTCTGTGACTCACAATCAAAAGTATCTTCAGATTCTTGGTTATAAGCCACGCTTCAAATAGAATACCTTATATTTGCAGATAAGCCTCTAGATGAATTTAGTTCATCAAAGGGACATTGAGGGAATAAGCATCTTAAAATGTGGTAACACACATTTCTGGTATTTTCACTGATCCCTTAGGACTTTAAAATTCTCTGTCTTGGGGCGCCTGGGTGGCTCAGTCGTTAAGCATCTGCCTTCAGCTCAGGTCATGATCTCAGGGTCCTGGGATCGAGCCCTGCATCGGGCTCCCCGCTTGGCGGGAAGCCCGCTTCTCCCTCTCCCACTTCCCCCTGCTTATGTTCCCTCTATCGCTGTGTCTTTCTCTGTCAAATAAATAAATAAAACCTTTTAAAAAAATAAAATAAAATTCTCTGTCTTAATGAGACTTTGCCCCTTCTGTCCCTCTTCTTTTTAAAATTTTTCCCCTTTCAGCAGATATTAATTTAGGGAGGATCCTGTTGTAGATCTTGTGTTTCATGTTTGGATACAAAAGAACAGGCTTTAGATGCAGACTCCACTTGGATCCTCGAACCCTCCATTCTCATTGCTGAGGAAGTGAAGTCCTCCCGCTAACTGTAGAAAGATTGTGTGACCTCTCAACTCTGGCTCTCCAAAACAAAGGTTTCTCACCTGGAAAGCCAGGGTTCGTATCACTTTAGTGCCATTTATGGGTCTTGAATCCAGGGACTTTTCTATAAAATCATGCTGTTTTTGAATTGCAGTGAGTAGAAGGAAGACTGCCCTTTTTTTTGTTAAAAACGAACTCTACTACAACTTGTTTTTGTTAACTATGGTAATGTGTGGGAAGGTCATATTTTGGAGGGACTGAGAAAAGTCGTGCATAGAAAAATGTATTCATTTTGTTATATTTGGGGGGGGGGAATCACTTATCAGGATAACTGAATTAGGAGTTTCTCCTCTTCTGAAAAGAAATTCAAACAAGAAATTTCTGGCCTCTCTCAGGAACCCGATTTCTAGTTTTAGGTAACTCCCTAATCAGGAATTTTTCCTTGCATTGAAATACAGCCCAGTTCCTCACATGTGTATGCAGGCAATTTAATGCATGCTTAATTATTATCTTATGTCACAACACCTTGGGGTCGTCATTCAAGGGGGACCCAAAAATATATATAAACTGCAGCCCCTACTCGCAAGGAACCCACAATCTGTTTGAGGGCATTCGTTTCTTCCTCTTGTAGCCTCTTTCCAAATAGACAGCAGCTGGTGATTATCTTTTATATATTACCCTTCACAGATTTACCGACCTCACCCTGACAGAGAGCATAATAATTTACCTTCGTGAAAAATAAATATTTTCCTTTTGAAACCATTTGAACTTCCCCCGGATAGATCAAGCTCTCTTGAGGGTAGTCTCCTGCTTCGATTTTCCGCCTCTTTTCCAGAAAGAGGAGCTGATGCACTTATAAGTCTCTCTTCCCTTTTCATCTTTCGAAGGTGTAACACAGTTGTGTTTCTCTACAGAATATGTCTCTTGGCAGGAAAAAAAAAATTTTTTTTTTAAAGATTTTTATTTATTTATTTGACAGAGACAGAGACAGCGAGAGCAGGAACACAAGCAGGGGGAGTGGGAGAGGGAGAAGCAGGCTTCCCGCGGAGCAGGGAGCCCGATGCGGGACTCGATCCCAGGACCCTGGGATCATGACCTGAGCCGAAGGCAGTTGCCCAACCACTGAGCCACCCAGGCGCCCCAGGAAAAAAAAATTCTTAACCTAGGAAGTGTCTTTCTAGATTCTACTTACATAAACCTCACTTGGGTTAACTGTTAACTTTAGGTAGAAGGGGATGGCAGGGGCATACAGCATTCAGTAGTAACAATGGACACTAACTGAAAATATCCAGGTATTTTCTAGCTTCTAGAGAGAATTCTAGAGGGAAACTCAGGAACCAGGAGAAAAACTGCAGAAGTGTATCAATGCATATACCCATTCATTAATTCACTTCATAAATAATGAACAATTGAGTTTTTTAAGTTTACGTTCTAGTTGAAGGATGGAAATAGATAATAAACAAAGTAAGAATAAGTTGTTGATTTCAGATACTGACAATGCTATACAGATCACAGACAGAGGACTGAGAGGCAGGCATGGGTTAGTGATGGCCTAGGATGCTCAGGGAAGGCTTTCCCTGAGCTGCAATGTGAATGAGGAGTCAGTCATTCTGAGCGCCCTTGTAAAATTCTCATAGTGCTGTTTCACCTCCCCCCCGCCATTAAATGAAAATAAATACCACTGGGGTCTGGAATCTACTCTTTTTGAAATTGTCTGTGCGTGTGTGTGCGTGTGTGTGTGTGTGTTTGTGTGTGCCTTTGTCAAGTGTTCTCTGTAATGTAGTCGTATTTAGCCTGTGACCAGGATTCTGAGACATGGGAGGTTTTTGGCTTGCACTAAGTGGGACAAGTAGTGGTAATTTCAGTATTTTGGGGGCTGGTCCATATGAATTAAATTAGCAGAGGACCCTCACATGGCAGTAGCCTTTTGGTTTGGATTGTCTCAGGATATATTGGCAGAGTGCTAAAATACGAGACAATATACAATTTGCCTCAGAACTAAAACAAAATTTGACTTGTCTTTAATATCTACTATTTTTAGATTTCCATTTTCTGATTAAAAATCAATAGCTTTATTGATTTTTGCTTTATTGAACACGTACCACCTACTATATGCTAAGCATTGTATTAATCATTTTAATGCATTATCTCATTGTAATTCTGTGAAGTAGGTATAGTTATTATCCCTATTGTACAGATGCAGAGACTGATGTTCAATGGGTTAAATGATTTGATTCTATTAAATGATTCTAACACAGGCAGCATATATACTAGTTATATATATACTAATATATATTTGACAGCCTTGATTCAGTACTCAGCACAGATATATATATATATATTTATTTATTTATCAATTAAAAATAGTGAGGCATAAGATTATTTTAATAGGCAATTCTATACTGATTCACATATTTTTAAATGACAACCAAAAAAAATCTTTCAATAAATAATTTTCTGTTTCAGCCAACCACAGACTGAACACCTAGCCATCTGAATTACAGTGGATTTTTGCCTTCTAGGCACAGTATAGCCTAATAGAGGAGTCAAATCATTTAAACAATTAATAATAATACAAAGATCTGCAGCAGAAGTATGTTCCAGTGCCCTGGGAGCTCAGAAGAGAAGGGATTAATTCTGCCTGGGAAGAGATTTGTTTTTACTAGTTATCGTCTCTCTGAAATCTAATACTCTGGCACTAAAAGACTGGTGTGGGTAGGCAAGTGTTAGAAAAACGGAGCTTTACGTGCCCCGGAAATAGAATTTTCCTTTCTTAGTATAAAATAAGAGGTGACATCTTAAATTACATGGTAAATATACATGAATGAAATCATGTAACAGTAGAATATATTGTCCACACAACTTTTCTTTGGTTATTGTGTTTAACCATTTATAACAGATTCTTTCCAGTTCACAGTTTAAACAAAAATGTTATTTTGATGATAATTTGCATGGCCAGGGCACGTAAAGGGTAGAAAATAAAATGAAATCAGGATAAAACACGGAGAAGAAGATACTTAAAGGCAAAATAAAAATAGGCAGAGAAACAATTGACCCAATTGCTAAAGTTGAGGCCTTAAACGCAGGACAATGTTTTTATAGAATTTGGAATCTGCTGCCCCACCAGCACCAATCCTGGGTGGCAGGAGAAGACAGGGGTAGACGACGGAGACACCGCTTTCTATGGGATGAAAAACCTGATGGACCTTTTTACGTCAGGTAGGCCTCTCTAATTTCCTAAAATCCTGATTCATTGAAGGACAGGCCCATGGTAGGCACCTATACAAATTTCAAAATCTGATTTTAAGTGCATATGTTATTCAGAGAGGAAGATGATAGTGAGGGTGCACACATGTTTCAAAGGTGGAAACTAAAAAGATAAAGGAGAGTTTCCGCATAAAGAGAAAGAGCATGACCAGGAGCAAGGATTAACAGAGACGAAGGGGCTATGAGATCAGGTATTTTCATCCCTGGGGTGATTCTTAAGCTACCCTAGTCACCGAGGTTGTTGTTCTTAAAAATGGACTACAGAGTACTAATTTGATTACAGATCACTAGATACAGCGGGGCGGGAGTGAAAAACATGTCTTTAGAACCTCGTTAACAGCCTCTGCCACTTTAGCGTCAGCTTTTACCAGCTTTCCCTTCTCTACTTCAAAGGGGGGCAGCATTTTCCCATGTCCTCTTTATTTCTGCTCTATTAAAGAATGTTTTCTCTGTTATTGTTTCTTTCAAATAACTGTTCATATTTTACCTTGTTTTTTTAACCCTTTTCTGATATTGCTTTCCCATATACTCAAAATTTCTCCTCTTAGAGCAGCCTGCCTTCCCCTTTCTAAGAAAGAATACATGTTTTCACTTCCATCACTCAGTGATCAGCCGGCTAGATTCTTAGCTTTTTAAAAACAGCGGTATACTATTATTTAAAAGTAAATGTTTTTATGTTCCTATGAGTCCGAGTGAGCTCTTCAAAAAAATGGACAAATAAAAATCACCCACTGTTATATGCAGAATGATAGATTTGATTAAAGGGATTTAGGGCAGGGCTTCTCAAATTTTAATGTGTTACAGATCACCTGGGGCTCTTGTTAAAAATGCAGATTCTGATTTATCAGATCAAGGGCCTGAGACCCTGCCTTTCTAACATGCTCCCATGCCCATGATGCGGTTTATGGATCGTCCTTTGAGTAGTAAGGCTTTAGAATCATTTCCCTTAAATATGCCCTTTATCTTATAAACTTTTTCTTTTAAAATTTAGAAATATTCTTTATCTATAAAATACATTACCATATGGCTTTGAAAATAGGATTAATTCAATCTTCTTGATCTCAAAAATATCTTAGCAACTATTTGTAAGACAGTTGTCCTGGGAAGGGAATGTTGTTGATGAGGACATACCCCTCATGTAGGAGAAATTTGGGAAAGAAACTTACTCTTAGGAGATGTTATGAATATCAATTATTTTTTCTGGAAAGATATTTGGTCTGAAGAAACTAGTCTTTCTTAGAGAAGAAGGGAGTGTTGGTGGTGAAGGTGCTTGGTATTAACTAGTTAGTGGTGGTATGGGTGGTGATGGTGGTTGTGGGCACAGTGGTGATAGTCATTATAGTAGTAATAATGTAGGAGGAGGTGGTTGTGGTAGCCAAAATGGTGATGGCCGTATTCCTAGTGGTTGTAATGGTGGTGGTGGTGGTGAAGATGTGGGTAGAAGTGGCACTGAGAGTGGTGTTATCAGTTTGCACTAACTAGCAAAGCAGCAAAGATTGGTTTTCAGTCCTGGTTCAAGCTATATAACATCTCTGTATGCTTGACCAATTACTGTTTCTGAGCCTCAGTTTTCTCATTTGAAAAATGGTGATAAATAAAATACTTAGCGAGCGCCTGGGTGGCTCAGTTGGTTAAACGACTGCCTTCGGCTCAGGTCATGATCCTGGAGTCCCTGGATCGAGTCCCACATCAGGCTCCCTGCTTGGCGGGGAGTCTGCTTCTCCCTCTGACCCTCCCGACCCTCCCCCCTCTCATGTGCTCTCTCTCTCTCTCAAATAAATAAATAAAATCTTAAAAAAAAAAATACTTAGCTATGAGTATGCTGTGAGGCTTAATCAAAATAAAGTAGGTGACACCTTCAGCAAAGCGTAAGGCATATAGTCCATATTCAATAAACGTGTTGATTATTTACCAGTGGAGTTGCCTAACTCCACATTCATTCTTAATTTGTGACCATCCAACTAGGTTGAATTCAGACAGTTTTCTTTTTTTTAGTTTATGGGTTTTTTTTTTTTTTCTTCTGTCTTTTTTTTCCTGGACACATCCTTATTTGCTCAAAACGAGAAGTCGTAGATTTGACATTGACCTTTAGATGATAAATGAATAAAGGCAGTTCAATCATTTCCTATTTAAAAATTCCTTTCTATAATTTCAGCCTTTAAGAAATCGACACTTCCAGAACACAATAATGTATCTTTTTATCCAGAAAAGTCAACAGTCCTGTAAAGTGGGAGGTCAGAGTCAGTGTCCTCGTAAATGGATTTGGATTATTTTCCATACATCTTTATTATTTAGCCCAGGAATCCTCTCTCAGTACTATCTTCCTCCTCACCACCACAAGAGTGCTCATGAAACTCATACAAGTTTAATACTGACTTCAGACATACAAAATTCCTTCCTTGAATTAAGTCATAAAAAAATCCAAATTTTCCGGCCAGACATTTAAGATCTTCCCAAGTTTATCTTCACTACTTCTGTTGCTAATCATTGTCCACTTCTCACACTATCCTGACATGTTTTGGCCAAACTAGGCTATTCATCCATTAGTAGTAATAGCTTCAGTTACCCACCATGTGTCAGATACTGGGTTTAGCATTCTACATGCTCTTATTTGATCTTCATTTTAACCCTACAAGGTACATGCTGTTATCCTTAATTTACAGATAATTAAAGCTTAGAGTACTGACGCAAACTTATTACTGACACAAAATGAATAAATATTCCAACTCCTGTATTCAGGTCCAAGGGTGTACTCTTTCTGGGATCACATGCTGCCTCCCTAGAGCCCTCTTGCCCGCCTACTTCTCTGCCTTTGCAACATGCTGAGTTTCCATTCTAGAAAGTACTCCTTTTTTCATTACTACTTATAGAATCCTAAAAATCTTTCGAGGCTTCACTCAGATGGTACTGACTGGAGAGTGCCTGGATTTGAATCCTAGTCATGTCACTTTAAGCGGTTTATCTTTTTGAGCTTCAGCTCCTCAGCAGAAAAATGAGACTGATAATAACTGCATTTGTATTTTAAGGTTAATATGAGAGGATTAAACATATATATGCCCTTATTCTATATATCACGCGTGCGTACACACACACACACGCTATCTTTATATATATCTGTAGCTATGAAGAAATTAGATCAGTTCTTACATGAAATACTGTATCAGGGTTTGTTATAAAAGCAGAAGTTACCTTAGAGATCATCTGGGAAAATCCTCCTAATTGGAAAAATGATGAATCTGAAACTCAGAAAGGGTTTGTAACCCTGTCCTGGGTCACAGAGTTGCTGGGACAGCCAACTCTCGAATTCATAATTTGCATTTCTGTTACCAGAATGTTTCTTTATTTTACACTGGAATACTCTGCCACATAAAACCTTTCTTAATTTGCCCCTGAACTTCATTGTGCTGTGTTCTTCTCTTATGAGGAACATTGCATTGTAACTATTTGGGTATATGTCTTATCCTTCTAACTCAATTGTGATGTTCTTGGGTGCAGGGAGACTTTCCCATTTATCTTTGTTTCCCACACAGCACTGATGCTCAGTGTGCACTTACATAGCATTTCAGGAATTGATTGAAAATCTGCTATTACAGTGATAGGAACTGATTATTCATCTGCTAGAAATTGAAATCCACGTGCTTTCACATCAATTTTCAGTCCTCCCGGCAGCTCTGAGTGATGGGTACAATTTCACAGAGCAGGAAACTGAGGTTCAAAGGCTCAGAGAAGAGAAGATTGGACAGTTAATCGCACAGGTGTTTCAAAACTAACCAAAGCGAAATTGAACATTGGGTCATTTGCTCTCCAGGGGAGCTACGTCTTTGTTGTCTTCTTTTAATGCGGATAAATGAGAACTGTTGATCTATTATTTGCTCTTAATTGCCGTGCCACGTTGATTTTCCTCATATTTTTCATTCTACGTGTTTTCTTTATTTAATCGAGTTTTTCAGGAACTTGAATTATACATTTTTTTCTGTTTTCAAAAGTAATAAATGTTTGTTGTAGAATACTTAGAAAATCAAAAGGAAGAAATAAATCACCTATAACTTCACCAGTCAGAGATAAGCAACATTAACATTCTGGCTCTTTTCTCCCCAGTAGTTTTTCCATGTTTGAAATATTAATTGTATCTGCTTATCTTTCTCTTATTTTAAATTACATTTAAATTGGGATTGTAATTCTCTTTACAACTTACCTCCTCCAGTCATCGTCTAGGATCTGATGAGTAAAAGTGTTTTATATAAAAATAGGAATGAAGTGAATTCCTCCAAGCCCAGGGTGTTATATTTAGGGTGACATGTGATAGGAAGTTCAAAGTACAGATTACATGGTTTTTGTGCATTGGGGTAACTCTTTTCAGGTTTTGCCCAGTCTGGAATCTGTTTTTTTCCAGCTCCAACTGTGGCAGCCTAAGTAACAACATCAACTGCCATTATAGTGTAGAAACAACACTTAACAACATAGCTAAAGGAAGTTTGTTGTTCAGGGTAATAGGCTCAAGCATTTAGAAAAAGCACACTGAAATTTTTACCATTTGAGTCTACTATCGGTATTAGTATTAATCAGAATTAGGGAAATAAAAGGGCTAAAGTGTCCGTATAGCATTTGAGTTCTATGCTTTTGAACAGTTGTGGAGAGGAGATTGATAACTTCTTTTTACATTTTGTGTAACTTCCTAAAGTAAGTATGATCAAGCCCTAGGCCGGTTCCATGGTGAAGAGAAGTGAACAATGCGGAATCTGGATGTGTAGGGAGGAGACTCTGTTAGACAGGAGTATTGATGTTGGGTGGACCTGAGGAGGCCTATTGCCTACTGAGGAGGCCTGAAAGTTAGATCAGTGGGAATTAGGTATGGCTGCATGAACCTCAAATTACTATGATTAATAATATTAAAGTTTATTTCTCTCATCAAAAGGTATATTGAGGTGGGCATCTGAAGGATAACATGGCTAATAGGATCTGTTCCTATCAAGTTCCCAAGGACCTTCCAGTTTGTTGCTCTCTCATTCCTAGGGTGAGGCTCATGTCCTCTTGAGCTAAGATAGAGTTCCAGTGATTGCAACCACATTTCAAGCAGCAGGATACAGGGGGCATAGGAAAAAGTATCAAAGGGTATATGCCAGCTTTCTTTTAAGGGAAATTCACAGATGCTGTCATGTGACTCCTGTACTGAGAGCTTATTGGGTACAAGTTAGTCATATGGCCACAAATTACAAAGAAGTATGGGAAAATCACACGGGGAAATCACTCTTTATTCCAGACCACCATGGACTAAAGATTGTATCACTATAAAAGAAGGGGAGAATGGATATTGGAGGCAATTTTTATCTCTTTTGGAGAAGTTATTACAAGAACAGCAGTGAAAATTACTTGCAGCTTATTCTAAATATAATTGTGTTTTAGGTAACTTTAATAAAATTAAATGGTTCAATCTAGACTGTCTAGTGCAGGGGTCAGCAAACAATAGGCTGTGGGTCAAATCTGGTCTGCCATCTGTTTTTGTAAATAAATTTATATGGGAATACAGCCATGCTCATTCATTTGTCTATTGTCCATGGCTGCTTTTGCACTACAAAAGCAGAGTTGAGCAGTTGCAACAAAGACCTGAAATATTTACTAACTTGCCTGTTTACCCAAAAAGTTTGCCAGTTCCTGCTCTAGACTCTAGCATATGGATTCGCAAATTTAAATGAATCCATTCTTTCTTGTAATCGTCAAGTTCCTAGTTAAAAGAAGCCCTTTATATTTTTATTATGTTAAGGTACCATCCATAAATTAGATATACCACTATTTAGTGTATTTCCACTTAGATGAGAGAGAGGGAGAAAGGATGGGGAGTGGGAGTTAGAATATCAAACAGTTTGATTTCTTAAACAAATCTGAAGTAAATTGTGACAAAATATTAACACCTGTCAAATCTAGATGATGGTTATATAAAAGGCTAAGTTATTTTCTGTATTTCTCTGTTATGTTTAAAATATTCTATAATTACATAATACAAACTGTTTAAAAAAGAAAAAAAAATCACAGCCCTCTTAAGAAAAGGAGAACCTGTAATCGACTTTCAATGCCATTCCAATTTGGATGTCCAGAGGAAGCCACTTACAGAATGGTGCACAAGCAGATTGACTCCTACTGGAGTGTGATATTTTTGTGATTGAAGCTCCAGAATCATATCAGCAGTTCCAGAGACTCTGCACATCTGTAAGATGTGTCTGCCTCTGCTTGTGGACTCCAAAAATAGCACCTACATCCAAAAACAGAGAGGAAGGCAAATTTTTCCTAGAAAAGGAACACACTGTGTTGGAATTAGTATATTTCTGAGATGGGAATGTCTGAAGTAACAAGGGCTCTGCATTTTTTTGTTGTTAGGATAAAATCCAGGTCATTTACTCATAGTAGGATAAATTATTTAGGAGGACCAAAACCCATGCTATAGACTTTTAATATTTATGTGTGTGTGTTTTTTTAAAGGTACTTCTATAAGCATGTGGATACATAAAGGAAGAAAATAACAATTCTCTAAATTATTTAAGATTTACCCCTTTAGAGGCAATAGGTCTCATTGTTTCCTTGGGAGAGCCTTCCTATATTAAAGAAGTGGTGTTGCCATGTATTTAAGAAGAGAGAGGAATTTGAAAACTTCTACTGCTATTAAAATTGTATCCAGTCAGCCTTTAACACATATACATACACATAGAAAAGCTGCTTATCTGCCAAAATTGGATAGCTTTACCAAATGCAAGTTTAATTAACTGGAAAAGAGAGTTAAATTTTAATAAATAATTAGGGTGATTATTAAGCACTGTGGTGAACTTAAAATGTGCTCTGTAAATGCAATAATAGTACGAGTATCTCCCAGGTTTGAGTCCCTGCTCATTTCAAGTCATTACCTTTTGAGAATACGACTAAAGTCATGGATAACTTTTTTTTCAGAGAGAGAGGAAAATGTATAAAACAAAAAACGACCTTTATTTGGGTAACATGGCAGTATATTTTATATCAATTTGGAAAAACCAAATACCTACTATGTACAAGATAGGGAGTTATATGTTAAGGATATAAAAATGAATAAAATAAGGTCTCTGCTCTCAAAGAGCTCACAGCCCAGTGGTGGAAAGGGAAGTAAAAAGTTATGCACCACACAGGATATAAGTGTCTTAATAGATGTGTTTACTAAATGCGTTAAGAGCACAAAGAAGAGAGAACAATTCATTCTGACAGGGAAGCACAAAGAAGGTGTCACAGATGTATGTATACAGGCAATATGAACAGCAGAGAAGGGATGTAAAGGCATCTCAGGCAGAGGAAAGAGCACCAGGCAAGTCGTAAAGGCCCCAAGTGCATTATCTTTTTTGAGGAAACACGAATTGCTTCATGTCATTGCAGCATAAGGTCATGGGAAATAAGTGACAGTAGGTAAAAATATAACGGTGGTAAGGGATGGATTGTCATTGAAGGCTTTTTAAGGAGGTTAAATATGAGTTTTAGAAAATAAATTGTCTTCACTTGAAGGGGAAAAAGACAGGAAGGATGGAGACCAGTTATAAGGATGTCCAGTGGTCCAAGAGATTGGGGCAATGGTGGGTAATTTAGATCATTAGCAATGACAATGAAAAGGAGGAACCTTGCAGGGGGAAGTCCATCTGGGGATGAGAGAGACAGTAGGTAGAAATTGATAGTAAAGGTGATGACATTAACCAAGGTAGAGAGTATGTAAGTTGGGAGTAGGGTGGGGGGAGAAGTTACTTTCCATTTTTAACGTCTTTGGGTTACTGATGCCTATTTGACATTCACGTGAAGATAATGGTGTTCAGGTCGAGAATTTAGGGCAGGAGTGATGCCTGGAGATAGACATTTGAGACTCATTTGTAAGCAAGTGATGATTTGAGGTTGTGGGGTTAGACAAATTACTCTGTAATAAAGCATAAAGCAAGATAAAATGAAGATACAAGTGATACTTTCTGATTAGTGTGACACTTTCAATGGATCTGTTTCTTTTTGCCAAGAAACTTGCTATTTGGAGTTCCCTTCTCCATTTCCTGACAGAAATTGAGTCTGATTATCTTTATCTGATCTCTCATTAATTATGTTTTCATTCTCCCAATTAACAAGAAGACTTTAAAACTATGCCTGCTGTCCCACTTAGTATTGTCCACAGCCCTTTCTTACCTTCTCTCTTTCCTTCTGGAAGTACCATGTCGTGTGATCAAAACCTCTTGATGTATTTTTTCAGTCTGGAATTATGCAGTCAGGTGAGGAACCCCACACAGATGATAAAACAGAAAAATTATAGCCAAATTTTAGCAAAATTTTGGGAAGAGATTTTAGTAAGCATATTCATGACTTTTTCACAATCTGGTATTTCTTTTATTATTAATCACATGTATAGTAAATTATCATAAGATTTATATTTAAGATTCATATTACCTTTAGAAATGGCACATTTTCTTCAACAAAATAATAGAAAAGTATAGATACTTCAGTGCATAATGGAGATTAAAATGAATTCCTGCATTTCTGTTTTATTTAAGCATTTCCCTTTTATCCTAAGAATGGTAATTATGTATGGAGATAGTCCAAACACTTTGTTGTCTTTGTTCCTTATGCTCTGTGTGTGTAATACTGGAAATGTAGAAGAAATTCAAGACAGTGTTTATCTATTATTTCCTAACTTTGACTCATTCCTCCTAGATCAGCTTTCAAACAATTATTATATTCATCTTCATGGACCAAACTCAGCTATAAATTCCATTTATAAATTTTAATTACTTGAATCATCTACTTATCACTATTTACTTCTGTTTTAACGTGAGATTACCTAACATTTGACAATAACTAAGTCAATGATGGTTCAATCTAATTAGTCCTATATTGGTTAGAATCAGATTTGGTCATATAAAATGGGAAAACCTAAAGTAATAGGAGCTTAACACACAAGAAAGTCCTAGTTCACTCACAGTGGTGGTGGTTAGAGGCAGGCAGCCCCTGGTGTGTGATGACTCCAGGATTATTAAGGATCTAATCTCCCTTTATCTTGCCACTCTGTCATCCTTAGGAGTCTTCAGAGGCAACCTGCAGTTTCTCAGGAGTCTCACACAGGTCTTCTGCTCACATCTCATTGACTTGAGCTATATCTTTTCACAAGAAAATGTGCAACATGTCACCTTTTAGCTAGTAACATCATCACCCAAATAAAATTGGGTTCTTTTTGCTAAGGGTGAATGGAAAGAACAGATTTGAAGGAAGACAATTAGCAATGCTTTCACAGTCAATATATCAGCACACTGTTATATTAATAGAAAATATAAGAAAATCATGAAGTTAATTTCCAAGCCAATGATGGGAATTTATAGTATCCGGTTCTCCAAATTAGTGTTTTCAGAAAATAATTCAGTTTACAAAATAATGTAGGTTCTTGTTTCCCAATGGCAGAAACTCAGTGCAGTATAATCTGTAAGATTACTTAATTCAGAAAAAAAGGCATTGATTGTAGTATGGCAAGAATATAGTATGGCAAGAAATCCCTAACTCTTTGGGAAGTGCCATCAAGAAAAAGAATTCCTCTTTCAAATCCCACTATCCACTTATAAAACCCATTGCCAAACTTGTCTACCTTCTAATTGAATACCCCACCCTCTCTCACACAAACCCTGCCCCCACATTTTCAATAACCAGTGCTTGACCCAGGTCTGTTGACTTCCATGACAACTTCTGCCTTTGTCCTCTGGATTTTCATCATCTATTTTCTGATCTACTTTCAACAATTTTTGGTATCTTTGATTCTAAGGTTCTCAGTCTCCACTCCACTTTGGTCGTGTTCATCTAAATGCATCTTTAGAATTTGCATTTTCCTGGAAACACCACATCTTAAGATTTAGAATTATGCAACTCAAGGTCCACATCTTATCATTTTGCTCTTGTGATTATAGGTAAGTAGATCAATTTCTCTCAGCATACATTTCCTCATTCTGGAAAACAATGATGAACAACTTCACCTCACTGAATTGCGGAGAGAATTAACCAAGATACCCCCAGGATACTGTAGCTGTCCAATATCCTTCCCATCCCAATCATCTCTGTGGTAATCATCAGAGCAAGTACAATGTCTTATGTAATGACCCTCTAGGAGATTTTCTGGTAACAGAATAGGCTGTTCATAAATGACTGCTGTAGAAGGGGAAACTCCTATCTTCACATACCCCACAGAACATGCACCTGCTAGTACTCAGAGGCATATCGGGGTTAGTCAATCTTAAGAGATCATGGTTCAAATCTTGGTCCTGCAACTTGCAGTCGGTTTGACCTTAGGCAAATCGTTATTTCTACATGAATCTCAACTGGAATAATAACACTTGACTTCACTTTTTCTGGGAGGAGATATAGACAGAAATCATTTTATATTTTACTATGGTGATGTAGTACTCTGAAAAAGCATTCTGAAAAAAAAAATCTGGTACTCTTTGACCAATAGAAATATTATTTATCTTCAACTATTTTTTTAAACTTTCTATACTCAGTCAATGATGATGATCTGCCAGACACTGTGCCCAGAACTCAACATTATTTCAATTAATTCTCAATACCCCTATAAGAAATTTACTATTAATATCCCTATACTACATATGAGGAAACCAGGGCTTGGAAAGTTTAAGATCCTGCCCCAAGCAACATCTGAGCAGTGTTGGGAGACGGGATTGAAATGTAGGCACTCTGACTCCAGAGTTTGCACTATTAGCCATCACATTATAATGCCTTCCAGTTGATTCTATCTCTTAAATATCTCAAATATTTACCCTCCTCTCCACTTCTACTGCCACTACCTTAGTTCAAGGCCTTATTTTTTTTTCTCACCTGGGACACGATAGTCTTAACTTGTCTATTTCCCCAGTTTTCTCTGTCCTCCATATCTCTGTTGGAGCTGTCTTCTTGAAATACATATCTGAACATGCTATTTCACTGCTCAAAAACCTTCTATGAATCATTACATGTTAAAAAAAAAATAGAGTCCAAACTCTTCAGCTTGACATACAAATCACTCTAGTTTGGAATTTTCTAGTTTGAGTTCTCATAAAATTTTTCTATCTAGTGTACTATTCATCATTGCCTTACTTTGAAGCCTGCGTTAGAGCCATGATAGTCTACTTAGATGGTCTAGATAACACCCCCTATTCCACTTTTGTGCTCTTGCTCAAGCTTTTATCCCCACTTGGAATTTGGTTATTTCACTGTTGCTTCTCAAAGTCCTTGTCTTAATTTGTGCCCCCCCCACCCCCCCGCCAAAGCAGAACTTGAGACAAGGACTTGGGTATAAGTGGTTCATCTGGGAGATAATCCTGAGGAACAAGAGTAAGGCAGCTGGGACAGGAAGATGTGTAAGCAAAAAAGCCAATATAAGGACACTTCATCATTTTGGGGGGATATATGTATAAATAATTCTATTATAAATTGAATAGCTAATGCTTCCAAATGTTCTTAATTGTGAGAAAGCCACTAAATGTTTCTTGCATCCTTTTACATTACATTTGCCCAAGAACCCTAGGATTTACTTAATTCTAATAGCATGAAATTTTAATCCTATATCCAAATGCCAGACTGAGAGACAACTGGAAGTTTGAGTCTACTCTTGTTCTTGCTTCTTGTTGTACCTAGTGACACTGTACATGATAGGTCACATACAAGACCTAGAATGCTAGTTCCACTCTGTAGAGATGCCCTTGCCAGCCTTGTGGTGACCACAGGACCAAGAGGTTCTGATTTAGAATAACTGCATGCTCAACAATTTCTTTCCCAAAGCAAGCTGGCTCGGTCCCAAAGGGCTTCCAGCTCCAAACTCATTTTGCTATAACCAGCCCTGGCCTGTTTCCTGTGAACCCAAAGGTTCCATGTTGACAGTCCAAACTGCCCTTTCCCACTTGGTTCACTTCTTTTGGGGATCTTCAGAATCCATTTCTGCCAGTGGACCTCAGAGAGGGCAACTCGGTCTGTTCTGCCAATTTTCCTTAATTTGAGTCTTGGAGAGCAGAGGTTAGGTTCTCAAATTCTTCTTTCCCAAAGGGTGTTTTATTTCTTATGCTTATTGTCTATTCTTCCCACTTGGTGAGTTTGCATACTGGGGATGTCAGAAAAAACAGCCCAAATTGAGTCAAAAAAGGGTTATTTTACATCCTTCCCACACAAACTTGCCTTGCAAATATATGTTTAACTCTTACCTCTTATTTGCATTAACAAAGAAGGCTTATTCTAGTGGCTTCTTTCTGAACCAAGATCTTATCAGTGCTGCCTCTATGATTAGACATGTCCTCTACTGGCTTGATATTTATGCCTTAATCGACACATAAATACATTGGCAATATTATAGTTTTCTACAATATTTTTATAGTGAAATGAAATTGGAAGATATCTTAAATATAAAGATTGTAATTTATACAGAATTGTTGAGCTTTAATCATAAATAAAATACTTAACAATATTATCATAAACTATTTGATACCAAGCTAGAACATGCATTTTATCTATTTATTTATTTATCTATCTATTTATTTATTTATTTATTTAGAGAGGGAGACAGAAGGAGGGCAGGGAGGGGCAGAGGGAGAGGGAGAGAATCTTTTTTTTTTTAAAGATTTTATTTTATTTATTTGACAGAGAGAGAGATAGAGCAGGAACACAAGTAGGGGGAGTGGGAGGGGGAGAAGCAGGCTTCCCGCCGAGCAGGGAGCCTGATGTGGGACTCGATCCCAGGACCCTGGGATCATGACCTGAGCTGAATGCAGACTCTTAACGACTGAGCCACCCAGGCGCCCGAGGGAGAGAATCTTAAGCAGGCTCCATGAGAGCCCCGATGCAGGGCTTGAGCTCACAACTCTGAGATTATGACCTGAGCAGAAATCAAGTCAGACGCTTAATCGACTGAGCCACACAGACGCCCCTAGAGCATGCAGGTGGACACTTGAATAGGTTATAATATACTGACCATCCTCTGACTGAGCGATGATGGGTCTCTGACAACATATCCAGAATGCCAGAATAATACCCCAACTCTGTCTCTTGCAGATTCAGTTTTATCTGGACATGTTCTGAGGGTTGATTAGTGGACCTGCCAGGGGCTATTTCCATGAGGTTCCAAGGAGCCCGGTTCCTGAGAAAACCAGTACCCATTCTGGGGGCTGACAGCCAGCCCTGCTCCACTTTCCCTGGTTGTCATAAGGCCTGGGGAAGAAATATCTTCATGACATGAAGAGAGCACACTCTCATTTTGTCATGGTGAGGTGATACTCAGATTGTCTAGCTAGCTCCCTCAGGCTCAATGCTAGAGTTCTAAAGCAAGAAGGAAATAATACAGAGTCAAACAGCAGATGTCGCTGATATTCCTGCTCAGAGCTGAGGGCTCAAAGCAATGTTATCTTGTGGATTCAATACCAGAACAGTTGATGTGGACAGGAAAACCATCTGTTCAATGATGAAGGTAAGGGAAGAGCATTTTACAATGGCTTCACTGGACAACAATGATGGGTACAGAGTATAGATTTTCTCTTGGACGCTGGGAACTATTAGTCAGGACAATGACCACAGTGACCTGAGACTGTGTTTTGAATGTGGAAGAAGGTGGCAGTTTTGACTTACACAAAGAATATCTACTGGATACCCAGCTTTGAGTCAGAGAGAAAGGATGGGAGTTCCTATAAGCCATGATGTTAGAGTAAGAGAGGGAGAGACAGACAGATGAATATTATATTACCAGGCTGGTAGCCAGGAAAAGACTTAGTAAATAAGTATTCTTCATTTTTCTCCTTTGAAATCACTAGGTCTTAAGTATTCTCATGAGTGAAATCTAACTGTATTTAATAGTACTTCAGTATTTTCAGGGTTCTTTCCTGTTCGAGATACTACAGTGAGGTGGTTAGGAATGGACATTCTGGGATCAGCCTACCTAGATTTGCCTCCTGACTCTTGGTGTGATCATCACTAACACATTTAAATTCTTTTTTTTTTTTTGAAAATAATTTTTTTTTTAAAGATTTTATTTATTTATTTGACAGAGACATAGCGAGAGAGGGAACACAAGCAGGAGGAGTGGGAGAGGGAGAAGCAGGCTCCACGCAGAACAGGGAGCCCGATGTGGGGCTCGATCCCAGGACCCTGGGATCATGACCTGAGCCGAAGGCAGATGCTTAAGGACTGAGCCACCCAAGTGCCCCCTCTTTTCTTTTTTTTAAAGATTTTATTTATTTATTTGACAGAGAGATCGCGAGAACAGGAACACAAGCAGGGGGAGTGGGAGAGTGAGAAGCAGGCTTCCTGCCGAGCAGGGAGCCCGATGTGGGACTCGATCCCAGGACCCTGGGATCATGACCTGAGCTGAAGGCAGTCGCTTAACCGACTGAGCCACCCAGGCGCCCCACATTTAAATTCTTTAAGCCTTGGTTTCCTTATCTGTAAAACAGGAATGATAATAGTGCTACCCTGACAGTCATTTTTAATGAAAATTAGATGAGATAATCATGTAATGAATTTGGCATATACCAGACGCTCAAAGCATACGTTTAATATATAATATTCACTTTAGACTGACTAGAGTTTTGCTTTTTTAAAAGTTCTTTTCACACCAAACAGAAGATTTTGTTAAGCTGTCATGACAGTGATAACTTTTGGGTCTTTTTTTATTCTTCTTTCTCCAAGTGGTTAAATTATTTCACAGCTTATCAGCTGTGATCCAATTCTACAGTTCATACTCAGGCAAAACTGCCTCCGCAAATAATGGGAGTTGGGTACGGAAACTACAAAATTGGGACAAAGGATGTTAAATTGCCATTTCCAATGTACCTTACTTTAAACTTGACACTGTCTGCTATTACAATGCCCAATTCCTGCTTGAATAATTCTGTATTTCCTCACATTTCACAGAGCGTTAGCCTATTTGACAAGCAGATTGTCTAGGCTGATGACACTGTTTCTGTTTTTTAACTTGATATCCCAATTAATGCAAACAAACAGTTACACACTTCATTTAGTTGTATATGAATTTTAAAAAACCTGGTCACTTAGAACCAACTAACATCTGAACCCCGCTTCTGCCTCTTTCCTTGAAAGTCCCAAAGATATATATGTGCAGAAAGAAGACAAGGTGATACTTCGTTCTTGGCTAGGGTTTTTGCTTTAGAACCCAGTGTAAAGCTGTAATAGGTAGCTTGAGCTTCACAGAAAAGCTCTTTTCCTTAGGCATGGTAGGCTACTTCCTCTCAAGATCCCCATTGGAATCTAGCATCTTCCCACTGATGGCAACACCTATGCTTATATTTAAGAAAAAGCAGAGAAGCTCAGAGAGAGAGCAAGAGAGAGAGCAAGAGTGTGAGAGCATGAGCGAACGAGAGATTAGAGATTGATATTTGCTTCCATTGCCTAGAATGGAGCTGTACCAAGAAGTCCACTCTAGCTGTTCTCCTGGTGGAACAAGAGGCCAACTCCAGTTTGCAGGAAGAACAGAGGAGGAGAGAGAAAGAGATAACTAGAGTGTGTTTATTTGTTTTTTGAAGGAGATTAAGTTCTGGGATTCTCTCAAACTTGGGGATAGAAGAGAAAGAGTAGTGAGAAAAACAGTGTGTGGCCCTGTTCTGTGGCAGTAACCTCAAGACTGTCACCATCTAGGCTTCATAGGAATTATCCAAATGGGGCCACCCCTCTCTGTGCCAGATTTGTTAACCAGTATTTCCTCCCCCCCAAAATTCAGTGTAGTACATGAACTTTCTTGGTGGAAGAGTACTTTTTACCAGTGTTTGATTCATCGTTGAGACTTAGTAAGGAAAAGAGGGGTTGAGGAAGAGTTTCTTTCTCTATAGGCCAAAAATGCTGCCTGTGTATTTGTTCTGTTAATTCCTGGGGTTAAAGATTAAGTCTATGATTAGCTAAGGGTGAGGCTGTCTCTCATGGGGGATGATGTCAACCAACATCAGTAAGTCCTACCTTCATCATGGAGTTATTTTCTTGAGCACTTTCAAGTACTTTATTTTGTGCATCCAGGATTAATGATAGAGGCAGTTCAACTCCTCTGTACGCTATTGTTGTATAACAAATTATCCCCAAATTTACCAGCTTTAAAACAACAAACATTTATTATCTCACACAGTTTCTGGGAGATAGCAATCTGGAAATGTCTAAGCTGGAGGGTTTGGGTTCAGAGTTTCTTACAAGGTTGCACTCAGTCTTATCAGGTGGCATGACAGTCATTTGAAGGCTTGGCTGGAGTTGGAATATCCACTTCCATAATGGCATCCTCACAAAGCTGTTAGTGGTAGGCCCAGTCTCTCACCACATGGACCTTTCTATAGAGCTCCTTGAGAGTTCTTAGGACATGGCAGCTGCTTCCTCCAGAGTGTGTGATCCAAGAGTAGAAAACCAAAATGTCTTTTATGTCCTAATCTTGCACAGCATAAACCATCACTTCTGCCATACATTATTCATCAGAAGTGAGTCGCTAAATCCAGCCCAGACGAAAGAGGAGGGAAATAGAATTCTGCCACTTGAAGGAAGGGCTATCAAAGAATTTGTGGCATATTCTAAACTACCACATCCTCAAATCTTTTGTAATCCTTTCAGAAGTTTCTGCCATCAGTCAAGATAAAACATTAGGTTAACTCTAAGGTGACATCAAATCAGGAATCTGTCATCTTTTCTCTTTCCTATTTTGAAGAATTCTCCTTGCTGTCTGGTCACACTCACCAGACAGTGGTATACATTGTGATACAGATATATAGGCCAAATAATGCAATCAAACTTCTTTAATTATTAAGAAAATGCTTATTTCCACAGGGAAGGACAAATTAACTTTCTTATTTTTTTTCTGCTAAGGAGAAATTTGCTCACAAATGGATCCCTCTTTTCCTCACAATGGAATGATAATTCAAAGTTTTACCCTTTAACATTTCTTCTTATTCTATTTGGCCCTACCTAAAAAGAGTCTTGCTCAAGTGAATGAGTGTGTGTGTGTGTGTGTGTGTATGTGTGTTTAGCTCATGTCATTTTGCACAAAACTATACTGGGTTCTTTGCTATCACTGAAGAGGGATTTTTCCCACCACAACTATGATAACTATCTTGTTATTTTAATGCCCCCCAATGAGTCATGCCTCTAACCATTCATGCCCTTGTGTCTTCTTTTCCATATTGACTCTGGAGTTGTCCTCATGACTTACTTTGTTCCATTAAACACCAGCATATGTGGTGCAAGCAGAGGCTTGATGAGCATTTGTGCATTGGGCCATCACATCTTGAAATCTAGCCACTGGGTAAGGAAGTCTGAATTAGCCATATGAAGAGGCCATGTGGGAAAGAACTGAAGCGCCTCTGCTGAAAGCCCAAGCCAACAGCTATACTTGAGAGTGAGGCCATCCAGGACCAGCCAGAGTCTGGCCCAGCTGCCAACTGACCATGGACACATGAATGAGCCCAGCTGCCACCACATGGAATAGAAACAAGCTATCCCAGATAGCCTGCCTAAATTCCCAAACCAGAATCATGAGCAAATAAAAGTTGTTTGGGATTGTTGTATAGCAATAGTTAACTAACATGACCAGTTTCTCATATAGTCTAACTTTTTTAGGTTCCCAAATGTCAACACAACCCAGGACTATAGCATTGATTTAACTATAAATATTCCCAGAAGCCAACAAGACCCCAAAATCTAAAAGTAGTAACTTATACTTTAAGTTACTGATTCTCTTATACAATAATAATCCCCAAGCAAAGGAATCTCCCCAAATTAGTACATATTAAAATCTAGGTCCAGACTGAAGTTGATAGCTAAAAGAGCATTAGCATCATTTTAAGAAATAAAGTAGACAGCAAAAATATGTAGAAAATATACAGAGTCCCTCAGCTTCAGCTTTTCCAGCTGTCAATCTTCCAGATGTTGAGATTTGAGAGAAATCTCATAATAAGAGGTTAAGTGTACTATTGTCTGCCCTTCCCTACAATCTTTTGGAAGCCTGAAGAAGCTTGTCAAGTCTCTGTTGCCAAAAATCTGTGCTCCTACATACTTCCCTCAGAGACTGGTTCCTCAGGGCCAAATGAAAAGCAATATATCCTCTGCCTCATGTTGAAACCCTACTCCTTCACATCTCCTGAATTCCAATCTTCTCATTTCCTGAACTCATCTCAACTCTCTTGGACTATGAATGAATTTCCAACTTTAGCAGATACTAGGTGCTCAATTAGTATTTGCTGAATGAATAAAAAAAATTTTTATTAGAATACAATATTCTTTTTCTACCACATCTTCTTTTCTAACTGGAACACAACCTGACTTCCCATATTGAAATATGAAAGTTCATAGTACTAATTTTTTTTTTAATCAACAAATAGGGAAAACAAAACCAAAATAAGGCAGGTTAGCAAAATCCTGAACACCGATGAATGCCCATGTCCCTCATTTGGATTGAAGCTGCCCTGACCCTAGAAACAAAGTCCAGCCTTCAGTACCCACTGATGATTTAGCATGAGTTCTGCTGACTCCTTTTGGGATTTGGGCTACAAGAACAAGAGCTTCCCCTTTGGTCTGAGGCTTAAGAATAAGTCCTCTGTATTCCTCCTAAGCAAATCTTAGTTCTGGCCATGGCCAGATGCCTGTTCCCTCCAAGTGACTCTCAATCACAAGTTTTTAAATGGTCTAACACCTTAAAATCCCAGAATTTTCTGGATCCCCAAGGCTATTAATATTAGAAAAGTGCACTTGCATTTTGCAATTTAAAAAGAAGCCACTTCTGGTATAGGAATCTGTCTACATTGTAACTTGTTCTCCAAAAGTCCATTCCTAGGCATGTTCTTGCTGGCTTACTGAAACAATGCCAGATGCATAATTTTTGGGCTCAGTGCTAAACGTAGTATTAGGCCAAACACCCCTAGTCCCCCATAAGCTCCCAAAAGAAATCCAAGCACAAAGGAGACAAAGTAGGCAATAGGCAAAATAGTTTATAATAACTAGGGTTTTGTCTCAAAATCCAAGAGTTCTAGGCTGCTTTGTGTGAAGGAGTCCTTTTTCTTAACCCCATGAACCCAAATAGCTTCAAGCCAAAGGAGGCTATGCGTCCTGATTTGCTCAATTCCTCCATCTTCCCAGAATCTGCCACTCCAATGCATTGAAATGCCGTTCTTAGCCCCAAGGAAAGACAAGCCAGTAAAGGTAGGATTTTAGATTTTACTCTAATACCTACTGATTTGGATTTGCTTAGACTTCAAACAGGTCTTCTTAGAGGTCACATGGAAATGCCTGAACAGAGCTCCTTGGTCATGGATCATTTATGGCAAATAGCACATGTATATTAATGTTTCCTGTCCATTCAATGGATGCCTTTTTATGATACTAATAAACAATATGGCTTATATAGTCTAAGAAAATGAGCAAAGCCTCTCTAATTTAAGCAAACTACTTTAACAGGTAGCAAACTTAGATATTCTACCAAGCTTATATCATAAATATTTGTTAATGATTAAAGATAAAGGTTTGTAGTTGGGAGATTTTTAATTTTAATTTTTGGTCTGGCATTCAAAGATTAATAATACAGACCTATAGTATTTGGAACCAAGTCACACATGACTTGAAATGTCTTTGTGAGAAATGATGTAGGGACTCTTTTAAGACTAAAGTAATTAAGTTTGTTTTCAATATCCAGTTAACGCTAAGACTCTCAGTATTACTATTGAGAAGATTTAACTTCAGCAATATTAGAATTGCCAAGGATATCTTTAAAGATTTCTCATTTTACAATAAAAAGTAATAGTCACACACACACACCATAGAATATATATATTTAAAGTATAAATTCACATCAAATACATATTTTTCTTATCCAGATTAATTCCAGTATTATTACAGTAACAAGTAGCTTTCACTCAAATGTATAATAAAAATTTCGTTGTGAAAGGATATAAGATAAATCTCAAGTTACTTGTTGAATAAGTGATTATTTACAATGTGCTTAGTAGGGCGCCTGGGTGGCTCAGTCGGTTAAGCGACTGCCTTCGGCTCAGGTCATGATCCTGGAGTCCCGGGATCGAGTCCCGCATCGGGCTCCCTGCTCAGCGGGGAGTCTGCTTCTCCCTCTGACCCTCCTTCCTCTCATGCTCTCTGTCTTTCATTCTCTCTCTCGCAAATAAATAAATAAAATCTTTAAAAAAATGTGCTTAGTTGATTTGACCAAATTATACCCTTTTAGATATAAAAATTTTAATTGCAAATAAATCATATTTCAAACAGAGGTAGTCTACTAAAAGTTTTAAAAAACAGCAAGATGATGTGGTTTGTGTATCTTATTGAGAGATGAGGGTACATTCATATCCTATCCATCTATATGTGTCTTCTTTTTTATACTTTCCTAGTTTATCCCAAAGAGAGCATAAAGTTGTGCAACAAGATGACCTCGGTGTTCACATAACTGTTTTCAGTTTATTAGAATTTTAGTGTGTATCAAGCATATTTGTTTGGAATGACTGGACATACTTGTATTAAATTCAGTATAGCTTATGTTATTGAATTTTCTTGACTCTTGGTCTTTCTTCTCTCTGCATCAGCCCTACTAGGAAGAAGAGACTCTCTTTATTTAATATGGGTGCATTAAACCTTTGGGAATCTAAAGCTCTCTCTTCAATATGCATGAAAACTTCAAAAGCCTGAATAAGATAATGTAGTTCTAAAAAGTTGATCCCTTTACTCCCTTTTCACTAGAATATAACCCATAGTCAGATAATGTGTAATGCTGGACAATGTACCATATCAAGTAAACAATGCCACCAAATCCTTACACTGACCCTGCAAATAATATTTTTCCCAGAAAAAAAAACATTTCACATGAGGGGAAAATCTTCTAGTCATGCTGTTTTGTTGTCTTTTCTTTAGGAAGAGAAGAAAAACATTGTCTTCTGTGCATATTTTTTCTTTTGAAGGGCTTCAGAGGCCATAAAACTTAAATTGTAATTAAAAAGAATATATATGCATATATATATATGATTAAAACAGAGGCAGCATGCCTGGGAACTTGTGGTGTAAGAATAGAGTGGACCATTAGAAAAAGCAAAGGCAAATTCAAACGAGATAAATACTAGCCAATTTTAGGCACTAGGATGGTGCTCCAAATATGCTTTTTTTGTCATAAAGATAGTCCTAAGTACGTCCTGGTAGGTTTATAGAACTATGAGATCATCTTGCCTCCATCAACCACCTACAGTAACACCCATCCTATTTGACATTGATATTAACGTCACACCGTTGATAATAACGTCACCACATCCGGTTCACACTGGCATTTCCCAGGCCTTAAGATTTCCTTTGTTCTTCCTCAAGCCCTTATTCCAGGCAGAGGCAATTGCCTCTTTTGGTCCTTCTATATTTAATGCAGAACTTCATTTCTGGAAGCAATAAAGAGGAACTGCATGGTTAATTCAAGTGTAATACTGTAGAGTTCCCACAACATTGTGATGTTCTGGACTTTTGCCATCAAGCTTTAGAGATTGTCAAATGGTATGGAATTAGACATGTCCTGGTGCCCGAAACATACCTATTCACTTGGCTTAGTAGGTTATCTTAGAGGAAAGAGCACTTTTTTTTTTTTAAGAGAATTCATCATCCCTACGAGAGAGCTCCTTTTCTTGATTTCTTCCCATTCAGAAAAAAGTCCTAGATAATAATTTGAGATCTTCAGAGCAATGTTTCCCAAATTGAAGAACCCAAGCTATGGATGGGTTGTAATATCAATTTAGTAAGGTGGAGACAAGCAATTAAAATTGAAACATAAAAATATAGCAGCTTAAGAGTGACCCAACTACAACAGAATAGAGAATATTAACTGTATAGTAAGGGTCTTTGTTTTGATTTTATTTATACATACATAAATATATGCATATGAATATGTTTACAGGGCCATGGTGAAAAATGTATTTTTTTACTGAGTTGTAGTAAAAAAAAAAAAGTCTTGAAAAAGTGTTTTATGGCAATATGATTCTATAAATGTTATGCTTTACAAAGGTTCAGTGATTCAACTCAAAAAAATTGTCACTGTAACCGGATAGACACACAGCCAAGTGCCGAGAGTGTTGTATATATTAGTTTCCTGTTTGTAAAGAGTTTGATACACCAGAGTTCTATCAAACTTACCAAGAAGGAAAGAAAATGAAATATGCCATTATCTCAGAATACACACATTCTGTCTTCTCCATGCCTATCGGATATAGCACAAGTTGTTCAGGATCTCACAAAGTGAAATTCTCTTTCAGACAAAGCATATTCTCTTCACATATGCGTCTGGTGAGTGACTGGGATTGATGGAAGGTCAAGTGAGAAATTGTGGTTACTTTCTCAAATAAAAATTTAAACTGCCTAGAGTTTACTGAGTGACCATTTTCATTTCTTGTTCATTTTTTCTTTGCAATCTTCTGACCTATTTTTAGCCAATGTAAAGCTTAAAAAATTCTATAAATTCTTTTTATTTTGAGTACACAAAAGAAAGACTAGGGCATTTACTCTTTTGAAATAACTTCAAAATGTATCTTATTCCTCCGTCGTCACCTTATTTTTTCTATTTTGAAATTTGGTTAGTTTCTTGGAAGTACTAAGCATCTCAGGCACTGTTCAGGGGGCATTAATGAGTCCTTTTCATCATGGGTGGCCCCTTTGCGTAGTTGGAGACTTCACCAAATTATCTATTGCTAGCAATAAACCAAAGTCAGTTTTTACATGAAACTCATTTCTATGTAAATCCTGCTATGTGAGAGAGAAATGATTACTGATATGGGACCATCTACACAGTAGATATGTATTGCATACCAAATAAAATCTTTTGAAGCTTTTTTTTTTTTAAGAGACAGAAGAGTACTTGAGTTGAGGGGGAGGGGCCAAGAGAGAGGGAGAGAGAGAATCTGAAGCAGGCACCAAGGCCAGTGTGGAGCCTGACAAGGGGCTTGATCTCACAATCCTGAGATCATGACCTGAGCTGAAATCAAGAGTTGGACACTCAACCGACTGAGCCACCCAGGTGCCCCCAAAATAAAATCTTTTAACATAAATTTAAAGAGAACTAGAAATGAGGACCATCAATCCATGTTAATAATTATAAACCATTTTTTTCTTTCACTGTTTTTTTTTGCAAGAGAATATGGATTTTAATATGTTACTATACTTTTTAATCCTACATGTTTAGAGCTTTGCTGAGATGTTAAAAAATATGTCTACATGCCTTCTTCATTATTCCTACATCCTAACAATTTATACTGGTGGCCCCATCTTCAGACTGCATAGTCATGCAGATGGTACAAATATAGATGCACTGATTACAACATTGGTCGTAACAGCATTCTGATTGGTCAGAGCCCAGGCTGTGATGTTTATCATATATTTCCAATATCTGCCCCCCTTTTTTTATTTTACTTTTTTTAATTTTAAGTAGGCTCCATGCCCAATGTGGGGCTGGAACTCACAACTCTGAGATCTAGAGTCACATGTTCTACTGACCAAGCCAGCCAGGCGCATCCCCCAACATCTCCCCTTTCTATGTTCTCATTCTCACTGCAAACCTATTAAAAAAAAATTGATCCATGAAAGGAATATTTACAATAGAGCCAATTTTAGAAACACATCACCAAATCATATTTCTAAACAGTTCTGGTCTTGAGAAGGTTTTTTTTTTTTTAAAGATTTTATTTATTTATTTGACAGAGACAGAGATAGCGAGAGCAGGAACACAAGCAGCGGGAGTGGGAGAGGGAGAGCAGGCTTCCCGCCAAGGAGGGAACCCGATGTGGGACTCGATCCCAGGACCCTGGGATCATGACCTGAGCCGAAGGCAGACGCTTAACGACTGAGCCACCCAGGCGCCCTAGGTCTTGAGAAGGTTTTCAGGAAAGAGAAAAGAGATGACCTATCAATATAATGTAAACAAAAGATGAATTTAATAATGAATGAAAGCAAAATCTCTGTGGTTAATATCCAATCTTCAAACCTTATTTATCTCTCCTTTCTATGCCATATGTCATAAACTATGACACTGAATTATCGTCCCAAAATGTGATGAGCAATATTTAAAAATGAAACTTCTGCTTTCTCAGAAGTTTCTCTAGGAAACTTCTAGTTGGACAAAACCTAAAAACTGAGGTTAAGTCATGAAGTTGTCAGTTAAAAACGATCTATTTTCTGTCTAGCCCCATTACTTTGTTTCAAAGATTTAATTCTGTTTTGATTAGAGGAATATATGCTCTGAACCTGCTAGATCTTTGGCTAATATACCCTGTTTCCCATATTAGAGAAACGTGCTATCTTTTACTATATTTTGATGATTATTTCTATGGTAATGTGGAGGCTAGTAATATCCATCTATCCACACAAAAACTGAATGCTGAATATGTTGATGTAATTTGGCAACACTGCTAAATTATGGCTTCTTTAAAGAAATGCCCTCCATCTTTTTTTTTTTTCTTCTCTTGGTTGAAAGTCAAGACTTCTATGTGAAACTTGAAGTGATCGACAAACATAGGAACTCTCTAAAATGCACAAAACCATTGCCCAATGTATGGAAAAGAAGAAATCATTTTCCCTCTAAGATTACAAATTCAAAAAGGTGGACTGAGACAAAATATAATTACTTTCCTTTGACTTGAGCAAGTCACTGGGGTTAGCAATGTCAATCTCATGGGAAGTATAATGAAATCTCTGATGATCACTGAAGGTCTGGATCTTCACTTCACATTTCATTTGGAAGATACTCTACTAGTATTGGTGGAAATGAATGGGATTATTAGAAGCTTAACACATGTACTTCCTTGATATAATACATTTTTAGATATCTAGCATGGTGTGGGAAATGGGGAATCACATTAGCCAGATGTTTTGGTTAGCAGAAAGGTAGCGAATAATGGAGATGGTTTTCATCACTCTTTGATCCTTCCCATGTGCAATGGCTGGGAACTCTTCCTTTCCTTATTTTCATTTCCTGTTTAATTATCAAGGATGTACACTTGATAACAGAAAATAGGTATACTCCTGGGGAGTTTAGAAGAGGCTCAGCACAGTTGCAGGCATTGCTTCTTCTGTTGGCAATGAAGGCAGCTGTGGATTAAGGGCCCTATAACATAATGGTATGAATAGATAATATGGCTAATTGTAAGGGAAACATGTAGTGAATGCTAGGATGATAAGAGTCAATCTCTAGGTGTTAGATCAGGCCTTCTCTGACTCACCGGTAAAGGTGACAGAGGGATAGGAAAACCGCCAGATCTGATGTCTTCCCCTCAGGCCCTGTGAACTCAAATTTTAAACTTTATCATCCCCTTTCCCTCAGGACCAACCCTACAATGCCATTATCTCTTCCATCTTTCAATGTGGCAAAAACTCTAGGCCTTGCTTTCTTTAGGATTAGGTTTGATCTTAAGAGCTGTGGTCATCACCAGTTAGGTTCACCAATATCTAGTTACCCTCTGTTTCAGACAGATCTTTCTCTTCTTCTTGGTAGATGGCAGAAATGAACTTCTTAGCAACCTTGTTTCCTTAAAGTTGGTTGGGGCCAGTAACTAGTTCTGGATATGAATTGTGAACATACACGATGTATGTCAACCAATGACTGAAGAGATGTTGTTGCATAAATAATCTGTTCTCTCACACCTTGGGTAAGAAAACTCTGAGATATGTTTTCCCAAGTTTCTCAGTGCTATTACACTTCAGTTGCTTATAATGGTAACTTACTTGGAAATATACCCTTTATTGGATCTTTTCCTTTTCTATCTCTGTCTTGCTTTCTTCTCTCCTTTTGGTATTTCCTAGGGTTGTCTTCCACTAAATTATTTGCACTAAAATCATTTTGGAGCAGTTTTAAAATATTTTCATAACCCTTAAGTACCCCTTCTAAGAGGTGGAACCAAATTCCCTCCCTTAATTCACCTAGACTTATTAACTTGTTTCTAACTAATAAGGTATGGTGAAAATGTAGGGATAAAAGTACTCCTTACTATTTCCCTTGAATCACTTGTTCTGGAGGAAGCTAGCTACCATGTTATGTGAATGTTCACATAGTTCTATAGAGAGGTCCATATGATAAGGAACTGGGGTCTCCTGCAAACAGCCATGTGAGTCAGCCATCACAGAAGCAGATCTCCTGGCCCAATCATGCCTTCAGATAACTTCAGTCCCAGTCAACATCTTGACTGCAACCTTTTGAGAGGTCCTAACACAGAATCATATAGCTAAGCCACTTTGGGATTCCTGATTCTCAGAAATTATGTAAAATAGCTTGTTGTTTTAAACTGCTAATATTTTGTTGCACAGCAATAAATAACTAATTTACCTTGTCTCAGAGATTGCATCTGGGATACATCAAAGCTGTAACAACTCTCTTGTTTGAGTAAAATGTACTGAGGCCATGTGCAAAATAGAAAATAGAAACATGGCCTAAGTCCATCTGACATTGGATTCAATGGGTCCATGGATAACCTGTAGTTATTTACCTAATATTTGTGTGCTTAAAAGGATGGATATATTTAGCAGTTGATAGAACTTCCCTATTGAATCCTTGACCTTTGGAATAATATCCATTAGAGTGGGAAAGGCCACATACAAGCCCCTGAAATTTCATCCCACCGTGCAAGATAATAAACCAGAAGCATCCTAGGTGGAAGAGCAGAGATTAGTGCCACTTTCAAAAACTAAAGAATGCAGATAATTGCCTCTGCAAAAACCAAAATGGACCATGGTGAATAATGTTACGCTTCCAAAAACTTAATAAAGTGGTAGCCCCAGTTATAGCTGCTATGGCAGATATGATGTATTTATTAAATCAGAGCAATACAGTTTCTGGCACATTGTATGAGACTGATGATCTGACGGGAGTGTTTCTTCAATCAAGAAAGAGGATTGGAAGCATTCACATTCACTTGGGATGAACAAGAATTTATAGCCTTGAATCAGGGATATATTGTCAAACTATGTAGTGTGTGGAGTCTCTAGTGAGCCTCAATAGAAGAATTGCATCGCAGCCCCTTAACATTGTGGAGTAAGGTCATGCTATATATAGCAGGAAAAATTTTCCCATCCAAAATCAGTTCCTGATGTAGAGCATTGATAGAGACCATCATTCCTATCCTTAACAACAAAAACATGTCATGTAAGCTACTATAAGATTATAGTCTTTCAGAAGCTCTTCAGAGAGCTGAGGATGTAAAGAAATCCAAATGAGTCACAAAACAAGTCCACACATAGCCACAAATTATTTCCCATGGGGCCTTCGGTGAAACACAGCAACAGTGTGTGAATGCTAGGTACAGGGAAAGAAGACTAAGAGATACAGCCCCAAGGTGCATAGAGCCCTCATCAGGTGCAAGGATGCAGGCTGCTAGAGGCTGAGGGCAGAGCAGGAGAGTTCAGAGACATGACTCTGAGGTGGATGTAACCTTTACCAAGCATAAGACCATGGAAAATTCGGGCCAGGGAAGCCATGTAGAAAGTCAGAAGGCAAAGAAAATTCCCCAGCACTACATAATACTAGCAGTTGGGTTGTAAAGAAACATCTTTGGCATCTTTCTGTGTTCAGGAAATACCTGAGCTCATCATCAAAATATCTGAATCCAGTGGTGAATTGGATCCAACTAACGCTGCAAAACATTTATTTTTGTTCAGAACTTTTTTTTATACGATTAAGAAACTAATTTAAAAAGAAAGTGACTTATCTAAACTAACACAGATGTCTAGGGGCAGCACCAAGACTAGAGCTGGGTCTTCCCACTTCTTGTTTAATTCCTTGTTGCTGTACCATGTATAGTACTATAATTAGATGAAAAACACTATTCTATACATCATCAGTCTCCTTGATCTTTTCTCAAAAAGTTTGAAGTTGAATCACAATTGCCTGAAATTCTTTTTAAAGTCTAGAATATTGAAAATGTAATCTTTGATTTTTTTTTAGCTCAAAATTTTTAGAAAATTCTAAGGTGGTATTTCTTATGTATATTTAGCTACGCTCAAATACAAGTAAGTCCTGTGGATGTGGTAAGTGGGAATGTGAAGACAAGGTAGATAATGTTAACCATATAAAGAAGAATTATGTGCAATGATTAAATCCAAAGACTGTGGAGCCAGATTGCTTGCATTGGGAAAATTGCCTAACCTCTCTGCCTCATTATTTGCAAACGGGATTAATAATAGTATCTACATCATTGGATTGTTGTGAATATTAAAAAAGTTAAAACATGTGAAAAGCAATTAGAATAGTACTTAATAATATTTTCTGTTTTGTGTCCTATCTGGTTAAGAAATGAAGTTAAGATACCAGGAAAATGGGTTTTTATAGTGACCAAGTCTTGGGTTTATATCTTGTCTGAATAATTTTGAGGGGATATTTACTTCTGCTGTATGATTTTTTTAAGGATGGCATAAAGAGTTGTAGTAGAACTTGTTTAAAATATAAATAGATTTTCAACTTATAATTAAAAAGGATTAGCAGATATCACGGTTACTCTAATAGATATAGCAATAACTGTCTTCCTTCATAACTCTCCCTTTCCCATATAGGCTAGAGCAGGAGAGATGAAATTAGTTTCCTTTAAACATAAACCTTTTCTTCACAACAAAGTGGGAAAAAATGACAATCACTAAAAAGACATTGGGCCTGTTTGTCCTTGTGTTCTGTCCCAAAACCATGTTTTTTTTTAAAAAAAAAATCTAAGTAGGTTATTAAATGCAGGACCAGGAAAAACGAGACGCCATTGGATGGGGAGATGGATGTTAACCAATGGTGAAGACCTGTCCTAAGTAAGCCTCAGTAATGGGAATTGATTTCTTTAAATAAAAGCAGTATCAGAAGAAAAGAGGTCTTTAAAAGATGTATTCATGAAATTTCAGCAGAATGATGCAAAGACGTCTGATGAAAAATAACTTCCTTACATTCCAGCCATAGAGCCTGGAATGTTCACCATTCTGTGACAACTTCTTAAAATGAATATGGACAAGGACTGGAGAAGGGCGTAAATGATAAAGTCAAGGATTGCTGGCGAAAGTGTGGAAGATTATTTTTCTTATTTAGAGTTTTCTAATGTGCTATAATGTGGTATGTGTAATTGAAATAGTCAAGACCACAAAGTGCATTTAAAACAAAATAAGGTGTAATAAGGGTAATTCATTTACTTAAAAGAAGGACACATGCTAGAATTAATCTGATGTAAATAATCACATAAGTCACCAATCCCTCACCCTGCCTCCAAGTAAAAAAAATTAAATGTTCACAAAGATAATCTGGTACGGCTTACTAAAAGAAATCTTGAATGTTACCTTAAGACCATAATCATTAAGTCTTACGGTAATGGAAGAGGTAGTGGTATGTTTTAAAAAGCAAAGTTGTTTAAAATTAATTATTATGGATATGTATTAATACTATATTTGGAAGTTTTCATCGAAAGATTGAAAAGGAGATTTTTAAAAATCCTCACATGATTATGGGAAATGCATGCAGAGGTTCTGAAGTCAGAAATTTGTTTTTAAATAAAATGACAATTGTTTGGTTTTAATATAACATGGGGAACCACTGACTATATCTGTTAAGTTTGATAAGCAGCAATTGAAGGAATAAATATAAGATATTTATTTTGACGGGCACTGATTAGCAAAGTCAGTCCATGAAATACTGCAGGAGAGCACAAGAAACATAAGGAGGGTAACCTATGATATTCATAGTTATTCATGACATGTATATTAGAAAGTAATGCTGTATGATTTTTTTAAGATTCTTTAAGAATCTTATGATTCTTTAAGGGAGATCTTTTCTAAGGCAAATATTGTATTTTAAAAGTACAATGTTAGAAGATTAAAGCCAATACATATTCTGAAAATGAATGTGGACAAGGACTGGAGGGTGGCATAAATGAAAAAGTCAAGGATTGCTACTGAGAGTGCGGAAGATTATTTTTCTTATTTAGAGATTTTTTAAATATGCTATATTGTGACATGTGGTTGAAAGCCAGACCCTCAGGCAGCAGCTTTTGAATTAGACAAGCGTATACAGTCCTGTGCAACTGCAAGCAGATGTGCCTGGTGATCTAGAGGTGTTCCCTGGGCGGTAGTTGCCCAAATCGTGTCTCCAGACCCGTGTATAAGCTTCCGGCTGGGAGGCAAAGAGAGAGAGGGCGTGAAAACGCAGTGCGCACCAGCCCACGCTCACGTTGCTCGTAGGCTCGTGGGGGTGTTGCCACACCAGAAGCCTGCCCCTCAGGCCAAAGCTCCGGGAAGTGGAGACAGGCCTTCTTCTCAGAAGCGGGGCGGGGGTCGGGGTACGCGTTCCAGCCTGTGCAGCACCCTAAGTCTCTGAGGGTTACCGTCCCGTGGGACCCCGCAATACAAGCCCCCTGGGCTCAGAGCCAGGGACAGCAAGGGGCATCTCCTGGGTGGCAGTCATAAAAAGACCAGGACACCAGACATGTGTAAAAGCTCCCCTCCAGGGGACAGTGGCACTCTGGAGTGTGGCAGAGGGCGTGGCAGAGGGCGAGCCGGCGAGCATGAAAATGGCGCGCAGCGGCTGGACTGAGGCAGAGGGAACCTTAGAGATGGCACCCGCACGGAAAGAAGAAAAAAAAAAACACGAGACAGAGACAGAGACAAAAGAAAAAACAAAAAACAAATCTTGAGTTAAAAAAAATTAAAAAGTGCCTGCCGGTTGGAGCAAGGCAGAGGGAAAACTCGAAGGTGGCAGCCTCCAGTCTCTGTCCCTGGAAAGCATCTGAACAGGCCCCCAGAAGTGTGTCGAATCAGGTGTCTGTCCCTCGGGCCAACGCTCCCAGGCAAGCATGTGCGCCTCTCCCACGTCAAGGCTGGGCACCCCGGGGTCGGCAGCTCCCACACCGGTCCTGAAGCTGGTGAGTCCGAGCGCGGGCCCTTTAAGGGCCCCGGTCACTGTAGCCGCGTGGGTCTTGTGGACGCCAGCCCGAGTTGGTGTTCAAAGCTAGATGTTTGGGGGCTTGTCTCTCAGGTGCCGGTTGTAAAAGTTGGGGGTGTCTGACGTGGGGTTGAAACCCTCTGCGCTTCAGTGAGAGGTTGTGGCGTTTGAATTCTCTCCTCACCGTGGGTGTCCGCCAGGGAGCTGCGGAGGATCCTCGGGGTGGTGATGGGGCTTTTGGCGAGACTGTGTCTCAGCCTCCCCGACGTGCTTCGCCTCGACCTTCTCTCTTTTGCCGCAGGCCAGGGTGGCTCAGGCAGTAGGTTTTGCAGAGAGTAGTTCTTTCTGTAACGGCAGATTCAGTGTGTTCCTAGGAGGAGGTGAGTTCGCATCCTTTTCCGTCGCCATCTTGAACCGGAAACTCGTAAATCTGTACATTGAATCGAGACCTTAACAGAAACTTGAGTGTCTATTGATAAAAAAAATTGTAATTTTAATCTTTGCTTCTTGTGAATCTGTGACAGAAGGGTCGTCTTTATTTCTGAAGCAAATAGGTTAAAGAAAATGTTGTGACAGGCTGAGAAGTTCTTATATTATGGGTATCATGTCCCTACTTTTTCGTGACCGAGACTCAAAATAAAATGATTGCGTTATTAAAGGAGTCTGTTACACTGACTCCATGAAATCTTTACTCAGCGATGTGTCTCATAATGGAAATAAGTAAGGGGCTGAAAATATGGCTACATGCATGAGATATTTTCATAATTTTTCAACTTGGATTTGTGGAAATTATTTATGATCTATTATTATCTCTTAGCCTCCAACTTAAAGAGTCAAGAAAGTGAAGGGCAAATTTTGCAAGATCGCCACTTTGAGAGACCATTCCATTCAATATTTGTTATAACAAATCCCAGCATCTGTTAAAATGGTTCTCATCTCTTGGCTTTAAGGAATCATAATTATAAAAAACACAATGGTGAGATCCAAGCATTATGGTATGTTTAGAGGCTGAAGGCAAAGTGCCTTGAGCTTACATAGTATCAGAGTCTTTCAGCAGTCTGGCATGCAACATCGAAGTCAACCTTATAAATTAATAATTGACAAAACACATATGAGATTTTTTTCCTCGAAGGGTTCATCAAAAAATTTATCTCAGTAGAACCAGGTGTCCTTCAAGATTACAAGATAGTTTTTGCTTGTTTGTTTGTTTTCCTGGAAGTTACGCTTTAAATTTGCAGTGTAACTCTAACAGGAATGAGTTTACTTATTATCAGAATAGATTGAAAAGCCTCTTGAGAAGGAGTTTGTTTAAACCCGTAGAATCAATGTTCTATACAACTGTATGTGACATGAACTTCTGAGGAATATTTAAAATGTTTATATCATGTGGTGGGTGAAGGGGAGAGGGGGAGCATTATGTAGTACTGTTATCCAAATGTAGCCATTGTACCAATTCCCCTGGAGATCAAAACATAATTTTCTTTTGCTCTAAAACTGAGGTTTTCAAATTGAGTCTGTTTCCTTGGTGACATATGGCAGGATTTCAATAGTACCCAGAGCTGCTTGATAAACAGTGTATAGCTCTTGCTAAAATATTTTGGGGGCAAACATTTTTATAACAACACAAATTATACAAATATGGATAAATAATAACGGCAATGCAAAATTCTCACGCTTAAGGAGAATCACGTTGAGCTGGGCCGTCAGAACAACAAAAGGCATGTATACATATTCTCTGCCATTTGTGTTAATTGCATTGAAATGCTTTAGAGGTAATGCTCTAAGAAAAATAGGAATTTGATTAAGAATTTCAGTATTTTCACCCCTGTGATCACCAGGGCTAATATTTAAAAACTGTTGGTAGCCTAGATAAAAAGTATCAAAGAAGAACCCAAATGAGTAAGTAGCTATTCATTGTCTAGTCATAATAGACTACTTAGTAACTGTCTCTACAACTTTATTCCTACTGCATATGATACCATCATCACCCTGTGGGTCCATCTCCATCTTCAGGTTCTGAGATCTGCCCCATCTTATCAGGGAAGAGATTTCAGGAAATACAGATCTATGCCTGGGACACTAAAGATCAAGTCAGTTTTGTTAGTCTTGATGTGACCCTGGCTCCTTAGTTCTAGTACCCGGGCTTCTGCTCTGTTCTTAGATTTTAAACACCTATTTATAACAAATTCTTCTTCTTATTTTTTTTAATTACTTGAGTCCTAACATCTTCCTAGTTTCCCAGCTCCTAAAATATAGGGTCCGTGTCCAAATGCTGTTCTCCAAGCTCTTTCTCTCTATTGTCTCATCCCCTTTCTCTTTTTCCCTTCTACTGTTACGAAGCTATCACTATCTTGTCAGGAATGTATTGTACTATTTGTATATTCCTAGTGCTGACACACGCGCTAGCATATATATGTGTGTGTGTATGTATATATATATATACATACATATATATCAGGTTTTCAATAAACTTGTCTCAAGTGAACGTGTCACCCTAGATTTCTGCTCCTTTATTATAGAAGACAAGAGTAACTAAATCCATCACAAAACCATCTTACTCTTAGCTAAGCCTATGCAAGGCATCCTGAAGAACGTCTAAGTAGAATAGTCTTCTACTTCAGGTTCAGATGTCATATTCCACACATACAGGGTGATGGATATTCAAAAGTGGTTTCCCTCACACATTTAGCTTATCCCCATGCTTTTGTCATCTGGCTTTCATGATTAGTTTTATATTCTCCTTATCATCCTTTCTTTCTGTCAGCCCCTAGAGCTGCTCTGTGATTTTTAACTTTTTGGTTTCCTCCTGAAAAGTCTGTCCTAGAGGCTGGGTTGTTTGTCCTCCTCAGTCACTTCTAATTCAGTCATTGGGTAGGGAGTGGGAGAGAGGGTTTTCAGATCTTGAAAGTAGGGTGGGGAGGCACAGAAGCCTCTGTAAGGACATTGCCAAAGTGGGGAATTTGAAAGACTAGTATTCCTTTACTGTTGCAGATAGGGATTGTCATTCACTTCTTTATTATGTTAATCAAAGAGCTGGTGATACAGCATTACAAATACATCTGCCCTTTAGGAGCTATTCTTTTCTGTTTTTATTTTGAAAGAATGTCTCCTAATCCACTCTGGGTTGCATTGTGAAAGGTTCCTTCTATATCCTCCTTTTATAACCTTGCTCCCTGTACTATAGGTTTTCCTCTAGTACTCCAGCCATTGTGGGTGCCAGGTTTTAGAAAACAGTCAAGTGGAGGTGGGGTGGGTGTTTGGACTTGTTTAGTATTGCTACAGATGCCTGCCGACACACATATTTCAGTTTGCTGGGCTTATCTAACTTCTCATATGGCAACTGCTTAACTGGACACAATTTTTTACCTGTCACCGTATTTTTTAAATCCTATGCTGTTCTTGACAATAAAGTTCTCATCCATTCCCATTCCTGCCATCAGTGTTAGCCCTGTTTTAGCAGTTAAATATATTTTTCTCAGTAATGTTAAGTACTTGTACAACATTTAGTCTTTTGGATCAAGACAAATTCTCAAGACAATGAGAACCCTGATTTAGGAATCTAGTCCATGAAAATACAGAACCAAACCTTGTTTCCTTACAAACCAAGCTTGAGCTCTTTGGTGACTGTAGTGGACAGCACGTGTTTTCAATCTCCTCTGGTGATGAAACTTTTATTTCTTGTTGGAAACTCTTTTTTTTTTTTTTTTTTAATTATATGAGGCTAGTTCTCTCCTTTCTGGCTATGGAGGGACAGGGAACATGGCATAGGGCAGGCAAATCAAAGTAACCTATCTCCCTGGCCACCGATGTTCAATGACAACGTCTTCAGGCTGATTAGAGACTCTCAGGGAAGTTCCAGCCAGAAATAGTAAGGAAGTCTATCAAAACAAAACAAAACAAAACAAAACAAAAGCTACTAGCTTGTAAGTGGGTAACACTGATAAGGGTAGCCATTGATAATCTTGTCCATTCTAAAGAAACCGAAGAAAAAGCCAACAGAGACAGAAGGTTCTGAGAGATGGCCAGAGGGGCAGTGTCCCCTGTCTAACCATGCTTGAAACCTCAGGACCTACCTACATTTCTGAACTTTCCAGTGATAAGAATTCATGCATAAGCTCCTTTTCTTCCCAAGCTAGCTTGAGTGGGTCTTCTGCTACTGGCAATCTAATGAGTCCTATTTGACATTGTAAATACAAATTGAACCACTTATCATGTTATTTACTATCTGAGACCAGGGAGTTGTCTTACTTCAGATAAAGGAATACTATAGGAGACGTGCACTTGTATCTGAACTGGCTAAAGTAAAGAAATCAACATAGCAACGAGGTGAATAAAGAAATATTCTTTCAAGAGACTGGAACTATAGCCACAAAACCAGTATTCCTGTATGCTTTTTCCTAGTGACTTCAATTATTACATAGCTAAGGGAATGCAAGTATTAACTTCATTTAATGGGGTATCCTAGGAGAGTCAAAATCTTTCTAAAACAAGATAATCAAATTTGGATGGGCAGGAAGATAGAGAAGTATAAGAATGAAGGAATGTGGAATCAGTCAGATACTAGTAAGGAATTCTGGTCTATTAAGTAGAAAAAATGATAATCATTTTTATTGGCTATTATGGCTCTCAGTGCTGTCTATGTGCATGCACAGCACATAGTTCTATTCCTTGCAAAAAGACTGCAAGTATTAATAATTCTATTTTATAAGAAGGAAACTAAGGCTTAGAAGTTGGTAAAGGCTATAGAGTTAAGGCATAGGGGTAAAGTTTGAACTCAAATCTTTTAAATTTCAAAACCGAAAGGACTTCCCTCCCTGCCACTCTACCACCCTACTCCCTTGAAACAGGGACACCAAAGGGTGCAGTGACTGACAATCATCAGGTTTTATCAGAAGACCCCAAGATGGGCAGGAAAAATCACTGAAATGGCAATCCTATTTTTGGATATCTTCTTGGGCTGAAAGAATATGGCCACAGAAAGGTGATCAGCATAGTTTCATAGTTTAGGAAATGGACTATGGAGCCAGGGTCCCTGGATTCCAATTATGACTGCAGCACTTGCTAGTTGTTACCTCTTGCACAAGCTATGTAACCCCTTTGTGTTTTGGTCTCCCCATTTTATTTATTTATTTAATTTTTAAAAGATTTATTTATTTATTTATTTGAGAGAGAGAGTGAGAGAAAGAGCACAAGAGAGGGGAGCGGGAGAGGGAGAAGCAGACTCCCTGCTGAGCAGGTAGCCCGATGCGGGACTCGATCCCGGGACTCCAGGATCATGACCTGAGCCGAAGGCAGTCGCTTAACCAACTGAGCCACCCAGGCGCCCATGGTCTCCCCATTTTAGAAATGGGGCTATTAATATATACCTCTTAGGATTGTTATGATAATAACATTCATTAATGCTTGTAAAGCTTTTAGAAGAGCACTGGTTGCATAGTAAGCACTACGTAAATGTTTATTAAATAAAGAAAAAATCAGAAACTCTTTTTTTTTTTTTTTTTTGTATTTTAGTTTTTGAATTGGTTCCTGTAGGTCAGGATTTGGCGGTGTTTTCGTTTTGGGCTGGATTATATCTTGTTGTGGGGGCTGTCCTGTTTAGTAGCATCCCTGGCCTCTACTCACTAGATGTCATTAGCAGAGCTCCACCCCCCCACCTTTGTGACAACAATAATTTTCTCCAGACATTGACATATTTCCCAATGGGGGCGAGGGAACAAAAATTGTCCCCTTTGAGAATCATTGCTCTTGATGGAAGAATTAATAGTCTGTAGATCTTTATGTATAATTATTAGTAGTTAAAAAAGTTATAAAGTGGAGCCCGTTGCTACATGTCACTACTACTACAGACGTTTCAAAGTTAAAACATAGAAATTTGTTCCAAAAGTTTTTTAAGGAGTAAGATGTTGTCACCAGCTTGCTATATAGTCTACTCAGTTTCATTGCTTTTTTTTCCTAAATATTAATTCTCTATTCAGTATGCTCTGGTCTTTCCATTTCTGTGTGTATTTCCCCTCTGTGCCCCTCTCTGTGTAGCAACGCCGCATGTCTACCAGCAGGTGGTATCCATGAGTAATGTGATCTACATCTTTGCCTTTGCAGGCGTGATCAGATTGCCTCTCCCCACACTGCTGTGCGGAGGCTTAATGGCGAGAGCTCTGTAGGAATGTTCTCTTTCTTTCCCCTAACTTGGGGGGTGGGACGATGTTTTCAAAAAGACTTTCGGAGGGCTGCTTGCTACATTTTATGTAACAGCAGATATTACGTATAACTCTACTATTTGAGTTGGATGGCATTACTTGTTAGCAGAATAATAGAGGCATTTGCTTTGCTGGATAGTCAGAATTCTGCTACTTTGGGTTTTTTTTTTTTTTTTTTTTTTAAAGATTTTATTTATTTATATGACAGAGACAGCGAGAACAGGAACACAAGCAGGGGGAGTGGGAGAGGGAGAAGCAGGCTTCCCGCTGAGCAGGGAGCCCGATGTGGGACTCGATCCCAGGGTCCTGGGATCATGACCTGAGCCGAAGGCAGACGCTTAACGACTGAGCCACCCAGGCGCCCTCTGCTACTTTGAATACCCAGATTATGTTATTTCACTCATCTTAACTGACCACCAATTATAGCATTCCACAATTACACGTGGCAATATGGAGATTGGCTTAAGAGGATAATAAAAGAAGCCCGAATAGTAATATCTTTATCTTCTGCATTTTAAATGCCCATAAAAGCGCATCATCTCCTCTTCATATATTACAGTCATAATGTTGATGCATTTCAGTTCTAGTAATGAATCATAATCATATGGAAATAAATAAACATTTTCATATGTCAGGGGGTATTTAAAGGTATCTATTCATTATAAAAGCTTTCAGATTTCAAGAAGATATATATTAGATAGTAATATTATGGTTTGTGTTATAAAATTTCAATATATTACAATCTTTTCCCTTTGCATGCAACTATCTGAGTCTATCAAATTTTTCTTCTCTGGATTTTACGTTCTGGTTCTTAATTCAGCATAGGGGAACCTACATCCCTATTATTGTATAGTCTAAATAGATTGGACCTGCTCTTTGGAAAATGGGTACAGGAAAACTTCAGAAATAATGTAGTCATTTTTGAGCCCCAAAAGGTGGAATTAAAAACAAAACTTTTCCTGGAAGTAGAGGATTAAAAAAAAAAAGTTGAAGAGTAGGAGTCTAAATTAATTTAATTCATCTGACACATTGGAAGGATTTTGTGGTTTCCCTTCCCTTGGGTCACTTCTGTACTTGCTATGGAATCAAATTGAGCCAATCATTTCCTCCAGCTTCACAATTTATCTGGTCTTGTATTCCAATCAATATTGTAGTGATTGGTATTGATCTTGAAGAGTTGAAATGACTGGCTCAACCATGCCTTGGTTTGATCAATTGTTAAGTATAGACCTAGTGCTAAGAGTTCTGTTCTTCATGAAATTATGATCAAATAAATGACCCCTAATAGAGCTTTGACAGCTTAATAGATTATCCTCAATTAGTAAAATAAAGTGAGGCTTTATCAACCAGTAAGTGCCAGGTAATTCTAAAAATACTTCCATTTTAGAAATTAGTAGAAGTTTAGAAAATATATTTTCATAATATTATTATTATTTTTAAAGATTTTATTTATTTATTTGAGAGAGAGAATGAGATAGAGAGCATGAGAGTGGGGAGGGTCAGAGAGAGAGGCAGACTCCCTGCTGAGCAGGGAGCCCGACGTGGGACTCAATCCCGGGACTCTAGGATCATGACCTGAGCCAAAGGCAGTCGCTTAACCAACTGAGCCACCCAGGCGCCCTATTTTCATAATATTATAAGATTTTCTACATTATGAAAAATTTGAGCTGTCTTCATCATCATTCATCCTTCATTCACGTTTGTTAATCATAACATTTTGTCATATCTATAAAATATATAGAGATATAAATATATATATGTGTGTGTGTGTATATATATATATATATATATTTTTTTTTTTTTAAAGAAACTATTGCTGGAAATCCCTATGTATATCATCCTGATGTCATTCCTATTTATCCTTCTCCAATCATTCTCCAGAGTTTAGTGTTTACCTTCTCATGTAAGTTTTTACTACATTTGTTGTTATTCTGCCTGTTTTATAATAAATGGTCTCATAGTCAGTATTTTCTCTGACAGCTTATTTTTTAATTCAAATTAAATTTTATAAGATTCATCCATATTGATACAACTCTTACATAGATGAGTAGAGTGCTATTTATTTATCCAGCCTTCAACTGAAGAACATTTAGGTGGTTTATAATTGGTCTCTCTTACAAGTAGTACTGCTGTGAGCATTTGTGCACATGTCACCTTGTGTACATGTGTGAGAGGGTCTCTAACAGAGAATTGTTACCTCATAGGAAATGCATCTTCAAATTTATCAGATATCCCCAAATTACTCTTAAACTTATAGTTTCTCTAGCCATGTATAAAAGTGTTCTTCGTATTCTACGATCTCATCAACTATTTGGTATTATTAGACTTTATTTTTATTTATTTTTTGCCAGGTATGAAATTGTATCTTACTATGGTTTTATTTTGCATTTATGTGATCACCACCATGTTGCCCTATGTTTATTTGCTATTAGTTTTTGTTTTTCTGAAAATTTTTTGTTCATACCCTTTGCAATTTTTTTTTTTGGTTGTTTGACTTTATTCTTATTGATTTACAGAATATCTGCCTCCCATCTTAACTCCCTCAACTTCCAATCTTATTTTGTTATTTGTAGTATCCCATGGTTTTGTAGGTTATTTTTTAAACAATTATATTTAAATTTTATTTCCCTCATGTTAAAAACAGTTACATTTTCTTCAGTATTAAATAAATAATATATCTTTACATTAAAGTATTCAAATGATACACATAAATATAAGAAAGTTAAGATCTCCTGAAATCTCATCCCTATATAAAACTGCTAATATTTTAGTTAATCTCCTAATGCATCTTTCGTGCATTCACCCACATTCCTAGACACATACTTTTACATGTAATTGGATCATATAATTGTCCTTCTTTCTCTTCCTGCCTTATTCTGTCCTCCACTTCCATATTCTGCTACTTTTTCCACATTTCCATATTCTGTCACTCCAGGTAAGGCACGTTAATAACCTTGATTTTCAAGCCAGCAATGACATATCAAATCCTTCTCATGCTTTGACAATCTGCAGGTCTCTTCTGTGACCAGTTGAAAAAACTCGCTGCTTCTACTAATGGCTCATATGATTTGGCCAGACCCACCTGGATAATCTTCATATCTTAAGGTCAACTCTGCCTATAATGTAACCACTGGAGTAAAATCTATCATATTCAAGGTCCCAAGTATTATGCAGGGCATGTACACCAGGGGGGTAGAAATTCTTGAGGGGTATCCTAGAATTCTGCTTACCGCAGTCTGCCATCTGGCCCCCAAAGATTCAAGCCCCTGCCAAGTGCACAACACATTCAATGCCTCCTGAGGATTGCGAGTCTCACACCATTACAGCATTGGCTCACATCCAGAATCTCCTCTAAATCTCATTAGCTCCAAAGGCTAAACTCTCAACATTTAAGTCATCTAAATCATATGCAAATGAGGCTCTTGAGCATAATCCATTAAGTGTAACTCCTGGGGCATAATTAATCCTTGTCTGTGGACCTGTAAAACTAAAGAGAGAACTTATATGACCCCAACACTCCCTACATACAACTGTAGGATTAGTACTGTTAACAGTTACAGGCATTCCAATTCAAAGAGGGCAACATGGAAAGTGAAAAGGAATCATTGGTCCAGCGCAGTTCTGAAATTTGGCCAGGACAACTTTTTAGCCTGAGTTCCTTGATTAGGTTTCAGGATTTGGAGATAATCCTTCACAGCTTTCTGATCTGCCCCCTGAGTTCTCATTTGTGGCTGGAGGGTGTTGGCTGTGTTCTATCCACTCTTGGTTTCACCGTCTTAGTCATATTCCCTTTTCTATGAAAGGTAGCATGTGCATATATCTGAGTAATTGTACCAGCCTGCTTCTTTCCAGTAGAAATTGGGCATCCAAAAGCTTCCTTTCATTTGTATTCTTTCTGTTCCTTTGTAATTTTCTTAAAAACTTTTGTTTTATATTTATTTTTTTGCATTTATATTTTTTGAGAGATATTGTTCCATAGTTCTTTTTTCTTTTCTTTTTTTTTAAAGATTTTATTTATTTATTTGAGACAGAGAGAATGAGAGAGAGAGAGCACATGAGAGGGGGGAGGGTCAGAGGGAGAAGCAGGCTCCCTGCCAAGCAGGGAGCCCGATGTGGGACTCGATCCCGGGACTCCAGGATCATGACCCGAGCCGAAAGCAGTCGCTTAACCAACTGAGCCACCCAGGCGCCCCATAGTTCTTTTTTCTTATAATATCTTTGTCTGATTTTTGATATCACAATGAAGTCTTACCCCATAAAATAAATTAAACTATATATCTTTCTCTTCAATTTTCTGATAGATAAAGATAGTGTGTAAAGTTGGTATTTCTTCCTTAAATATTTTGTAGAATTCACCAGTAAACCTATTTGGGCCTGAGGTTTTCAAGTATGGATTCCATTCTTTAATGTGTATAGACTTATTCAGGTTTTAAGGTTATGTATTTTTTCTTGATTGAGCTCTTACAATTTGTGTCTTTCAAAGGATTTGTTCATTTCATCTAAATTTTCTAATTTATTGGTATAAAGTTGTTCACAGTATCTCAAGCTCTGTAGTGATTTCCTTTTTATTTTATGCCCGGTATTGATAATTTGTGTTTTCTTTTTTGCTGATGAGCTTTAATAGAGGTCTTCAATCTTATTGATCTTTTTATCTTTTATTTTTGGTGGGCGGGGAGGAGCAGAGGGAGAGGGAGAGAATCCCAAGCAGTTTCCATGCTGCGCTCGTCGGACTTGATCTAACAATCCTGAGATCATGGCCCAAGCTGAAATCAAGAGTTGGACGCTTAACCTACTGAGTCACCCAGGTGCACCTCTTATTATCTTTTTAAAGAACCAACTTTGGTTTCATTGATTCTATTGATTGGTTTTCTGTTTTCAGTTTCCTTTCTATTTATTATTTTCTTCCTTCTTGCTTTGGGTATAGTTGGCTGTTCTTTTTCTAGTTTATAGTGGAAAAGATTAAGTCATTGATTTGAGACCTTCTTTTCAGCATTTAATGACTAAAATTTTCTAAAGTACTGCTTTAGCTACATCCCAAAGATGTTGATGTGTTGTGCTTTTATCAGTGGTTCAAATATTTTCTAATTTTCTTTGTGAATTCTTGACCCCTGAGTTGTTTAAATGTAAGTTGTTCAATTTCCAGATATCTGGGGCTTTTCTAGATGTATTATTTTTTTGATTTGTAATTTAATTCCATTTTGGTCAGGGAACACATTGTATAAACTTTTAATCCTTTAAACTATTTTTAAGATTTATTTTATGAGCCCTCATGGTCTATCTTCATGTATATTTTATGAGGACTTGAAAAGAATATGTATTTTCAGTTGTTGAATATAGTGGTATATAACTGACAATTAGGTTAATGTGGTTATTTTTTCCCCCAGTTTTATTGAAATATAATTGACAACATTGTGTAGGTTTAAGGTGTACAACATGATAATTTGATACATATGTATTGCAAAATGATTACCACAATAAGGTTAGTTAACATATCCATGACCTCACATAGCTACTATTTAGTAAATGTGGTTATTAGTGTCATTTGATCTTCTGTATCTTTACTGATACATATTCACACCTTCACCATTTTGGGTTTAAACTTTTTTTTTTCTGTAGACTCAAGTTGCTTTCTAGACTATTTTCCTTTAGTATATCTTGTAGTACAGATCTGTGAGCTATAAAATCTGTTTTTATTTATATGAAAATTTGTTCATTTTCATCTTTAGAGTTTAATCTTTTCTGGATATGAAATTCTTGATTGACAACTTTTTTCCTTCAGGCCTATAAATATGTTATTTCAATGTCTTTTGACTTCAAGAGTTTCTGATAAGTCATATGTTATATGATTATTATTTTTCTGCATAAAATATGCCACTTTTCTCTGACTGTTTTTAAGATTTTCTCTTTATTTTTGGCTATTGGCAGTTTGAGTATGTGTCTAAAAGAGCTTTTATTTTTATTTTTAAATTTTGCTTGGAGTTGTTTGACATTCTTGGATGTAGCTCTAAGTCAAGAGTAGATGTCCTTTGTGGTCTCTGTTAGATTTTCCTCTGTGTCCCTTGAGATCTACCCCATTGCTCGTAGTGTCATTCTTAGCAGTGATTTGGGAAGTTTATACTCTGAATTTTGCTTTTTCTTTCCTTTGGTTTTTATACTGCCAAGATTTCCCCTTTATTTAATCTTCTTTCCCAGGTCTGAACTCAAGATTTCTAGAACTTTACCTAATAAAGCTGTACTTTGTTTTTTTAAATTTTGTTTCCCACTGTTATTTTCTCCCTCTGACAAGTCCTTTTGGGACTCCTACTAACTTATAATAGGTTTTGTCTTTATACAGTCTGTATTTCCTAATTTTTAAAGTATTTTCTATACCTCACTAATTCACTATCTAGCTTCTAATTTAAAACTATCATTTCAGCTTTATCTATTTGTGATTTAACTTTTCATTATGTTTGTAATTTTGTTGTATTTTTTCCTGTTCTATTTCAAATTGTTATGCCTTTATTTTAAATATTTATTTTGTAGTCTTGATTCAATAGTTACAATGTCTGGTGGCTTTGGAAGGGAGTCTTATCCCAGTGTTGTAATGAGTGACACATCTTTGTACAGGGCCCTCAGCCCCAGCTTTTTCTTTTGCATGATGCAAAAGCCTTCTCTCTCCTGAACTTTGAACTACTAGACCCTTGGTGACAAAACCCAGCATTGGTTAATTCTGTAAAAGAATATGAGTGCTCTTTAAAGACATGCAATGTAGGACTTGTTTTCTTGTTTGAAACACAACATAGAATCCTGGATAAATATATCATATAATACATATTTTGAATTCTGTTATTGTCAGTGACAGGTGATTTTGATCAAAACTTGATTAAATAGTTATAGTTAAGTGGTTATTACTTTTAATCAGAGTTAAACAGAAACAAATGACAATCTCATTTATAGTCAGAACAAGAGAAAGGAAATTAGCTCCTCATCCAAGACTTTAGGAAATGAAGCCAAGTAATTATTGTAGAAATAAGGATGAAGTGTCAGTCCCTGTATTGTCCAATATTTCTTCTCCTAAATAATTATGCTGAGCTAAAATGCTTAGTGAACTCACGAATCCTTCAGACACAAATTTCTTGGAGGAAACAAGCTTTAATTTGTGGTTTATTTGGGGTTCCCATTCTTGGAAAGGATAATATATCAATTTGTGCTTCCAGACAAACTTACGTGTATACAAATTGCTATCAATATAGATTTTATATTATTTATAACTTGTCTTTTTTCTGTACAAATAACATTAAAATTTAGCTTGGTCAATAAGTCACAAATTAAATTTTACATCATTTACTGGAAAAAATGCACTACAACCAATTTTTTTTTTAAGATTTTATTTATTTATTTGTCAAAGAAAGAGAGAGTGAGCACAAGCAGGGGGAGCAGCAGAGGGAGAGGGAGAAGCAGACTCCCTTCTGAGGAGGGAGCCTGATGCGGGACTCGATCCCAGGACTCTGAGATCATGACCTGAGCTGAAGGACCCACCCAGGCATCCCACAACCAATCTTTTTAATCATTAAAGTATTTTCTTTTAATTTAATCAATTGGATAAAACAGTATATTTAGATTCAAAAAACCTAGGTCATACTTTTGGCTATATTGCTAGTAACTCTTAGCAGTATTTTAACTTCTCTGAGTTTCTTCATTGTAAAATAAGAAGGACCAAGAAAGAAAATCATTAATGGCCCCACTAATTTTAACATTTTATGTAAGGGACTTATTTACTTTACATGAGGAAAAAACATCTTAGTAAGTCACACAGACTTCCTGAGTGTAAAACACCTATGATTATTCTTAATTCAATTCTAGCTTCCCACACACTTTCTAATTCTTTCTCAGTGCCCCAGAGATCCAAATGGTTCTGATTCCTTTTCTGAACTATAGGCCACCTGGACCAGTGACTCTCCAATTATATACCTCAAATCTTTGGAAGCCTGTAAAGTCATTGGAGTTATAAAGAAAATGTAAATCTTTGAATGCATCAAATAGTTTCTATAGACTGAAAGTGGCTCTTATACATGTACTTTGATTTTTCAAATATAAATGGATGTTCCTGTGATTACTAAAGTTAAAATAATTAATTTCAAATATCTATTAATTTAAGGAAAATACCTTAATGATTAAGAAGATTTTTTGCAGTGTATTTTTCCTAATAGATACATGTAAAATTTAATTTGTAAATTATTGGCCAAACTAAAGGCAACTTTTTTGTCATTCTTAGTTTTCCAAACAATGTAAAATTAAATTAAAACTACTCTCATATAGAGATACTTGGAAATTTTGGTTTTTGATAATGTTAGGAATAACTTACACTGTTTCCTTCAGTTTATTTTATTTCAATATGAATTGCCTCTGAAATAAATTCAGTTGTCAGTTTTTGGTAAGGCTGTCTGGAAAACTGCTATAGGAAAAAGAAGGCATAACAATTTGATATCTACTCTATACCCCATAGCACTTTATATATACTTTCATTTTTTTTTTCACTTTTGACACTACATTTAATTGATTCTATCTTCCTAACTGGATTAGGGATTACTTGAGGATAGTACTAGTTGCTTACTTACCAATGGCTTCTCCCACTGTGTCTACTATGTCATGTTGCATAGATAGTAAATGCTCAATAAAAATTCTTTGGATTGAATTGAATGATTCTGTGATTCTATCAGCAGATTAGGAAGCTGCCAATAGATCAGAAAGAGTGAACAGTCCCCTGTTACTGAGAAAATAGAAATGACCAAAGGACAATACTGCGGATTAGAGTATCATTCAATAAAGGTCAGTATTCTGGGCTACCTCAAGGACCATCCTGATACTCAGAGAAGTCAAAGGACCATGGGTAGATTAATCTTATTCTCTGGGGTTTGCATGTTTAGGTGATCAGATGGAAGTGGGGTTGAGTCTGCCTAGGACAGATAAAGCATCAGGAATTTGTTACATTTGTTTAATGATGTACAGCTTTCAAAATGCTTTAACTAATATATATTTTGTTTAGGTGTTGATTTTATATAAAACCTAGATTCTATTTACATACTTCATGGCTAGATTGATGTCTAAAGAATTAAGTATGGAAAAGTTGCAGAAGATTACTTGGGTCTTTAATGCTATTAATGTCCTAGCAACAAGCCTAATTGTAGATCCAAGAAGAGTTTATATGGAAATATTGATTGGATGATTGAGTAGTATCTTAATGAAAATTAGAATGACTGAGTTAAAGTTTTGTCAGATACTCAGTAGAGAGCTCTAGAATCCATCCCCTTTTTCCAGGATATCTGCCTACTTCATGGTCTGGCTTATTTTGTAGTGTCTGTACCTCTCATGTATCTTCTCTTACCAAATCCATCTCTCATGTTGTTGCTGGTAATTCTTTTAATTGCAGACTTAATCATGTCTGTCCCATGTTTGGAAACTTCCAATGGTTCTCCCAGCCTGGAGAATAAAGTAAACTTCCGTTAGCATGGTATGAAGAGATGGAGTCAGAATTTCTCTGATAACATCTTAGATGGCTTTTCTGGGTTGCCCAACTAAGGGGCGAAGGTCTCCTGTTCCTAGTGGGAGAGAGTGCCAATGTCTCCAGGTGGTAGGCACCTGGCTTTTCTACTACTCTTCTGAGCAGCCGGCATTTAAGCTCAGACTTTTTGATGTTAGAGCAGTTCATTTTGACCCAATTCTACAAAGACTAGCTCAGCTTGCCCCCATAAAAAAAGAAAAGCAATGTGGGAGTGGGGCAGAGAAGGAGTGGTGTGGTTTCTCTGCTAAAGCATAGCCACATGGCGTGTCCTGCACCCAGGGAGCTCTGCAAACAATGTCATAGCATGCTGAGAGATGGAGGATCTTTGAAATCATTGCACTTCTGCCCAAGTTTCGGCCTATACTAAAGCCTTTGAGGTACTCAAGGAAGATGAGATTCTTCACCATATACTTCAAATATGCTTTTGTAACCTCCCAAGTTTCATGTTGTTTTTCTGTTTTATCCCAAGCTGTTTGCTGTTCCTCCCATATTCTGCACATCCATACTTCATTACTTCCATTGACAGTAAATTTTCTAGCTCATTTGCCAGGCAGCCTTACTGTCCTTGGTCACCATAACAATTAAACAGAACTGTTGCATGTAGCTACTGGCTGTCTACAACGTGAAAATCCCATTTCAATTAATTGTCTTTTCAAGGAAGCAAACCATTTTTTCTCCTCATCTTAAAAACTGTCTTTGTAAGCATACCAATTGGTTGATGGTTTAGCTAATGAAAATATGATTTACTCACATTGACATAAGCAACTGTGTCAGTGGGAAAAGTAATAGGTCTCTAGTATCACAGAGTTCTAAATATGCATGTTTGAATTTTTTTATTTTTGCCAAACTCCAACGCTCTTTTTGTTCAATATATATTTTTTATTTTACCACATTTCCACTCAGCTTTCACTGGGTTGTCTATACAAACTGTTCTCTAAGGTGGTTCCCGAAACCGTCTACTTACACACTCAAATTAGATTTATAATTTGGATCATTGAACTATCATGTCATTCTAAAATGAATGGTCTAATATTTGAGGCTATTGTGTTTGGGCCTGATGCAGTTCTTCCTTGCTGATGACTCTTAGGCTAGATGATTATGTACCGTGTGTACACAAATTATATTATGCTTTTTTGATCAAAATTATACAAAGACTCAGATATTTACTTTCCATTTTATCTTACATAGATGCTCTCACCAAAAAACAAACAAACAAAACCCCATGGAACGTATTCAGTGTCAAGGATAGAATGTAGAGTGATGACTTTGGCTGAAGCATGAATGAACTGTAAGAGGGAATGAGAATAACTATAGAGACTGTGGTAGGCAGAATTTTTAGATGGCCTTCAAGATTCTTGTTCTCTGGTGTCCATATACCTTCTCCCAGTTGTTCAGTCAAATACTAATCTTGATATTTTCCTGTGAAGATATTTTACAGATAAATTAAGTCCTCAAATCTGTTAACCTTAAAATAGGTAGATTATCTGTGTAGATCTGATTTCAACTTAAAATCACCTTAAAAGTAGAGAATTTTCTTTAGCAGTTTGCAGAAAAGGAGGTCAGAGATGCAGAGCACAAGAAGGATTTTATGTGTCATTGATGGCATAAAGATGGAAGGAAAGGAATAAAGTAAGTCTCTCGGAGCAGAGAGCAGTCCCTGACTGACAGGCAGCAAGGAAATAGGAACCTCAGTCCTACAACTGCAAGGAACTTAATTCTGCCAATGACAAGAATGAGCTTCAAAGTAGGTTTCCCCTCAGAGCCCACAGATAAGAACTCAGCCTACCTGATACCTTGATTTCAGTTTTTTGATGCCATGGACAGAGAACTTATCTATGCTTACCCCATGCTGGACTTTTAACCTACACAGTTATGAACTACTAGATTGATGTTGTTATAAGACACTAAGTTTATGATAACTTGTTACTTGGTAATAGAAAATGACTACAGGAGATATACTGGGTTTTAGATGTGTAGAATTTGATGTGTCTTTAAGGCAATTAATAGGAGATGCCAAGTGTACAGTTGGATATGAGTCATTGTTATATTGGTGATAATTAAAGTCATAGACATGGATGACATCACTTATTTAGACTATGACATGAGAAGAGGATGGAACTTCAGAATCCTAATAATTTAATGGCCAAGTGGATGTCAGTAAGCCCACACAGGAGACAGGTAATCAGTTGTAAAAACAAAAGCAATATTGTATCCTGGAAGCCAAGAAAACAAGTGTTTCAAGGAAAAGAGCATTGTCCACGTGACAAATGCTCCCCAGATGTCAAGTAAGAAATATTTCTCTTGGGTTAGTCAAATGAAGTTTATTGGCTACCTTTAAAAGAGCTATTTTCTTGTAGTGATGGGTACATAAACCAGACTAGAATACGATGAGTGAGAGTGAGGAAGAGAAATCACTAAGCATAGGGGTGCCTGGGTGGCTCAGTTGGTTGAGCGTCTGCCTTCGGTTTGGGTCATGATCCCGGGGTCCTGGGATCAGGCCCCACATCAGGCTCCCTGTTCGGTGGGGGGCCTGCTTCTCCCTCTTCCCCTGCTCGTGCTCTCTCTCTCTCTTTCAAATAAATAAATAAAATCTTAAAAAAAAAAAAAGAAAGAAATCACTCAGCATAGAAAACTCTAAAGTTTGCTTGTAAAGGGAAGAAAGTCAGAAAGTGTCTGGAGATGTTGGTTTATTTTATTTTCTCTATGGGAGACATTTAACCTTTAAAAGCCAACTAGAAGGATCCAGTTGAACAGAGCTGTTGAGAGAAGGAGGAATAGACGGTAGTTTCCTGAAAGTGTTGGGGAGATGAGATCCAGAGTATACATGGAGGTTAAGTTCCTTCAGTGTGACAGAAATGAAGGGATATTGATAGGTTCTAGTATATACAGATTCACATATTAGGAAAAATGAAATTAATTGGTTCTAACCTGATGGCTTCCCTTTCCTCCAAACCCATGAATCACTGTTGTCTGTTGAGAATGTGGGGTGGAGAGGAGGCACTATAAATGTGAAGAGGGATGGATAAAGTTTAAAGTAGTGATTGTGGAAAATGGGGGACTCAACTGAACAGACTCATATAGGTAGTTTATGAGTAAGCTTGAATGTCCTAACGGAATTGAGGATTTTTCTGTCATCTTTGCCACATCTGTCACCCTTTACCTTCCCTCACTCTGAGGTAGAACTCACCTATAATATCTTTTTCCCTTGAAATACCATGGTACATTTTTCATACCGTGATAGAGATAATCTTACTGTATTCTAACCACCCATTAACATGTCTTATTCCTGCAATAGACTGTGATGCTCATAAGACCATTTCTGATGCCTCATCTTTGAACTTCTGTGGTTTAGCAAGTAATGAAAATAAAATAGTATTATTAGGGCCTAGAAAAAATAATACAAGCAATAACAGTAATTTTTAATAATAAAAGTTACCCTTTATTGAACACTAACATGTGTCACTTCATTCAGTTTGCTTAAGTAGATTTTCATTTTCTTATTTGTAATTTAATTTTGTCCTTACAGTTTCTCTCATTTGTCTATTTAATAGATAAGGAAGATAAAGCTTAGAGAGGTTAAGTGTCTCCATGGTAATATTGCTATTAAGTGGAAAACCCTTTTGAGCTCAGATCTGCCTGATTCAGAATCCCACACTTTGACCACTATTTTCTCTTATTTTTCTGTAATACTTATTGGATATTTATTTAGTAAGTTTCTTATATTTCAGGACATGTTTTTACTGAATATTTAGAAAATTTTCTTCCTTAACCTGTTGAAGGGAAAAAAGACAAATTCATTTATTTATTTTCTATAGATGGACTTTATATAGAGAGAGCTCTATTGCAAAACTACTGCAAGAGAGAATTGATGTAGGAATATGCTGTCTGAGTTTGGTAACAAAATACCACAGACTGGGTAGCTTATAAACAACAGAAATTTATTTCTCACCATTCTGGAGGCTGGAAATTTTGAGATCAGAGTGCTGGCATGGTCAGCTTCTGGTGAAGGCCCTCTTCTGGATTGCATACTGCTGACTTCTGGCTGTGTCCTCACCTGCTGGAAGGTTTAGGGAGCTCTGTCAGGCCTCTTTTATTACATTCTTAGAGGACTTAGTCTCCTCCCAAAGGCCCCACTTCCTAATATTGTCACCTTGGGCATTATGTTTTCAACATATGAATTTGGGGAAGACACAAACAATTCAATTCATAGCACTAATCAACTGAATTAAAACTCAGTATCGCCATTACTACTACATCATACAAGAAGAATATAAAACAACTTAGTTTGGCAAGGCATGACTGTCTGCTTAATTAATTAATGAAAAAGGAAAAAGAAGTCAACTCTTATTCCAGGGCATAACATGATCCCATGGTTAGTCAGATAAAAATTGGATCACTTTAGAAGCAGTTTCTAAGATTTGTTTGGAAAGTGGTTTAACACATTACTGAAATGTAAGTAAGTACCCAATCCAAATGAAGTGACAAAATGGCAGCCTTGTTGCTATTCTCCAGTGTACTGTTTTTAGGGGAAAAATACAGAGGAAAAAAGACTCAAAGATAAAGAACACAATTTAGGAATAAATGAAAACTCCTTATATGTGAATCATTACTGGGTTGATTATGCAATCTATATTTTAGGTGTCATTTTACTTATTTCTTTAAGCAATTCATTGATAGCAAAGAGCACTAGATGAAAGAGAGAAGAGAGCTCCAGTCATTTCATTTTGTCACTAACAATCAAGGAAGGGGAAAAAAACCCTAAATGTACTAACCTGTGATGTTTATAACCTGTGACTATAATTTTTTTCCGTAATACTTACATTCTTTAATACCACAAATCAACATTTTTCAAATTTAGAAAAAAGTTTATAATTTTTTAGAAAAAGGTATCCATCTATCCATCATTATCTATGTAAAATCTTTTTTTACATATTAGAAATTTTTAAAAAATTAGTATTTTTGGTTATTGATATTTAAGTGAAAATATATTATAGAATTTCAGATCAGAAATTCTATGTATATGTTTTTTAGTTAAGTATCTAATATGTACTTAAAGGAAAATTTCACATATATACCATTTAACAATTAAAGATTTTAATTTAGCTTAAATTCCATTTTTTAGAGAAAGTGCATAATTTGGCAATGAATAAATTTTAAAAGAAGGTATCATTTTTGTTTAGGAACTGAATATGTAGATTAAAGTGTAATTGTGGTTGAAACTGTGAAAATATATGAAAACTATTTTTAAAACCTAATTGTTTGATATACATGAGCTTTGTACATAAAATAATCAACTGGATTATACGCATATATTTATATATTTTTTATGATTGATGAGATGTATTGGTAAAGATGCTATTAGAAACAAGTAACAGAAAATCAACTCTAATTGGTTTAAAAGTAAAGAGATTTATTTAGTCATACAATTGGAAGACAAGTGGCAAAAAGCAATTAAGCATTAATCTAGTGGTCCAGCTTCATTTTTTACAAATCTACTTTTGTGTGAGGTACTTGTATATGTATTTGCATACCGTCAAATACAATCATTTTAAAGGTTCTGTTTGGTAAGTTTTGACAAATGTATACAACCACAACCCTAATATAAACATTTTCTTTACTTCTCAAAATTCTTCTTTGGTATTTTCAATCAACCTCTCTCTACCATTTCCAGCCTTATAGGCTGCCACTGATCGTATTTCTGACATTACGACTGGTTTGCCTCTTGTAGAATTTCATAAGCTATCAGACATGGCTGGATTTTTTTGCTCAGCATGTTTTTGATATTCATTTATGATGTATGTATCAGTATTGTATAAAAGTAAAGCTTTTTAATTTCTGAGTAGGATTACATTGTGGGAATATACCACAATTTGTAAACCCATTCACCTGTTGATGGACATTTGGATAATTGACAGTTTGGGCCTATTATACAACCTGTTAGGAACAGTTGAGTCTTTGTGTTGACGTATATTTTCAATTTTCTTAGGTAAATACTAAAAGAGGAATTGCTGAATTTTATGTTAAGTGTATGTTGACTGAATTTTATGTTAAGTGTATGTTAACTCTTTTCCAAAGTGCTTGCACCATTTTACAATCCCACCAACAACATATGAGACTTTAAGTGTTCTTTCTTAAAGCTGGTGCTTGGTATTGTCAGTCTGTTCAATTCTATTTTATTTTCTTCATGTCTAGTGGTATCTCATATCTAATTTGCATTTCTATCATGAGTAAAGATACTGAGAATCTTTTCCACTCTTATTGGCCATTTATATATCTTCTTTACTGAATGCTTGTTTAGGGCTTTTTACCCTTTCCATTAGTTTGTTTGCCTTATCATTGAGTTTTAAGAGTTATTTATATATTTTGGATATAAATTGTGTGAGAAAGAATTAATCCAGCAGGGCTGAGTTGTTCAAATCTTAGATGTTCCCATGAAGGACCTATTTTCATTACTGGCCTTTGGCCAGCTCTCAAGTGAGTTCATGAAATGCTCTGACTGGTAAGGATATTTTGCACACTTAGGGCCTTGAGCCATACTATACCAGTTTGTCTACATAGTTTATACAAATAATAGGATTTATGTTGCATACTTGCTTTTGAGGAGGAGTTAGATAGAAACAGTTCTTGTACTACATTATGAATATACTAAATGCCACTGAACTATACACTTTAAAATGGTTAATTTTATGTTGTGTCAGTTTTACCTCAAAAAAATAGCAATTATTAAAATGGGCAAAAGGTTTAAATAGACATTTCTCCAAAGAAGACATATAAATGACTATTAAGCACACGAAAAAATTTTCAATAGCTACAATAAAAAAGATAGATAATAACTCTTGGCAAGGCTATAAAGAACTTGAAATTCTCATACACTGCTGATGGGAATGTAAAATGGTACAGTTGCTGTGGAAGTCAGTTTGGCAGGCCCTCAAAAAGTTAAAAATAGAGTTACCATATAGCACAGCAATTCTGCTCCTGGATATATACCCAAGAGAAATGAAAACCCATGTCACTTTGTACAAAATGTTTATAAAAGCATAATTCATAATAGTCAAAAGTGGAAACAACTGAAATATCCGTTAATTGATGAGTGGGTAAATGTAATGTTGTATATTCAATGGAATATTATTCTGCAATAAAAAGAAACAAAGTATTGATACAGATTACAACAGATGAATATTTATTATTTTAAAAATTTAATATAATTAACAGTGTTATATTAGTTTCATGTATACAATGTAGTGATTCAACAATTCAACATAGGTGAATCTTTACAACAATATTCTTAGTAGACAAAGGCAGTCACAAAAGACTGGACTATATATTTACATTTGTATGAGATGTACAGGATAGGAAAATATATAGAGACATAAAATAAAATAGTGGTTGCTCAGGGCTGGTGGAGGTGGGGGAGGGAGGTTGGAGAGGAATGGGTATTTACTGTTAATGGGCATGGGATTCCTTTTAGGGAAGACAAAATATTTTAAAGTAGATTGAGATGACCTTTGCATAACCCTGTGAATTTATTAAAAATGTTGAAATATACACTTTAAATAGGTGAATTGTATGGTATATGAGTTACATGTCAAAGCTGTTTAAAAATCAATCACTAACAGGGCGCCTGGGTGGCTCTGTCAGTTAAGCGACTGCCTTCAGCTCAGGTCATGATCTCAGGGTCCTGGGATTGAGCCCTGCATTGGGCTCCCTCCTCAGTGGGGAGTCTGCTTCTCCCTCTGCCTGCTGCTCTGCCTGCTTGTGCTCTCTCTCTCTCTGTCAAATAAATAAATAAAATCTTTAAAAAAAATCAATCACGGGCGCCTGGGTGGCTCAGTTGGTTAGGCGACTGCCTTCGGCTCAGGTCATGATCCTGGAGTCCCAGGATCGAATCCCGCATCGGGCTCCCTGCTCAGCAGGGAGTCTGCTTCTCCCTCTGACCCTCCCCCCTCTCATGCTCTATCTCATTCTCTCTCTCAAATAAATAAATAAAATCTTTAAAAAAATCAATCACTATGATGGCTGGTATCGTTCAGTTGTGTTATAAACTGAGTGATTAAGCCATGAATATAGTCAGCTTATCTCTATTCATATACTCTCAACACAGCTCACAAACTCTTTTCAAACAAAATCTAAATACTTATTACGTATACTGAAAAAATAGAAATGGAAATACTGCATTATTTGAACACTCTAAGCGCCTCTAGAAATTTTTGTGAACTGTTCTGAAAGTAGTGAATAATGAAATAATGAAGAACTTGCTTCCACAGTCTCAGAAACTTTTCTTCTGAAAGACAACATTAAATTAAACACATGAAATGATTTGCAGTATAGTATAATTGGTAAAATAATCTAGCAATACCAGTGGATGAGACCTGAAAGAAGTAAACCATACTCATTACCAGTGGGTGAGACCTGAAAGAAGTAAACAATACTCGTAGCTGTTATTACTTCTCCAAGTCTTGTCTTCCTCATTTATAAAATGTGTACCATAATAATACCTACTTCAAAAAATTGTGAAAATTAAATTAGGTAATGCATGTAAGTCCTCAAGTATTAGATGTTCTGACAACCACTATTGTTGCTTTTTTGTTATTTTTATATTTTATGTATTTGATATAAAATATTTAATTGTTATTTTGATGATCATATCTAGCATTGACAATCCCTGATCGTATAGGACTAATTACTAGTCCATACTTCCTGGGACAGATTCTAAGTGATCAGATACTTTCTTTTCTACATTCAGGGTGGTAGACTGGTCAAGAGATGGGGGAGGTTTGGGAGGAAATAACAAATTATTCACTATAACGTTACTATGGTCATTGTGGTCACATGCTGTGAGTGACATTTTACCACTGGAATCTTGGAGCTCCACTTTATTTTCAATGCCTTGAGTCCTCCATTTATGTACAAAATAACTGGGTATCTTGCCCCATCCTATGTTAAAAAGATAAGACCCCCAAAGTTCTGAGGTTACACAGAAGACTTTACAGATTTTTTTTTTTTTAAAAGGAGTAGTGTTCTTTTTTTTTTTTTTTGTTAAGATTTTATTTATTTATTCATGAGAGACAGAGAGAGAGAGAGAGGCAGAGGGAGAAGCAGGCTCCCAAGGAGCAGGGAGCCCGATGCGGGACTCGATCCCAGGACCCTGGGATCATGACCTGAGCCAAAGGCAGACGCTTAACCATCTGAGCCACCCAGGCACCCAAGACTTTACAGATTAAACAGTGAGCTAGTACTGGGAAATTTGGAAGCTATTTGGTTTTTTCATAACACTTTTTATAATTGTATGCATTGACCAAAATACTGAGCAACTTAATTTTCCCTCACTACTGCAAAATAAATTTCTCTCCAAATAGAGATTTCCTTATTGTATGACATTCTTTCCCACAAGTTACTTCTCAATTATTCTTCAGGAGTTAATTGTTTGTAGAGTAAAAATGTACAAAGGAACCTACTCAACTTGATAAACTGTTTTCTGTTTTTAAATGAAACTACGTAAGAGATTGGATTTTCCTCCTGGTTAACTTCCAGTTACCTGGGAATGAGGTAAAATGAAAAATGAGGGAAAAAGAGGCTGGAAATATTTTAGAGAGTGACTGTGAGATGCTCAAGCAATTCCTTTCTGCTAGACTGGAAAGAAAAGAATTTGCTCCCTGGATGAGAGTATATACTTATTAAATAGGAAAAGGAGCTATTCCACATTTGTTCCACTGTCGGTTCTGGTTTAAAAGATTGTCTTTTTAAAGAAATTTTTTAAAGTTTCTATTTAAATTCCAGTTAGTTAACAAAATAAATAAGTAATGGAGATAAAGGCATGCATTTGTTGTGATGAGCACTATGGGTGTTGTATGGAAATGTGGAATCACTATATTGTATACCTGAAACTAATATTATATTGTATATTAACTGGAATTTAAATAAAAACTTAAAAAATATAAAGAGATATAAAAGAAACAAAAAGGTCATTGCCTTCTGTGCATTTACTTGTCATTATCTCAGAAGACTGAACATGAAGGGGGTGGCTTTCCTGACCCTTATGCTTAAGGAAGAACACAAGAAAATTATTATCTTTTTTTTGCTGGGTTGTTCTCTTTGGTGCTTTTCTTTTTGCTTGTGCCCTGAGTACCAACTTTGATTCTTGCCCCACTCAGCCTTACTTCCTGATATTATCCTTTTTTCCTTCCTTCCTTCCTCCTTCCTTCCTTCCTTCCTTCCTTCCTTCCTTCCTTCCTTCCTTCCTTCCTTCCTTCCTT
>NW_023270451.1:21317626-21623526 GCF_011800145.1 Mirounga leonina
CTTCCTTCCTTCCTTCCTTCCTTCCTTCCTTCCTTCCTTCCTTCCTTTCTTTTGCATAGTTTAACATTTTTTCTCTTTAGGGTTTCCACTAATATTAGTTCTGGCTCCTTAAAATACCCACAATTTTATTTTTTCCATATCACAAGTCTTTGAGAGTCTTATTCTTATTTTCCTTTGTACATGTCTAGCCAGTTAATAAGGAGAAAATATTGTCAAAAAAGGGAGATGGAAGATTCTAGAACAGGGGGTATTAGAGGTAAAAGAGACTTGGAAATATTAGAGGTAAAAGAGGTAAATATTAGAGGTAAAAGAGACTTGGAAATCAGATGCTTTAGACTTTTTGCTTTATAGATGAGTAAACTCAGGTCCAAAGGATGAAGTACGTTTTCCAAGATCACACATTACCTAAGTGACATTAAATCTTTTTTCCAAGTCATCACTTATGTCCATGTTAGGCTATCTTTCCTTTATTTGGTTGTGGATAGAGGACACTGATGGAGTTATTCAAGTAAAAGATAGCAGCAGTGGGTTCAGGCCTTTTTTTCACTGACCCACTTCGTGGACATTTAACTTGCTTTGGGCTAACAATGCTGCTATACATCAGGCAGATTATCAGAGAATGCAGTGGCCTTGGTGTGAAATGTGGCTACTCTAATCTCTTCATACCAGAGTAGAAACAAAGAACACTTTTAAGTTTGCTATTGCTGATAATAGGATGCTTCAGTTTTGGCTTTACTGGAATTGCCACCTATCTATGACACAGTGACATCACTCAGTGTAGCTCCAGGTATCTGTGTCAGGGGCACAGTTGACCTACTGAGTCCTGAATTTCAGTTAGTTTAACAAAATATATTCTGACTTATCTCAAGACAGAGCAATGATGCATTATTTTAGAAGAGCACAAATTTTTAATAATATAGATTCATGCTGTAAAAAATTAGATAAATTAACAGAGTTTGCCAATTTATTAATAAATCCATAGGGGGAAAAAAGGTGCTGTTTTAGGCTGATTCATCTTTCAAAAGTATGGCTACTTCTCTTTTGAAGCACTATTTTGGTTGTCATCTCTACTTAAGAACATATGTCTAGTTCCATCCACGTCATTGCAACTGGAGGGTATTATGCTAAGCGAAATAAGTCAATCGGAGAAAGACATGTATCAAATGACCTCACTGATATGAGGAATTCTTAATCTCAGGAAACAAACTGAGGGTTGCTGGAGTGGTGGGAGATGGGAGGGCTGGGGTGGCTGGGTGATAGACATTGGGGAGGGTATGTGCTATGGTGAGCGCTGTGAATTGTCTAAGACTGTTGAATCACAGACCTGTACCTCTGAAACAAATAATACATTATATGTTTAAAAAAAAAAGAAGAAGATAACAGGAAGGGAAGAATGAAGGGGGGGAAATCGGAGGGGGAGACGAACCATGAGAGACTATGGACTCTGAGAAATTTCAAATTGAGGATTCTAGAGGGGAGGGGAGTGGGGGGATGGGTTAGCCTGGTGATGAGTATTAAAGAGGGCACATACTACATGGAGCACTGCGTGTTATAAGCAAACAATGAATCATGGAACACTACATCAAAAACTAATGGTGTAATGTATGGTGAATAACATAATAAAAAAAGTAAAAAAACATATGTCTATTTCATTTTATTTAAGGAAAGACTTCTACTGGCTACTAATTAATTGATAATTTATTATGTTAAGCATATCAATTAAAGTTCCTGACAAATCCAATCAGAAATTGAAGTGTTTCTAACAAATTCCTATGAAGAGGAAGCACCAAAACAGAGAAATTAGTGTTATTATGTTCATCAGTATGACTTTTAGCTTTGTATTACCAGCAAGAATGGGACAATGAGACTTCCGTGTTGTTATTAATGCTGTCATCACACCTGGAATGAACAAGACAGGAAATAAAAAGATTGTCACAAATTGTTTACTTGTTTTCTGAGAAGTTTTTCCTCTTGCATTTGAAGTTTTTGAAAATGTATTACTGTAACATATGGGCACTGGGTTAATACAAATTTTGAAGACATTGGTTAATGTGTGTATCAGTCAAAGTTCAAGTAAGAAAATAGACACCTCTCCAGGTCTTTCAAGAGGGGAGATTTAAAGCAGGGAACAATTAGTGGAACCTGGTTACCTACTATTTTTTACTAGAGAGAGAAACCAAGACACCAAAAAGCATAAGGTGAAGTTATGGAGAGGTTAACAACAGCAGGATAGTGCCACCACCCCAGAGCTACAGACACAAGATGAAGAGGTGATATTACCAGAGACTAGAAGCTAGATCTTTCTATGGGAATTAAAGTCATGGGGGCAAGTGGAAGGCTGCGCGATGGAAGTTGGAGCCAGCAGAGTATGTGACTCCTGCTGGAGATGTCACCAGAAGTAGAGAGAGAAGAAGAATAGAAATACTCTGGACTTTACTCTGGGTCTGCCCTCCAGTCTTTTGGTAAGCCTCTCTGGCCATGCCTGCTTGGCCAGGGAGTGCAAGGGAAAGACAAATAAATGCAGTTACCTGATATTGAGAACATCAGGAGTGGCGGATGAAGAAAACTTGCACACAATGAGTATTCACTGATACATAAAATAAGAACACTTTGAGATATTCAGAAAGACAATATTTATCTTTTAAGCAAAGAAAAAAAGGATGACCGGGAATTTCCACACAACCAATTTGGCAAGAGCCAACTCTAATTACAACAAGAAACATTTGTCACTTTTTGTTTTGTTTTGCTTTGTTTTTTACTACAAGGAAGTATAATAAAACACCCCCAGCTTTAATTTTGTGTTAAAAGCTTCTAACCCAGATGATTTAGCCTTGCTTTCATTATAGCTCTAATAAATACCGAGTATTTGTACAGATAATAACTATGATCCTATATTCATGTTAATGTTTAAGAGATTGGCTTTAATCATTACCATGGTATATCCTATGCAGGATATGCCTGCCAAGTGATAGTATTGGCAGCAATTTAATTATAAATCAACAAAACTCCCCTTATTTCAGTCATAATTAGTGTGGCTGTTTCCTTTATTTACTTAGGCAAAGATCTAGCCCCAGAGCCTTGGAGACAATAACCTCATTTTCAGTCAGTCAGCAACAATTTCCCTAGTTGGCGTGTGACTACAAATATGTTAAGTATTTTAGGAGAAGTAAGAGAAACAATAGCCCTAGTTTCTTCTTAAGTACAGCTATAACAACAAAAAAGCCCCACTATATTCAAGTGCTTACTGTACTAAACAAAAGAAAGCACAAAATTGAATGTAGTACAATAGGCTTAAGAACACAGTCTTCATAGTCAGATATTCTTGGCTCTGCTTTTTTCTTGTTGTGCAATATTTTGCAAATTGTTTTTGGCCATTAGCTTACTCTATAGGAATGGGCATAATATTACATCTCTCTTGTTTGCTAGGAGAAGTAACTAAACGTGAAATGGCACACGGCGCAGCATATAAAATGCTTAGTAAGTGCTAATAATTAGTAGTCATAATAATAATAACAGAAGGAATAGATGGGCACAACTCAAGGGGGGTTAGAAGTGACTTTTGAGGAATCAGAAGAATTCATATAGGTCAAGGAGGACAGTATTCGAGAATGTACAAATAACTTTGGGAAAAGCTTCTGTAGAGGGAAAATCATATTTAGGGAGGCTATATAGAGCTAGTGGCTTGAGAGAAAGCTAAGCAAAGGAGGAATATTGGATCATAAAGATGTCAAAAGTAAGGCAATGACAGAGTTCAATCTCTCTTCTAAAACAGGATGCAAGTAAAGAAGGTCTACCTTTTAAGTTTGGGTTTTTTTTTTTTTAATTGAGGTATAGTTAATAAGGCATAAAATGCACATATCTTAATTGCTCAGTTTTAATAATCTATACTCCTGTGTAAACACCAACGAAAACAAGATATAGGCCATTTCCAGCACACCAGAAATTTCTCTCATACACCTTTTCAATCACCCCCATAACTTTCTAATATCTGTCACTATTAATTTATCTGGTTTTGGAATTCATTTAAATGGAATTATTGGAAAGTATTCTTCCATGCCTGTCTTTTTAAATTATCATGGTGTTTTAAAATCCATCCATTTGCTGGATGCTATAGCTTACTTAGCTGCATTTTATTTTATTGTCCACAATATGTCTTCATCATTTTAATCTTTTTATTTCTGATAGTAATTTGAATTTTCTATTTTCTCTTAACCATTCTACCTAGATTAATCTTTTCAGCAAACCAAATTTTCACCTTCTTGATTTTCTCTATTTTTTGCTCATTTTCTATTTCAGTGGTTTCCAGTCATTTTTAATTTTTTTCTTTTACTTTGCATATAATTTATTCTTCTTTTTCTAGCCTCTTCAGGTAGAATATTAGCTTTTAGACCTTTATCCTTATTACTCTAAGTAATATGTGTTACTTAAATACATATTTGTTAAATTTTCTATGTATTAAAATTTGTGTAATTTCTATATATTATAAATATATTTCTAGATATATTTATTGAATTCTAATTTAAAGCTGTTGCAGTCTAAGAATACATCCTGTGAGATTACAGTTACTTAATATTTACTGCAATTTTTTTAAGACCCACTGTATGGTCTTAGTGAAGGTTCCAGATGCACTTGAAGGTATAGTTTGCAGTTGGGAGTGGTATTCTGCATTTGTCAAATCTGTGTCAGATTGTTTTACAATTTTTTGGCAATCTTCTCTCTCTCTCTCTCTCTATATATATATATATATTTTTTTTTTTATTCTTATGTTAATCCCCTTACATTACAACATTAGTTTTAGATGAAGTGTTCCATGATTCATTGTTTGTGCACAACACCCAGTGCTCCATGCAGAATGTGCCCTCCTAAATACCCACCACCAGGCTAACCCATCCTCCCACCCCCCTCCCCTCTAGAACCCTGTTTGTTTTTCAGAGTCCATCGTCTCTCATGGTTCATCTACCCCTCCGATTTCCCCCACTTCATTCTTCCCCTCCCGCTACCTTCTTCTTCTTCTTCTTTTTTTTTTTTTTTCTTAATATATATTGCATTATTTGTTTCAGAGGTACAGATCTGAGATTCAACAGTCTTGCACAATTCACAGCGCTTACCAGAGCACATACACTCCCCAGTGTCTATCACCCAGTCCCCCCATCCCTCCCACCCCACCCCCCACTCCAACAACACTCAGTTTGTTTCCTGCGATTAAGAATTCCTCATATCAGTGAGATCATATGATACATGTCTTTCTCTGTTTGACTTATTTCACTCAACATAATACCCTCCAGTTCCATCCACGTCGTTGCAAATGGCAAGATCTCATTCCTTTTGATGGCTGCATAATATTCCATTGTATATATATACCACATCTTCTTTATCCATTCATCTGTCGATGGACATCTTGGCTCTTTCCACAGTTTGGCTATTGTGGACATTGCTGCTATAAACATCGGGGTGCACGTACCCCTTCGGATCCCTACTTTTGTATCTTTGGGGTAAATACCCAGTAGTGCAATTGCTGGATCATATGGTAGCTCTATTTTCAACTTTTTGAGGAACCTCCATACAGTTTTCCAGAGTGGCTGCACCAGTTTGCATTCCCACCAACAGTGTAGGAGGGTTCCCCTTTCTCCACATCCCCGCCAACATCTGTCGTTTCCTGACTTGTTAATTTTAGCCATTCTGACTGGTGTGAGGTGATATCTCATTGAGGTTTTGATTTGGATTTCCCTGATGCCGAGCGATATTGAGCACTTTTTCATGTGTCTGTTGGCCATTTGGATGTCTTCTTTGGAAAAATGTCTGTTCATGTCTTCTGCCCATTTCTTAATTGGATTCTTTGTTCTTTGGGTGTTGAGTTTGATGAGTTCTTTATAGATTTTGGATACTAGCCCTTTATCTGATATGTCATTTGCAAATATCTTCTCCCATTCTGTCGATTGTCTTTTGGTTTTGTTAACTGTTTCCTTTGCTTTGCAAAAGCTTTTTATCTTGATGAAGTCCCAATAGTTCATTTTTGCCCTTGCTTCCCTTGCCTTTGGCGATGTTTCTAGGAAGAAGTTGCTTCGGCTGAGGTCAAAGAGGTTGTTGCCTGTGTTCTCCTTTAGGATTTTGATGGACTCCTGTCTCACATTGAGGTCTTTCAACCATTTGGAGTCTATTTTTGTGTGTGGTGTAAGGAAGTGGTCCAGTTTCATTCTTCTGCATGTGTCTATCCAATTTTCCCAACACCATTTGTTGAAGAGACTGTCTTTTTGCCATTGGACATTCTTTCCTGCTTTGTCGAAGATGAGTTGACCATAGAGTTGAGGGTCCATTTCTGGGCTCTCTATTCTGTTCCATTGATCTATGTGTCTGTTTTTGTGCCAGTACCATGCTGTCTTGATGATGACAGCTTTGTAATAGAGCTTGAAGTCCGGAATTGTGATGCCACCGGCTTTGCTTTTCTTTTTCAATATTCCTCTGGCTATGCGGGGTCTTTTCTGGTTCCATACAAATTTTAGGATGATTTGTTCCATTTCTTTGAAAAAAGTGGATGGTATTTTGATGGGGATTGCATTGAATGTGTAGATTGCTCTAGGTAGCATTGACATCTTCACAATATTTGTTCTTCCAATCCATGAGCATGGAACGTTTTTCCATTTCTTTGTGTCTTCCTCAATTTCTTTCATGAGTATTTTATAGTTTTCTGAGTACAGATCCTTTGTCTCTTTGGTTAGATTTATTCCTAGGTATCTTATGGTTTTGGGTGCAATTGTAAATGGGATCGACTCCTTAATTTCTCTTTCTTCCGTCTTGTTGTTGGTGTATAGGAATGCCACTGACTTCTGTGCATTGATTTTATATCCTGCCACTTTACTGAATTCCTGTATGAGTTCTAGCAGTTTTGGGGTGGAGTCTTTTGGGTTTTCCACATAAAGTATCATATCATCTGCAAAGAGTGAGAGTTTGACTTCTTCTTTGCCAATTTGGATGCCTTTGATTTCTTTTTGCTGTCTGATTGCTGTGGCTAGGACTTCCAATACTATGTTGAATAGCAGTGGTGATAGTGGACATCCCTGCCGCGTTCCTGACCTGAGGGGGAAAGCTCTCAGTTTTTCCCCATTGAGAATAATATTTGCTGTAGGTTTTTCATAGATGGCTTTTATGATATTGAGGTATGTACCCTCTATCCCTATACTCTGAAGAGTTTTGATCAAGAAAGGATGCTGTACTTTGTCAAATGCTTTTTCTGCATCTATTGAGAGGATCATATGATTCTTGTTCTTTCCTTTGTTAATGTACTGTATCACATTGATTGATTTGCGGATGTTGAACCAACCTTGCAGCCCAGGGATAAATCCCACTTGGTCATGGTGAATAATCCTTTTAATGTACTGTTGGATCCTATTGGCTAGTATTTTGGTGAGAATTTTTGCATCCATGTTCATCAGGGATATTGGTCTGTAATTCTCCTTTTTGATGGGGTCTTTGTCTGGTTTGGGGATCAAGGTAATGCTGGCCTCATGAAATGAGTTTGGAAGTTTTCCTTCCGTTTCGATTTTTTGGAACAGTTTCAGAAGAATAGGTATTAATTCTTCTTGAAATGTTTGGTAGAATTCCCCTGGGAAGCCATCTGGCCCTGGGCTTTTGTTTTTTGGGAGATTTTTGATGACTGCTTCAATTTCCTTAGTGGTTATAGGTCTGTTCAGGTTTTCTATTTCATCCTGGTTCAGTTTTGGTAGTTGATACATCTCTAGGAATGCATCCATCTCTTCCAGGTTATCTAATTTGCTGGCATAGAGTTGCTCATAATATGTTCTTATAATTGTTTGTATTTCTTTGGTGTTGGTTGTGATCTCTCCTCTTTCATTCATGATTTTGTTGATTTGGGTCATTTCTCTTCTCTTTTTGATAAGTCTGGCCAGGGGTTTATCAATCTTGTTAATTCTTTCAAAGAACCAGCTCCTAGTTTCGTTGATCTGTTCTACTGTTCTTTTAGTTTCTATTTCATTGATTTCTGCTCTGATCTTTATGATTTCTCTTCTCCTGCTGGGTTTAGGCTTTATTTGCTGTTCTTTCTCCAGCTCCTTTAGGTGTAGGGTTAGGTTGTGTACTTGAGACCTTTCTTGTTTCTTGAGAAAGGCTTGTATTGCTATATACTTTCCTCTTAGGACTGCCTTTGCTGCATCCCAAAGATTTTGAACAGTTGTGTTTTCATTTTCATTGGTTTCCATGTATTTTTTTAATTCTTCTTTAATTTCCTGGTTGACCCATTCATTCTTCAGTAGGATGCTCTTTAGCCTCCATGTATTTGAGTTCTTTCCGACTTTCCTCTTGGGATTGAGTTCTAGTTTCAAAGCATTGTGGTCTGAAAATAGGCAGGGAATGATCCCAATCTTTTGGTACCGGTTGAGACCTGATTTATGACCTAGGATGTGGTCGATTCTGGAGAATGTTCCATGGGCAGTAGAGAAGAATGTGTATTCCGTTGCTTTGGGGTGGAATGTTCTGAATATGTCTGTGAAGTCCATTTGGTCCAGTGTGTCATTTAAAGTCTTTATTTCCTTGTTGATCTTTTGCTTAGATGATCTGTCCATTTCAGTGAGGGGGATGTTAAAGTCCCCCACTATTATTGTATTGTTGTTGATGTGTTTCTTTGCTTTTGTTATTAATTGCCTTATATAATTGGCTGCTCCCATGTTAGGGGCATAGATATTTACAATTGTTAGATCTTCTTGTTGGATAGATCCTTTAAGTATGATATAGTGTCCTTCCTCATCTCTTATTACAGTCTTTGGTTTAAAATCTAATTTGTCTGATATAAGGATTGCCACCCCAGCTTTCTTTTGGTGTCCATTAGCATGGTAAATGGTTTTCCACCCCCTCACTTTCAATCTGGGGGTGTCTTTGAGTCTAAAATGAGTCTCTTGCAGACAGCATATCGATGGATCTTGTTTTTTAATCCAGTCTGTTAGCCTGTGTCTTTTGATTGGGGCATTTAGCCCATTTACATTCAAGGTAACTATTGAAAGATAGGAATTTAGTGCCATTGTATTGCCTGTAAGGTGACTGTTACCGTATATTGTCTGTGTTCCTTTCTGGTCTATGTTGCTTTTAGGGTCTCTCTTTGCTTAGAGGACCCCTTTCAAGATTTCCTGTAGGGCTGGTTTTGTGTTTGCAAATTCCTTTAGTTTTTGTTTGTCCTGGAAGCTTTTTATCTCTCCTTCAATTTTCAATGACAGCCTAGCTGGATAGAGTATTCTTGGCTGCATATTTTTCTCATTTAGTGCTCTGAATATATCCTGCCAGTCCTTTCTGGCCTGCCAGGTCTCTGTGGATAGGTCTGTTGCCAATCTAATGTTTCTACCATTGTAGGTTACATATCTCTTCTCCCGAGCTGCTTTCAGGATTTTCTCTTTGTCTATGAGACTCGTAAGTTTTACTATTAGATGTCGGGGAGTTGACCTATTTTTATTGATTTTGAGAGGGGTTCTCTGTGCTTCCTGGATTTTCATGCCTGTTTCTTTCCCCAAATTAGGGAAGTTCTCTGCTATAATTTGCTCCATTATACCTTCTGCCCCCCTCTCTCTTTCTTCTTCTTCTGGGATCCCAATTATTCTAATGTTGTTTCGTCTTATGGTATCACTTATCTCTCGAATTCTGCCCTCATGATCCAGTAGTTGTTTATCTCTCTTTTTCTCAGCTTCTTTATTTTCCAGCATTTCATCTTCTATATTACTGATTCTCTCTTCTGCCTCATTTATTCTAGCAGTTAGCGCCCCCATTTTTGATTGCACCTCATTAATAGCCTTTTTGATTTCTACTTGGTTGGATTTTAGCTCTTTTACTTCTCCAGAAAGAGTTTCTCTAATAACTTCCATATTTTTTTCAAGCCCAGCTAGTATCTTTAAAGTGATGATTCTGAACTCTAGATCTGTCATCGTACTAATGTCCGTATTGAGTAGGTCCCTGGCAGTCGGTACTGCCTCTTGTTCTTTTTGTTGAGGTGATTTTTTCCGTCTCGTCATTTTGTGAAGAGGAGAATAGATTAATGAGAGAACAAAATGCTAGCAGAGTAACCACGTCCCCAGAAAATATACTCTAAACAAATCAGAAAAGACCTGAAGCAGTGGGATAAGAAGGGGAAAGAGAGAAAAAAGAAAAAGAAAAAAAAAAAAAGAAAAAGATAAAGATAAAAACAACAACAAACAAAACAAAACAACAACAACAAAAGAAAAACCAGAATGTGATCAAATATGATCTATATGGTATATAGATCAGTGCCACACACTAGATTTGGGGTGTGTTTTGGTCTTTTAGAAGAAAGTGTCTCTCAAAATTTTAAAGAAAGAAAAACTTATATATGTACAAAAATAAGGGTTGATATGATGAAGGGATGGAAAATGACTGTAAAAATGGAAATTATAAAAAATTTTATAAAAGGAATTGATAAGAAGTTGTTTGAAAAAAGAAAGAGGATTTAAAAAAAGAAAAAAGAAAAAGAAAAAAACAGGGAGAGGATGTGATCAGGCAGGGGAATAGAGAACACCATATACTAGAGATTTAGGGTATATTTTAATCTGTTAGAAGAAACTATCTCAAAATTTTAAAGAGAGAACAACTTATATATATAAGCCAAAAATATGGGTAACTACTATGAAGGGATAGAATATGACTCTAAAAATGAATAATAAAAATGTTTTTTTTTAAAAAAAGGGATTGATAAGATGTTGGTTGAAAAAGGGAAAAAGAAAAATTCAAAAAGAAATAAAAAGACAAAAAGACAGTTAAAAAAAAAATTAACTTTAAAAGACTAAGGAATCATGGTAAAAAAGCCGTGAATTCTATGTGCAGTAGTCCCTTAGCGCTGGAGTTCTGCTGTTCTCATTGATCGGTAAACTTGGCCTTGGCTGGCTGTTCTCGCTGGTCTTCTGGGGAGGGGCCTGTTGCCGTGGTTTCCAAATGTCTCTGCCGGAGGCGGAATTGCCCCGCCCTTGCCCCCTCCCGGCTAAGTAATCTGCTCGGGTTTGCTCTCCGGGGCTTTTGTTCCCTGCGAGCTTTCCGTACAGCGGTGGAGGCGGAGAGTGAAAATGGCGGCCTCCCAATCTCCGCCCCCGAGGAGCCGAGAACTCGGGCCCCGCTCCTCAGTGAGCCCCCAGAGAAAAGCCGTCAGTCACTCCCGTCTCCCTGGTCTCCGGCTGCACTCCGTGCTCACCCGGCCTGTGACCGCGCGTTTCTATCTCTGGCACCCGACCCCGGGTGGAGTCTCCAAACCCAGCAGATCCCTGCGGTGCACTCCCGCGCGGCTCCTCCCGGGGGAGGAAGGTGAGTCTCCCCGGATCTGCCGCTTGTTGGGTCCCTGCTGGAGGAGCAGTGGCCCGACTGTGCCGCGGATCACGGTTTAGGGCAACCCCGAGCTGAGAGCCCGCGCCTGGGCTCCGCCTCTGCAGCCGGCTTCCCTGCTCCGTTACCTGGGAGCTCGGCCACACTCAGGCACCCCCGGTCTTTCTGTGACCCCGAGGGTCCTGAGACCACACTGTCCCGGAGGGTTCCACCCCCCGCTTAGCCACCAGAGTGACGTCCCTCGGCGGAGCAGACTTTTAAAAGTTCCGATTTTGTGCTCCGTGGCTTTATCACTTGCCAGAAGCGGCCGACGGAGGCCCCTCCCCCGCCGTCTATCCTCCCGAATATCGCCTCGGATTCCCTTCTCCGCACGTCCTACCTTCCAGAAAGTGGTCGCTTTTCTGATGAGAGAGTTGTTGCTCTTCTTTTCTTCGATCTCCTGTTGGGTTTGTAGGTGTTCAGAATGGTTTGATCCCTATCCAGCTGAATTCCTGAGAGGAGACGAAATCCAGGTCTCCTACTCCTCCGCCATCTTGCTCCTCTATATATATTTTTAAAGATTTTATTTATTTACTTGGCAGAGAGAGAGACAGCGAGAGAGGTAACACAAGCAGGGGGAGTGGGAGAGGGAGAAGCAGGCTTCCCGCCGAGCAGAGAACCCGATGTGGGGCTCGATCCCAGGACCCTGGGATCATGAACTGAGCTGAAGGCAGTCGCTTAACCAACTGAGGCATCCAGGCGCCCTGGCAATCTTCTATATTTTAACTGAGTTTCTTGTCTACTTATTCTAATAGAAAGGGTTGCTGAAATTCTGAACTTTGATTATGAATATATCTCTTTCTTCCATTAGGTTTGTCAAATGTGATTAATGTATTTTGGAGCTCTGCTAGAATTTGGTGCAGATATATTTGGGATTTTATGTTTTCTTGATAAATTATTTATTTGTTATCAAATGCCCATTTTTATTTCTAGTCATTTTCTTGTCTTGAAGTCAGCTTTGTCTGAAATTACGAGCTTTCTTATGTCTAATGTTTGCATGAGAGTAGTTTTCATACTTTTAGTTTCAACCTGTGTGTGCCTTATACTTAAAGTTTATTTCTTGTAAACAGCATATAGTGGGGTCTTGTTTTTTTCTCTCTAGTGTAGTAATGTCTGTCGTTTAATTGGAATTGTGATTCCATTTACATTTAATATTATTAGTATGGTTGGGATAAGTATCCTGTTTGTCTCATTTGTGCTTTATTTCTGTTTCTCCTTTCTTGCCTTCTTTTGGCAAATAACATTTTTTTACTCACTTTATCTGTTGTATTGACATTTTTAGCTATGTGTGTTTTATTTTTTAGTGGTTGCTCTAGGAATTACAAAAAGAATCATTCAGTGTAACAGCCTACCTTTAAATAATAATAGTGTATCACATCAGAATATGAATAAGAACCTTATAAAAATGATAATAGTATGATTCCATTTATTTTCCCCATTTTTTCTTTTCTGGATTATTATAATTTACTTCTACATATACTCTAACTTCCAAAAATCTTTGTCACAATTTTTGAATAAACACTGAGTCTTTTAAAAATGTATAAATAGGGACACCTGGGTGGTTCAGTTGGTTAAGCATCCAACTCTTGATCTTAGCTCAGGTCTTAATCTCAGGGTTGTGAGTTCAAGCCCCACATTGGACTCCATGCTGGGTGTGGGGCCTACTTAAAAAAATGTATAAATATAAGAAAGGTAATTTAAAAGGTGTTTTATGTTTACTTAAGCTATTCTTTCGGATACTTTTCATCCCTTCCTGAAGATCTTGCATTTCCTCTGGTATTCTTTTCAGCCTAAATCACTTTTTAAATTTTTTCTAATATATTTTTTTTTCTGTAGAATATGGATTTCCTGGAGACAAATTCTCTTAGTTCTTGGATAACTTGATAACATCTTTATACTGTTTTCATAGTTAAAGTATATTTTAATAGAAGATAGAATTCTAGATTTGGCAATTTTATCTTTTTTTTTCTTTTAGTACTTTAAAGACATTATTCCATTGTCATCTGACCTTTATCATTTCTGGTAAAATGGTAGCCATCATTTATATTCTTTTCTTTTCTTCTTTTATAATTGCAACTTTCATTCTCTGGCTACTTTCAAGAATTGTTCTTTATCTTTGATTTTTAGGAATTTGATCATGCTATTTTTCTTTGTATTTATCCTGTTTGCCTCACTGAGAATTTTGGATGAATGGGTTGACGTCTGTCACCAGTTTTGGGGAGTTTTCACATTATCTCAACTGTTTGTATTCTGCCTCATCCTTTCACTTATTTTGGGATCACAATCATACATAATTGTTTTGTTATGTTCCCTTTAAAGAAAATCTTTGAGTTTTAGTTGGGATTCTTTTTATGTAATCTTTGTTCAAGTTTTCTGATCTTTTCTGCTGTTAAGTCCATCAAATGTTTCATTTTAGACGTGGTAATTTTCACCGTATTTCCATTTAGCTCTGATTATACCTCTCATCTCTTTGATTAATTTATCCACCTCTTTACACATCCTCTCCACATTTTTTACTAGATCCCGTAGCACTTTAATCAAAATTATTTTTAAAATCCCTATCAATTGGGCACCTGGGTGGCTCAATTGGTTAAGCCTTCGGCTCAGGTCATGATCCTGGAGTCCCGGGATCGAGTCCCGCATTGGGCTCCCTGCTCAGCAGGGAGTCTGCTTCTCCCTCTGACCCTCCCCCCCTCATGCTCTCTCTCTCTCATTCTCTCTCTCTCTCAAATAAATAAATCAATAAATCTTAAAAAAAAAATCCCTATCAATTCCATCATCTTGGGAATTCTGTGTCTGTATTTATTAACTATTTCTTCTCTTGAACATGGGTCTCATTTTCAAAATTTCTTTTTCATGTGCCCTATACTTTTTTTATTCTATACCGATAATTTTGTGTAGAATATAAGTAGAGACTGAAGTAAGTAATATTTACTTCTAGAACAGGCATATCCTTTCTTTCGGACTTCTAGAGAGGTGGCTAAATCATTCAAATCTGTAGATGAGCTTTGTCGTAGCTTTGATTTATTTCACCGTTGACTTTAAACATCTGAGGCTAAGATCAGGACATTCCTTTTAGTGAGATCTGGAATACTAGGACTGGTGACATTCTGGAAATCTGCCTGTTTTACAATTGAGCTACCAGTTTTTGTAAATGTGGGAATTTTTTCTGCTTTACATCCCAGCTGCTAGGGTTTAGAGCAGCTGTGGAGTTTTTGTTTTAGCTTTATAGTATCACCCCATTTGCTCTCTGGGCCTTGGTAGATCTTATTGAGCCCTGAGGTTTCATCATGGCATGCAGAGAGCAGCTGCTCTCAACACTGTGAAGACCTAGATTGCCCTGGACATATTTCTCTCATTTCTATTGGTGTGTCCCCAGTCTCTGACATTTGAAAGTGTGAGGTGCCACTGATATTTTTTTTCTAATCTTTCTTTTCCTGACCTCCCACCTGTGAAGGTTGCTGCCTTGAACATGTGGGAAGCACCTCACACCTTAGGATTTCCCTGAGCTCCCCTTCCCTGTTCCCAGGATTTGGTATTGTATTGGTGAAGATCTGAGGAGAATAATTGGCAGGTTCAATCTGTAGCTGAGATTCCTTAGGATGTTAGTATGTCACATTGGCCTTTTAAAAATTTGGCTTTTTCTCCTTGCCTTTTATATGGCATATTCTTCTTCCTCTCACTGTAAGAGTATGAATGTCCTGTTGCTTCCTGTAGCTTAACTCATTTGTATTTCATTGTGTCTTTAGCCTAGAATGATTTTGAAACTTGTTCAAATTACTTTGTTTTGGGTGTTTGGATAAGCATGATGGCTTGTGACTTTGAAAAATCTGAATAAGAAGAAAAACCTAGGAAGCTCTATATTTAAAATTAAATACATCAAATCTCACAGTAAAGATAATGAGAATTAGTGAATTTCAAGATGTAAGGATTCAAAAATATTTGTACATATTAAAGAGATTTGTATGTACAAGGAAATCCAGAATTATTTTCTGAGCTTTATGCAAATGATCCCAAAAGATCATGCTGCTGGATAGAATTGATCAGAAGGGAAGTCTACTATATAGGATGAGAGAAGTTATAATGGGCTTACTTAGTGGAGATAGAATATAATAAGTTATTGAAATCAAAGAGGAATTAGGAAAAACAAAGACAAGCTGGAGAAAGAGAATGCTATATTTTTAAACAATTTTAAGAATGGAATAAGTCAGAAGGTGGTGTTTCATCAATATGAGTATTGATTTCTTCTTTAGGCAAAAATGGTGGGCCAAGTGATTCAAATTAAATCTCTGCTTGAAAATTACTCAAAATTTTGGATAAAATATAAATATATGTTTTCAAATGCATCGAGAGGTAGTATTTAAAAGAATAATAACCTTTGGGGTGCCTGAGTGGCTCAGTTGGTTAAGCAGCTGCCTTCGGCTCAGATCATGATCTCAGGGTCCTGAGTGGGGAGCCTGCTTCTCCCTCTCCCTCTGACCCTCTTCCCTGCTTGTGTTCTCTCTGTCTCAAATAAATAGATAAAACCTTTTAAAAAAAAGGAAAAGAAAAATAACCTTTAATGCATATAGTATTAAAAAAAGAATAGCTGAATATTAAAGAACTAAAATATTCCTCATGATGTTAGAATAACTAAAAATTAATAAAGTTAAGGAAATTAATACACATTAATAAAATAAAAAATAAACCTGCAATTGAAAAGGTCAGCAAGAACAGAAGTTGTTTCCTGGGGGAAAAAACTAAGATAACATGAAATTCCAGTGACACTGATAGAAAAGAGGCACAAATATCAGGAATAAAAAAGGTGACATCATTATAAATGATACCAACTTCAAAGAATTGTGACAGCATTCTACGGAAATCTTTATGCTAATAAATTTAAAATTTTGGACCGAGTGGATAAATTCCTAGAAAAATATAAGCTACCATAACCAACTAAGAGGAAATAAAGAATTTGAATTGAATTAAAGAATTGGACTTGAAATAAAAACTTGTTTTACAAAGGGAGTCCAAGATTCAGTGATTTCTCGGGTGAGTATTGCCAAATTCACGGGGAGGAAAGTGTTCCAATTTACATAAAATCTTCCAGATAACGTGACAAAACTTCTCAAGTTATTTGTTGCATCTGGTATAATACCAATGCCACCACTACCTGAAAAGGCTAAAATGATGATGGAAAATTGCAGGCCAATTTCAGTCATAAGAGATGCAAAATCCTACACAAAATATTAGCAAAAATACTCCAGAAACATAAATAAAAAATTACAGCCATGTTGAATTTATCTAAGGAATCAAAGTTTGGTGTAATATTAGAAAATCCGTGTAATTCACCACATTAAAAGTTTAAAGGATAATAATTATAGTTTCATTTCTATATTTGCAAAAAAATCCAATATTAATATAAGATAGAAATCTTACGTAACAGAAAAAGAGCTGTTCCTTAATCTGGCAGAGGTTTTAGTGTAAATAAAAATATCAATAGCAACAACATTATACTTAGTAGCACAAAGTTTTGTTTTGAGATTGTCAGCAAGACAAGGAAGCTTGCTTTTATTACTTCTATTAAGCGTTTTATTAGAGGTTCTAATAAGATAAAAAATAAACATAAGGAATGCAAAAGAAGAAATAATATCATCACTATTCACTTGATTGATATGATTATGTCAATGATATAATGATATCAATGATGATTATACATATAGGCATTTCAAATATATTGATAGATAAATTATTAGAATTAGTAGGTGAGTTCAAAATTGTTGGATATAAATTTAGTACTTAAAAATTTATTTATCAGAGTGAGGTCAGCAGAAATGACAGAGTAAGGACATCCAGAAATCCTCTTATCTATAAAAACAATAGAACACTGGCAAAAATTTTCATGATCCACTTTACCAGAACTCTGGAAATTAACTGAAGGATTGCAACAACCTGGAGGGGCATGTATTCAAGAAAAACAGTTGAATCTCAGTAAGAACAATGAATTTTGTGACACTTTAACTTGCCCTATCCCCAGGGCACCTGGGTGGCTCAGTCATTAAGCGTCTACCTTCAGCTCAGGTCATGATCCCAGGGTCCTGGGATTGAGTCCCACATCGGGCTCCCTGCTCGGCCGGAAGCCTGCTTCTCCCTCTCCCACTCCCCCTGCTTGTGTTCCCTCTCACGCTGTCTCTCTCTCTCTCTCTGTCAATTAAATAAATAAATAAATAAAATCTTTAACTTGCCCTATCCCCAATGTAGGTGGACTTCTCTTACTATATATAAAAATTATTATTTTTAAGAAATAGAACAATGGGCAAAACAAATAGCTCAGAAAAAAAAAATCACACGTAAATGGACACTTGATCTATGGGAGAGGTGGCATAACAAATTCGTGGAGAAATGCATATTTTTCAACAAAAGGTGTTGGTGCAATTGAAATCCATATGGAGAAATAAAATCTGATCATCACCTCCTTGTATCATATCCCCCCAAAATTCCCATGTGAATGAATTTAAGATCTTCTTTGTTAAAGGCAAAGTTGCTATTTTAAGGAAATCAATATAGAAGAATGTTTTTGTGATTTTTGAAGTAGCGAACAACTTCTTTAAAAAGGTAGAAAAAGCGTGTGGGGCGCCGGGGTGCCTCAGTCAATGGCTGCCTTTGGCTCAGGTCATGATCTCAGGGTCCTGGGATTGGTCTGGCATTGGGCTTGCTGCTCAGTGGGGACTCTGCTTCTGCCTCTGTCTCTTCCCTCCCTATCCCCCGTTCATGCTCTTCTCTCTCTCTCTATCAATGAATAAATAAAATCTTAAAAAAAAAATGAAGGGTGGGAAATCGAAGGGGGAGACAAACTATGAGAGACTATGGACTCTGAGAAACAAACTGAGGGTACTAGAGGGGAGGGGGGTGGGGGAATGGGTTAGCCTGGTGATGGGTATTAAAGAGGGCACATACTGCATGGAGCACTGGGTGTTATACGCAAACAATGAATCATGGAACACTACATCAAAAACTAATGATGAAATGTATGGTGATTAACATAACATAATAAAAAAAAAGAGTAGAAAAAGCATTCACCATAAGTGATAAATTCAATTACATAGAAATGTAATCTTTTAGTCTCCAAAGTATCAGAAGAAGGTGAAGAAAATCTACTTTGGGAGATGCAAGAAAAGATATGTACAAAACATATAATGGACAATTGACTTGTTTGGGAATATACACATAACACTCCCACATATTTTTTAAAAATGAAATCCATTTGGCCCCCCAGAAAACTATTAAAATGTGTTTAATCTCTTTAATAATCAAGGATAAACAAAATAACACTATATTAGCATAACACTACTAATCATAAAGATTTTTAAGAAATTTAAGTCAGAAAATACCAGTTGTGTTAGTTTGAATTAATTGGTTCCAACATTTTATTGCCCCATAATATAATTGTACATGTGCCTTCTTCCCATGGCTTCTTAGTGTATAAAATGTCCTTGGGCCTTCACTCTGGGCTTGTTGTTTAGGATTTGCTTTGACTAATGGAATGTACGTATACAGGACATAAATAGTGGTTTAAGCTGTGTTTATACTTTGGAGCTTGCTCCTTAAGCTCTTGTAGTTCCCTATAAAATTAATTTATATGTACATATAGCATATCAAATTCACAATAATCTGTATTTTGAATGGATTTGCTTTGTCAATGAACAATCTGTGAATTTTGAGATGTTTACTAAACACATTATTTTTTTAAAGATTTTATTTGAGAGAGAGAGAGAGAGGGAGCGCGAGCTCGAGTTGGGGAAGGGGCAGAGGGAGAAGCAGACTCCCCGCTGAGCAGGGAGCCCCCCTCGGGGCTTGGTCCCAGCAGAGTCCAGGATCATGACCTGAGCCGAAGGCAGAAGCTTAACTGACTGAGCCACCCAGCTGCCCCCGTAAACACATTATGTAAACACACACACACCACACACATTTTTTTTTTTCAGTGTTGGTCATAATCACTCAGTGGCTATTTTCATGGAAAAATGAAATTCATTATGTTCATCCTGCCTTTCATCAACAGCCTTTTCTACCTCTTGCCTTTCAAAACACAACCAAATTGGCCCAGAGGCATTTGTTCTGTAGCCTAGAGAATTACTTTCATTCTGAAACTTTAGAAAAGGTGTAATGGCTTCTGTAACTGTCTCTGTTTGGGGTACAACATCAGTCCAGTGTCTTTTGTGTGCAAAATGCTGTACTCAGAGCTATTTTATTCTCTGCTTTTGTTTCCAGTTGCCCTTATTATAGGTTTGGCCGATTTTGGTAAGGTAAAATTCATTCAACCAATATTTATTAAACGCCTGCTGTGTTCTATGAATTGAGGATAGAGTGAATGACTAAGTCCCTGCTCTCCTGCAGCTTACATCCTATTGGGAAATATAAAATCTAAAGCTGTAATATCAAATTCTTTAGCTTGCAGGTTTCACTAAAACCTAAAATCATGTAGCTCCCCTTCTAAAGTTCTTGGCCTACTAATGCTTCCTGCATTAGTCTGCTTGGGCTGCCATAATGAAATACCACAGGCTGGGTGGCTTAAACAGAAACAGGAATTTGTTTTCTCACAATTCTGGAGACTAGAAGTCCAAGATCAATGTGCCAGCTGGGGTGGTGTCTGGTGTGTGCTTTCCCCTTAAGCTGTGTGTGCACAAGTTAAGAGAGAGAAAGAGTGAGTGCAAGCACGAGTGAGCTCTGGTGTCTCTTCTAATAAGAGATAAGACCCAATAGGATCAGTATCCTACCCTGTGACCTCATTTAACTTAATTACTTTCTTACCCCAATACAGCCACACTAGGGATTATGGCTTCAACATATGAATTTTGGGGGAAACATATATTCAGTCCATAACACTTGCTGATCTCCTACTTCCTCTCTCCTGTCCCAGAGATTTCATTCCTGGAACCCTCACTACTAACCTCAGTACTACCTCTATACTCAGTACTACCTATAATAATTTTACCTTTGGCTTGTTCTATCCTCAAAGCCTATTATCATCAACTAACACTGATTATCTACTTATTAAATTCCTTTATTTGGGTACTGTGAAGCTTGACCTTATCAGACTGACTGTTAATGAATGCCCCAAATCAAACCTGTGACTTAATTCATTCTTACTTCTCTGTCTGCTCTTGCTGAGGCTTCTAATCATTTCTACCACCAGTTTTATACCTACAGCCTGATGCTGTTTAGTCCTAACTATATGACAAGTGGCCTGTCATTTCTAGGAATGCTTTGTACCACAGTTATTCCCCTACCAGGCTTTGTGGGGCCACCCATGACCTCACTGGAGCTTGCTCCAATCTCATGCCCTATATTGCAGTACATTTGTTAGTGCTAAGGCCAGTGATTGTCTCAGGCATTTTACCAAACTCAGGAAATCAAATAGATGAATTACTTGCTGCTTATATCTCAGTTGTTTCTAAGAAACACAAATTGGACAGGTTATTCATTTCAAAAAGAAAAAGGTGGGGTTTAAACCCATTTGGACAAAGAAAGTAAATCATGATGAAAGTGCCCTTATAAAACTGTGGATAATTGTGCCCTAAGGTGGGTCCTCTATTGACAGAGATGAATATTTTTAGAACTGAGTTCTTCAGAACTGGACAGTTGTGTCATAACTATCTATGGCTTATGTTCCCATCACAAGATAAACAAGACCCCATGGGATCTTCTCTGCTTGAATGGAATAAATTATTCAATTGACGGGAGATTTTGAATGCTTCATTAAACAAACTAACAGAGACTCATTTTCCTATCCAGAATAAGCCTTTATAAAGAAGTTTTCACAGATAAAGAGTCTTGCAAGAGTGGATACTACCAGAAAAATTTTATGTTTTTTGAAAGATGACTCAATATTTCAGTCATGGTATCAGTCATTTCCACAGGATTCTGTGTGATTAGGGACATCCTGTATTTCAGTGAAAATACCCCAGAAGGCACAGAGAAAAATCTTAAAAGTAGGTTCTTTCATAAAACTATCAGCTTATTGCCAGGTCAGTGCAGAGATACTGTAGGGACTTGTCACTCTTTCTCAGCTAAGGTAATGGAACATGTGTCTTTCAGAAGCATATCATTCCATCCTTATATTATTCTAATTGCTCTGTGATCTGAGTGCATTTCTCTCTTAGTCCCTAACTTCATGATACTGTGATAACCAGGAAAATGCTGAAGTGATCATTCATGCAATTATAGTTAATATTGATCATTTATACTTTTTTTTTTCCAAAATATGTATGGTTGGCAAAGATAAATTCTTATTTACAAGCTAAATAGTGTAAACCCAGCTCCCATAAGATTTGTAAAGTAAAATTCGGTAGAAAAGAATTTATATATTATATAAAATCTCCAAGAAAAGTTCTAAAAGTTTAGACTTTAAAATAAATTCTCTTTACTTAATTCTTTGTGCTTCCATTGCAGGCTATATATCCCCCTATCATTTCAGCTGCAGTAATTTATTACATTGATTAATGTTCCCATTTCTCTGACTTGAATATGCTCAACTAAAGACAAGCCTTTTCCTTCTTTGTATAAATAAGCACCTAGTATAGAGCCTGGTACTTATTTAAGTTCATGCAGCATAGTGAGTAAGTGACTGACTGACACACAAATGTACTTTTTCCTTGAAAAAGAATGGTTATATAGGTTTTTCTATATTACCATGAGTTTAGCAAAAAAGAAACCTGAAACAAAATATTTGTAAACCTATCTTTAATAGGTTTGTGTAAAAAAAAAAACCAAAACAAAACTGATTTTCCTCTCTATGATACTGTGTAAAATTTTACCTCATGGACTGAATGGGTCAAAGATTTTCACACAAGATGGTTAATGCTAACTTTGACCTGACCTGAAGCTCCAGGTATCTGAATTTCCATATTCTGAGATTAAGACCAATATGTTAAGAAACATATCTTCATTTTCTTTGTTAGCTTCTACTTGTACCATCAAATCAATAAAAAGTTTCATATTCTAGTTATAAGAATTTTAGGAAACCTAAGTTCTTGTTTTAGTTCTTCTAAAATATCTCCCAAGAAAATGACATTTTAGCTCTCTGTACCTTTCTGTAAAATGTAAATAATAATGATAGTCTTGCCTCTTCAAAAAGGATGACTATGGTTATAAACAAAATGACAATATGTGGAAGTATTTTGAAAAGTATAAAGTACCCAACAGTTGGGGAAGTGTTGGTGCCCCAGTAGATATGAGAAGACAATGATGAAAGTGCTGGGGTTGGTTAATATTTTTCATCCTTGGCTCAGTTTTCAAGGCTCTTAAAAATGTGTCAGTTACATGGATGTTGGATTGAGATGGATACTGTTTCCTTCCAGGTTTGGGAGCACAGTACTGTGACTTCTACCTTCCCTAGCTGATACTTGTATTTTCTGAACTCTTTCCACCTTGGCCCCAGCCAGTTCATTCAAACTCAGCCACTTCATACCTTTGGCAATGGTACCACCGCTATTCCTAATGTTTCCTTCCTGTAGATGGAACTCCATCAGTATAACCTAGATCTCTCTCCTCTGCTTTACTTACTCTGCCCTGAGGGATTGGAAAAATTTATCTGAGTGGCAAATTTGAGTAGGATAACTAGACAGGCTTGGCTCAGCTCCATCTGTCTCTCTCTGAGACCAAGCCTACTTATAACAAGACAAGTTCTTCTACTTCTCTACACTGTGAGTGCTACTTGGGCAAATCTTCACAATGCAGGGAGGCCCTCAGTGGCCTAGCATTACTCACAACTGGGTACCTGTCTGCTAATTCAAGTGTCCAATATTGGCAATCCTACTTCATTATCCCATCTAATGGTCCTCCTAGGAACTTAGCCACTGGTTAACACAAATGATAATTTGCCCTCCAGAATTAGTTTATTTCTCAACTTTTTCAAAACCTGGATAGTGAAGAGATGCGATATTTACTGCTTTATCCCTTCCCTTTACCCCCAGAGTTCTGCACACATATGAGGGCAGTGTCTATCACATACAATGACCTTCTAGTTCTAGAATTTGTTCACATTCCCTTTTCTTTTTCCATTTTAATCTAACATTCCTTGAGCCTATATTCCTGGTTCTCTATTCCATTTTTGTCTATATCTTGGCACTTGGTAAGCATTTCAAGCCCCCATTCCCATTAGAACCCATTTGGTAGCCCAACTCCATGCATTTTAACTTTGGGGAAGGAAGCATCCAACCCAGGATTGGCCTTAAGGGATCTCAGATGGTCAGCACACTTGCCCTAATCAAACCGTCTTCCTATTATGGGAGGTTGGCACATTCTGTAGCAAATGAAGGCTATTAGCCTATGTTTTTTGCAGCCTTTTCTCTTTTAGCCCAGAGAATTCCCCAACAATGTTGGGAGCTACTTGTGTGCTAGAGGAAATATTTTGTTTTTCTCCAGTCCTGCAATAGACTGCTCATACCTCCCTGTACATGAGGTTGAAATTGCCTGTGACAAGTTTGTGACTACCAAAACTTGCTATTTGGATTCTGAGTTGAATGCAGTGCAAGAGATGATTCAGTGGTGCACTTCCTTTTTTAATTTATTATTTTTTTCATTTGTTGGTATTTAGCTTAAATGTCTTGTTTCATGGTCCTGACAGTGCTGTGATATGATATTACTTTGCAACCAGCATGGTGCCACTATTTGAAAGGTCACTGAGATACTCAGCTTGTGTTTATATTCCATTTCCTACCTGAAACTCTGTGTTTCAAGTCCTGATTGACTTCACCAAGTTTCTAAGGCTTTGGAAGACCTCTTTACTGAGAAAGCCAAAATTTCAAAAAGAACTAAGAACTGTCTTAGAGATTTGAAATGTACAAGGTAGAAGCAAACTTAGAGGTTCTTTAAATTCTCACTTTAAATTGACAGAAATTAAGTGATTTGCCCAATAGAATTTATATTAAATATAAATGTGAGGATTGTAACAAAGTTGACATTATGCCCGATTTTAGGCTCCTCCCCACTTCACATCCCTCTCTTCTCATTATCAGGAAAATGTCACTCACTTTTTTCTACATAATTGACCATTGGAAAATTTCATCTTGTTTTGTGTACTTAGATACTCTCCACAAAGAACAAAGACAGTTATTTAATTTTTAAAATTCTTGCTTTATTGAATTGATATCTAAGACTAGTGGTTTTGTTGGCTAAAGTCTCATAGAGATTAAAAGACCTCCTGAACCTTGAGGGATATGCAGGATCTGTGATACTGGTAGCTTTGATCTAAGATTATGAACATGTAACCCACAAAACCACTGTGGCCTGAGTAGTGATTGGCCCATGCTTTTGAAGTATCATATACTTTCATAAGGAGGTGAGGAAGTTCACTCTGCACACCTTGAGTCCATGGCAAGGGTACAGCTGTCCAATTCTATTCCAGAGATGAAGAATTGGGATCATTAAGGTCCATCCTTATTGGAACAGTAAGGTCCATCTCTGCAATAAGGTTAGTGTATCCATCCAATGAGAGTAACCCACTTACAGAATTACATTCAAAAGGCCTTTTTCTTTTTCAGGGGTCAGGCCTGGTATAAATTACTGTATCAGACTGAAAGTTAGCAGGGAAGAGATAACAAAATCTTCAAGGGTTATTGAGAAAAGTTTAATAAACCAGTTTTTTACAAATATTTTGCCAGGTTTAAACAAAACCAATAAAGAATGGCAAAAGACTGAAAAGCTAGCAAAAGCAGAAAGCTGCCATCACCTGTCAGCTTGAAAGGACAAAGGGAGTACATGTTTATTGGAAGCCTCTGAGATTGCCAGCTGTAGGAGAGACCCATCTGAAAGAAGCAGAAGTCTTGGTCAAGGAACACAGCCTTAGGCAACCCAAGGCAGAGCAGAGAAGAGAGTAAATACCTTGACTTCTCTCCTCCTACCCTCAGACTTTCAGACAGTGCCCCCACATTGGTTGAACAAATCAGAAAGTAGAAAATAAGGAAGTCCAGTTCACAGGAGTCAGTCCTGATGCACATGGTAGGGTGGAGAAGGCAGAAAGTCTGTGTAGAGAGGCAACCAGATACGGGCCAGCCATGGACATTATCAAATGGACATTATCAATGTTTGTTGAGTAAATGCATTGTTTCTTTACTGAAAAAAATATCTGAGGCACCTGGGTGGCTCCACGGGTTAAGCGTCTGCTGGCGGCTTAGGTCATGATCCCAGGGTCCTGGGATCGAGCCCCACATTGGCCCCCCTGCTCAGTGTGGAGCCTGCTCCTCCCTCCTGCTTGCTCTCTCTCTCTCTCAAATAAATAAATAAATAAAATCTTTAAAAAAAATAAAATGAGACGCATGGAGAGGTTAAGTCAGCGGGGAGTCTGCTTCTCCCTCTCCCTCTGCCCCTCCCCCTGCTTGTGAAGATGTGTGTGCACTCTCTCCCCCCTCTCTCATAAATTAATAAAATCTTAAAAAAAGATCTCCAAATTTGACCACCCTACTTGGTTCAGAGAAATTTTCACTGGCTTATAATTATTTTCCAATATTAATGCAGGTATTCATACTCGTTTTTCATCACCATAAGAATTTTCTCTCTTCCATAACAACTCAACTCCAAAATTCAGCTCTTAAATTTTCCAGTTAAGAGAGCCAATAAATTATCTTTTTTTTTTAAATAAGAGCTTGAGTTTCTATCACTCGTAGCCAAGAGTCCTGATATGACCCTACTTGCTTTCTTCAGTCACACTTGTCTTCAGTTCCTTAAACATATTCCTATGAATGTTTCAGAAATTAACTGCAGAATAATAAGTGGCTAAAATTGAAAGTGCCCTCCTCTAGGTATTTCATGAAAAATAAAGGAGACAAAATAAGCACAAAAGTCAAGGTGACATGCTTGCTTGCCGTTTCCTTAACGGAAGGCCCAAAGATTATCCTAATACAGTGATTGCTTTATTTAACTGTTTAAAAACCAGCATATTCAAAGTCCTGTCCATTGTACCCAGAATCGTGGGAAAAAATGTCTGAGTTTTGCAGGAGTAAAGAAGGATGGTACATGTAGTTACAAAGATTCTTGACTTTAATAAATTTTATTGTAACCAAATCATAATTGGGCTCTGAAGACATGCTAGGTGGTGGCACATTCCAATATCTCTCAGGATTCATTTACTTAAGAAGGACTCCAAAATAATGATTTTGATAATGCTACTACTAAAAATAATAATCAGAGTTACTATTTTTGAGGACTTGATCCTGTCCAGTTACTGTAATAAGGCATTTAAATACATTTCATTTCATCTACATAGCAATTCTATAAGGCAAATATTAATCCCACATTGTATCTGAAAAACCAGATCTCAGAAAGTAAGTAATTTGTGGGGCACCTGGGTGGCTCAGTTGGTTAAGCGTCTGCCTTCGGCTCAGGTCATGCTCCCAAGGTCCTGGGATCGAGCCTGCATCGGGCTCCCTGCTCAGTGGGAAGTCCGCTTCTCTCTCTTCCACTCCCCCTGCTTGTGTTCCCTCTCTCACTGTGTCTCTCTCTGTCAAATAAATAAAAAATCTTTAAAAAAAGAAAAAAGTAACTTGCTGCATTCTCTCTCTTCTCTCATCATAAGTTTTTTCCATTATTACATTCACTGCCCTTATATCTTAGCACATATCAGTATTTATATTAACAATGTAAACATGTTTGCTTAAGGAAGAAATTAAGAGATAAGAGGGAGAAGGAAGTCTTAGTTGTGTGTTTAAACATCTTAAAGCTAATCAAGTACATAATCTATGTTAAAATTAGGATTAAGCAAGAAAGTAGGAAGAATAGTGAAAGAAAAATATATACAATGATCTTTTCTCCATCTGAACATGAAATTAAGGGTGAAGGAATCAACTGGCCAAAACAATTTGTAAGAGTTGGGGGTGGCAATAGAGTTGATAATAGCTAATAATAAAGAGACTTCATAGTCTCATGACATTTTGATATTATGATGACAGATTTTTAGGGTATAGATAGCCATAATGAAATTGTAATAAGTGAAGGAAATAGTAATTGTGGCTTCATATCTGAGGCTAAGACGATTTTATTGTTTCTCGTCTAAAACTGATTACCTAAACAAGGGTAAAGCTTCGTATCAACTGAGATGAGGACTTGATGAGTCAAATACAAAGCAAAACGTGAACCATACAGTATTCTCTTGCATATTTATTTTTAAAATACCATGAGGCTAGGGTGCCTGGGTGGCTCAGTCGTTAAGCGTCTGCCTTCGACCCAGGTCATGGTCCCAGGGTCCTGGGATCGAGCCCCACATCAGGTTCCCTGCTCAGCGGGGAGCCTGCTTCTCCCTCTCCCACTCCCCCTGCTTGTGTTCCCTCTCTCTCTGTCAAATAAATACATAAAAATCTTAAAAAAAAATAAAAAATAAATAAAATAATAATTTAGTCTAAATATAAATGTAGGCATTTTATGTTTATGTAGGGCTTTTGCCCCAGGTGTTTAAAACCTACGAGGAATAGTATCTCAGCAGACATTATGATATTGGGAAGCAAGACTGCTTTGCGTGTTGGTTCTGAATAACTTGTCTAATAGTGTCAGGTAAACTGAGGCTGGCATCCAAGCTCGTGTTTTTCTCTAGTTCCCAATATTGCCTCCCTAAAGGCTGGAACTGAAATACAAGAAAGAAAATGACAAAAATTAATATATTCATAGCAACAGTCAATTTTGATTAAAGTTCAAAAAAATCTCTAAAACTATCAAGTTTACTATTAGTAAACTTTGAATATTGTTGGATCTCCTAACTGAAAATGCTAAGTATTGCAGTATAAGCAACAGACTTTTCCAAAGGAATCATCAGTGTTGCTTGTAATTTTTAACTCTAAATATTGGATACCTTTGTCTGCATTTTATTATCCTGATCTTTGACAAACGTACTGCTCATAAAAGTCACTAAGATTTCTCTATCATGGGTGGTGTGGAATAAACATTTTCATTTCCAACAGTACATAGCTCCTTTATTGATGGTTCTGATCAGTAGACAAGGAATGATATGAAATGAGAATAAGGTGAATGCTTGAGATCTGAGCCATTTTGTATAACTTGATCTCTCCATTGCAAGACTATGTAGATGCTGGAGGGAGGGGGTATAAATAGTTTAGCACTGCTCGTTTTAACAAATGCATGTTAAATCCATGTCCTTGTGAACAAATGCTCAGTGAAAAACCAAGAGACATTTTGTCTCCATTTGAGAACACAAACACACACACACACTCTTTTTTGACTCTGAGATGATTTTAATTTAGAAAAAAATTTTCCTAAGGACTAACTAAATGTAAAATTAGAGCAAAAGTCAATCTCACTAGACATGAAACACTGGAAGCTATGTATGTTTCTCAATGGTTCTCCATTCTGACTTAATAGCAACTATCTTTACTTTTTAAGACCATGAATTGAGGGAGAAACATCTACAGTTTTGTGAAAGTATGAGTGTTTTCCCAAGGGAAACTTTAGATGGATTAAACATCAATGAACTAGAATCACCCCAATTGCATTTTTTTGAAACTTTCATGTACATTTTAAATAAAAATAAGGAAAAATTGTGAAATTTTAATATTAATTGTGAAATTGTGAAATATTACTAAGAATTACCACTTTTAGTTGGATTACATATTTTTGATATATAACCAAGGTCTAGGAATGGACTGAGGACTGGGGATGTGTATGGTGGTAGTATAGAATGTGCCACCTAAAAACAAGCTCCGAATGCATTTCATGAATTCCTTGGGCTTACAGTATCTACAGGAGGCTGAATAACGGTCCCCCAAATATGTCCACAGCTTCATCCCTGGAACCTATGAATATTGCCTTACATAGCAAAGGGAATTTTGCAGATGCAAGTAAGAATTTTGAGATTATCAAAGGGGCGCCTGGGTGGCTCAGTAGGTTAAGAATCTGCCTTTGGCTCAGGTCATGATCCTGGAGTTTGGGGATCGAGCCCCACATTGGGCTCCCTGCTCAGTGGGGAGTCTGCTTCTCCCTCCGCCGCTCACCCTGCTTATGCTCTCTCTCTGTCACTCTCTGTCTCTCTCTCAAATAAATAAAATTATTTAAAAAAAAAGAATTTTGAGATTATCATGGATTTTCCAGGTGGACCCATGTAGTCACAGGGTCCTCAATAGAGGGTGTAGGAGAAACAGAGTTAGAGAGAAGGCCATGTAACATCAGAAGGGGTTGGACTGATGAATTTTGAAGATAGAGAAGGGGCCACAAGCCAAGGAACATAAGTGGCCTTCAGTAGCTGGAAAAGGCAAGGGAATGAATTCTCCCTTAGAGCCTCCAGAAGGAACATAACCCTGTTGACACCTTTACTTTAGTGCAATGAAATTGCTTTCAGATTTCTGGCCTCCAGAATTGTAAGAGAATAAATTTGTGTTGTTTTAAGCCACCAAGTTTGTGGTAATTTGTTACAGCAATCATGGGAAACTTAATACTTGTCTCTGTGTTTTTAAAATAAACATATATTTTTTTTCTGTTTAACTTTTAAACTGAACATTTTACCTCTTTGGTGGAAAGTCTGGGAGAAATGTAAGAAAATGGTGTTGGGGAAAGATGTGCTTTAAAATGAACAGAATTTAGGACACATCAACTTAGATGATATTAAACAAGAAGATTGAAATCAGAGCAGGTACCTACCACCTATAGAAATCATGAAGTAGGAAAAACATATTAAGCCCAAAGAAGGAAATAATCTGAATTTATCTGGTCTTAACCATAAACTGTCACTAACTTGACATTTCTCTATTGTAGAGCATGCACAGATCTTTTTCTAATTATTTTAATCACAGCATTTATCTCTTTCCAATATAAGGGTTATTTCTTATTATCTCTTCCCTCAGATTATGTGAACTCTCTTAGAACAGAAACTGTCTTTCCTCTTTGTGTATTGGTATCTAGAATTGGTATTTAGTAAGCATTCAATAAATAAGTTTTGAATGAATAAATTAAATTCACAAATACAATAGCTGCTTCTTTTATTACCAATTCCACCCCACACTCCCACTCCCAGGTGCTGAGACTGAGAGATTGCAGTCCCAATTTCATATGCGAATACAGAAGTGTTGCCTGAACAATTTCTGGGAGCCATTACAAAGGAAGTAAACACCAAGTTCCTGTGGAGTCTGAAGGGAGAAAGCCCTCACTGGTAGTCACCACCTAATCTGAGACCCCAACAGTGAAGAGGTGTTGAATTCTCTGAGGAAAGCAGCTCATTCATTGAAAGTTAGCAATCATCAGATTCCTTGTGGGGCTTAATGGTTTATGAGACTAGCAGTAGTAGCTTTGGCCCTATTATGCATATCAAAGAATGCAAGAAAGAGAGCTGGGGGTGGGGGGGCTAGATTTTTAGTATTTGATTAGATCTGAGCCCACCTGAAAATACATTTCAGAAGGGAATTTGAGTGAAGGTAAGAAAATCCTCACATAACATCAGTTTTTACTTGGGCACGCTGATGATGAGTTCTGAGTAAAATCCATGGGAAAGGAAAAAGCAAGGAAGGGCTTTCTCTCTTCATGATGCAGCTAAGAACACGGAACTAATCCACTTACTCTGTTCCTCTTGATCTATTATGCCTTACACTAATTCAGGGACACTCGCTCTCTGGAATACACGAGAGCCTTTTCCAGTTGAAAATAATAGGAACTAGGAAGCATGAGAGATCAGATTCTATGCAGCCTGTAAATTCAGATTTCATATTCAGTTTCTGTGACAGACGTCAGTTACCCAATAGCAATCAGGTAGGCAACTTTAGTCACCATATGAAATCTTATATAACGATTCAAAGTATTCCAATTTAGCCTCCCATGAGTTATTTTTAAGTGAACAAAGGTAATTAAGCTAAGTTCAATGGACTGGCCCAAGGACACATTAATAGCCCTAAAGTAGTGATTATTAGAATGTATTATTTTCAGTACTTGCTTATACATTCAACTCTGCTACCTTTCTGTCTAATCATTGCTAAGACCAATTGTTCTGCTGCTGGAGACATCCAGAAATTTAGCCCATGGGATGGTTAACTAAAGGGTTCCCATGTGGGTTAACTTCAAAGCCTGAAATCATTAATGGATTGGGCAGAGCCAAGTTTTCCATTAGGCACAGTGCCTAGGGCCCAAGAAAATATTTTATTTATAGTTTCTTTTAAAGTAAGAAAAAATATATTGTAATAATGAATGTATAAAAATGAATCCAGCCTGGACTCTATTCATCTTTATATAAGACACCCATAAAGATCATTTTTATTTATTATTACCTTTTTTAATGAAGGAAAGGGTCCATGATCTGAAACTAGGATGAATAGAAGCATTGCATCTGGGGATACAGAAGAGAAAATCCAATATTTACTCAAAAATAACCCCCTTGCATTTTGGAGAGCATAGCTTAAGATGATTTTGCTCACAGAGTGTTATGTAGAAATAAGCCAGGAGGAATTGGCCACCATCTGAATGAAAAAGGAAGTGTTCTATTCAGTAATACATTTAATGCTCTCTGAATTTAATCGCACATTTAACTGCAATTGAACATGGAAAGTATTTGAAGCTAGGAAGCTGGATGACCTTGAGACAGATAACCAGAACCTCCATTCCTCCTCCTACACCTTGGCACACAGGTATGCTGTAAATGGTTATAACCAGGTTGAGATAATGATCTGCTTAGCTTTTAAGTGTCCAGAGATGCTTGGGGCTGCTGTAGCTTCTGGGGAAGTAACTTCTTCCTTGGAACAGTCTCATTCAATTACCTTAGCATATGTTAATATTTTCTATTTGTGCCACGATGTGGAAAAGGTGAAGAAACACTGCCTACTCTAGGCTTGAGTTTATTTATCTGTCAAATGTAAACATTGGACAAGATGAACTCCAATTCAACTCAACAAACGTTTTGAGAGGAGATAATAATAATAGTAATAATAATAATAATAATTTGTTGAATTGAATAACAATTCAATTCAACGAACATTTTGAGAGATCACTAAACTTAACTTCTGGGAGTCAAAGATTAACAAAATGTGGTTTGTCCAGAGTCACATATTTCAAAGAATTAATACCCGCACTGAAGAGACAGGCATGAAATCATCTTCCCATAATACAAATCACAGTGTGATAAATTTGAGAATGATTATTAATCAAAGTCTTATTAAAACTCAGAAGGAATGAGTAATTCTAATTGCAGAAAAAAAAAAACATGGAAGACTTCAGAAACGAGGTGACACTTAGCCTGGATATGAATATCATAGCTCCAGAAAAATTGATTAGGATTCAATCTTAAAGGCGAGAGGAATGTGGTCAAAGAATTGTGGTCCTAATATTGGAGACAACTCAGATAAAGAGAAGTTAGATTACTACTTGTTCAAGATTGCACTATGTGTTGGCAGAACTGAGAGAGAAACCAGCCACTTCTTCATAGGAACTCCCAGCGTAGCATCAGTTGTTCATAATTCCTTACGGAAAAAACTTATAAACTACTTTAAGATATGTTATAACTTCTTAGATAATTCTTAATTAATGAGAGTAAGAAGAAAACTTGGAAGCAATATGAAAAACAGCTTCTTTGTTTCCATTCCCTTGGCATTGACACAGAATGTCTGACGCCCAACTCCTCAGAAATCCGTAGTATATTGAATGAGATTGTTGAAATGTGGAAATGCAAGAAAATCAGGCATTTGGCTCATTTATAAATGAAGAGAGAAATTAAGTTGAAAGTGGCTCTCTAGACTTATTAAGAATGATAAATGACTGAAATAGGAAATATTAGGAAGTTTAAGTCAACATAGTTATTGGTTAAAAATGAATGTGAGTACTTAGGGGGAGGAACAACATATGCTAATAACACATCAGTCAGACTGTATAAAATAAGTTGCACAAGAGACCAGAATATTAATCATTTACTCTTTTTTTACTTTTTAGTCTGAAAATTTTCAGAAATTACAGAAAAGCAAAAGGAATAGTACAATGGACCCGCATTGCCCATCACCTAGTAATTATAAATATTCTGCCAAGCCTATTTCATCTAAACCTCCTACTCCCAACCTTTGTGGGTTTTTGGCTTTAAAAAAAAAAACAAAAAACAAAAACAAAAAACAGAGGCGCCTGGGTGGCTCAGTTGGCTAAGCGACTGCCTTCGGCTCAGGTCATGATCCTGGAGTCCCGGGATCGAGCCCCACATCAGGCTCCCTGCTCAGCGGGGGGTCTGCTTCTCCCTCTGACCCTCCTCCCTCTCATGCTCTCTGTCTCTCATTGTCTCTCTCGCAAATAAATAAAATCTTAAAAAAAAAAATAAAATAAAAAATAAAAAATAAACAGTTTTGGGCGCCTGGGTGGCTCAGTTGGTTGAGCGACTGCCTTCGGCTCAGGTCATGATCCTGGAGTCCCGGAATCGAGTCCCACATTAGGCTCCCTGCTCAGCAGGGAGTCTGCTTCTCCCTCTGACCCTCCCCCCTCTCATGTGCTCTCTCTCTCTCTCTATTCTCTCTCTCAAATAAATAAATAAAATCTTAAAAAAAACAGTTTTATTAAAGTGTAATTATATGCCATAAAATTCATTCATTGTAATGATATAATTCAATAATTTTTAGTAAACTTACAGAGTTATACACGCATCATCATAATGCAATTTTAGAATATTTCCATCCCTCCAGGAAGTTCCCTCATGGCTATTTGTAATTAATCAGGGCTCCTATCCTCACCCCAGGCAACTACTAATCTTTCTGTAGATTTGCCTTTTCTAGATATTTCATATAAATGGAGCCATACGATGTGTAGTATTTTAGGTACAGCTTCTTTTATTTGGTGTAATATTTTTGAGGTTTATCTATGTTATATATATATCAATAATTTGTTTTTACTGATGAATAGTATTCCACTGTAGGGATATACATTTTGTTTTTCCATTCACCAGTTAATGAACAATGGATTGCATCTCGTTTGGGGCTATTATGTATAATGCTGCTATGGATATTTGTGTACGAGTCTTTCTTTGGACATATCCTTACATTTTTCCTGGGTAGATACCTAGGAATGGAAATGCTGAATAATAGGTAAGTTTATTTTTAACATTTAGAGAAACTTTCAAACTGTTTTTCAAAGAAACTTTTACATTCCTACTAGCGATAAATGAAGTTTTTACTTTCTCCTCATCCTTGCCAGATTTTCAACATAGATGATCGTGTCATCTGTGAATAAATACCATCTTACTTTTTATTTTCCAGTCTGGGTCCCCTTTATTTCTATTTCCTGGTTGTTACACTGGCTATAATCCCCAGCACAGTGTTGAATAAAGTGGCAAGAGCTAGGCATCCTTGTCTTATTCCTGATCTTGGGATAATAAGCATCAAGTGTGATGTTAGCTGCAAGGTTTTCTTAGGTACCTCTTACCAGATTGAATAAGTTGCCTTCTATTCGTAGCTGCTGGAGGTTTTTATTATGACGATAAGGTAGATATTTTCCATTGGAATGACCTATGGTTTTTCTCTTTTAGTTAATATGATGAATTACATTAACTGATTTTTGAATGTTAAACCAACTCTGCATTCCACAGATAAATGACACTTGGTCTGACGTATTGTTATTTTCATATGTTATGTGACTCAATTAATTTTTTGTTTAGATTTTGCATCTGTATTCACCCAGGTTATTAGTTTGTAGTTTTCTTACTTGTGTAATCTCTCTGCTCTTGATTATCAGGGTAACTCTGGCCTCTTAAAATGAGTAGGGAAATATTCCTCCTCCTTGAATTTATCAAAGAGTTTGTGTAGAATGGATATTATTTATTTCTTAAATATTTGTTAGAATTCACCATCAAAGTCAACTGGGCCTGGATTTTCGTTTATAGGAAGATTTTAAATTACAAATTTAATTTCCTTTATAGGTATAGGGCTATTTAGGTTGTTTGTTTATTTGTAAGTGAGCTTTGGTAGTTTGTATTTTCAAGGCACTTGTCCATTTCATCTAATTTGGTGATTATTGACATAAAGTTGTTTTTAGTATTTCCTTTTTTAAAAAAAATCTACAGAATCTGTAAATATCACCTATTTCTTGTGTCTTCTCTATATTTTTCCTAATTAGACTTTACAGACGTTTATAAACTTCATTTATATTCTTAAAGAACCAGATTTTGCTTCTATTTATTACTTACATATTTTCTATTTTATTGATTTCCATTTTTCTTTTTTTTCCTTTCTTTTGCTAACTTTGTATTTTATTTGCTCATCTTTTTTCTAGTTTCCTGTAGTATAAGTTGTGGTCATTGTTTTGAAACTGAACAAGCAATCTCAAGTTGGAAAGGAAGTGAAGATTGAGCCATCAGGAACAAATGGGTACATGGATTGGTGGGAGTTTTTGCTGACCAGAGATTGAAACCCAGAGCAAAGACAAGTTAAGAGCCTGATTTAATGAGTTAAACTTCATCAGACTGAATGTAATAATGAGATACTGTTTATCAGTTAGATACCTAACTAATTTACTGAGAATACCCCACAAGGTAGTAAAGTTGTTTATAAATATGTAATTTTGTGTGTTAAATAGACGTTGAAGGAAGACCTACTTCAGAAGAAGGAAAAGGGGAGAAGTTTCTGTCACCAAATTCTTGGAGGTGAAAACTCTCACCCTTATTCCTTTGTATAAAAACAGTAGAAACGTCCTTAGCATTCAAAATATTTGAGAACTTTCTTTTTTAGAGGCTACACTGGGATTACTATATGAAAACCATTATTCTTTTCCTTAAATTTCTGGCTATTTTTATAGCAGAAAATGAGTCAGTAATGAGATCACTGAAGGTTTTTCTAATTGAAACATATGTGGTCAGTTATTTTGAGATGAGATTGGAAAAGGACATGAGGGGCTGGTGAAATCCAAGTCAGTGCAGTGGTGCTCATTAAGGCCAGTCCCGTGTTGGCATGGCAGCTTCGAGGTAATGATGTGACTTCCAGCTTTCCTAAAATTAATAGGGTGATACTCTTCCATAGCTGTGCTCAGGCAAATATTAATTTGTTTTATCATCTTTCTTTCTCTCCATACAAAGAAATGTTTTAAGTTGCCTCCATAATATCCCTATTTCTAATCAAGTTTCAAAGGCGTATATTTTTTTAACTCCAAAGGAAAATACTGTTCTATAAAAGCTGTCTGTATAAAGTAAACCTTCATATGGCCTTTGAGCCCAAGCTATATTGCTTTAAGGAGGAAAACTCTTTATACCTACTGACAGGGGAAGGCAGAGCCACATCAACACTCTCCCCCTCTCTGCCAATTTGAAGAGGATTCAGGTTCTCTATAATTTTAAAAGAGCACCTTGTGGAGGCTTTAAAGCAACCCCAAATGTTGGAACTCTCTGACTCTACTGATTTCCTAAGAGCATATTAGGAAATGAGTCTCCTGGTTATTTTATTTTTTATTGGAGGAGAGGGTTGGATGCTATTATCTCTGGAGTACAAATTTAGACTTGGTTCATATTAGCCATAATGACCTCAAGCTGGTCATGTGAGGGAAACCTCACATTTGTACACTCTGCCTTTTCTGTAACCCCTGATTCTTGCTGCTACATCTGCCTCCATCTGTCTTGTTCTCTTCTCTTCCCTCATCTATTAGAGGAGGCACCTCTCCTCCTACTGATGACTAACACCATCACTTGTGCTCTGACTTCCACACCTGCCTTTTCCTTCCCAGGAAACATAACCTATCCAATACCTCTCCTTTCAACTGTACTTTCAGATATTCCCATTGTATAGGCTCTTTCTTATGAGTATGAATATGTTCAAGTCTTTCCAATCTGAAAAAAAACAAACCAAGCCTCCCTGAACCTTCTTCCTCCCTACAATTCTCATCTTCTTGGTGCTCCCTATTGCCAGTTCCTCACATATCACACAGTCTTCAGTTTGCTCCTATTTAAGATCTCCCAATGACCTCCATGTTTAAATCTAAACCTTCACCTTAACTTACCTCTTAACTTTGCTTTCTTTTCTGAAACACTGTCTTTTCTGGACCACCATGACACTATATATTTCTGGTTTCCTTCTGAATTCTTTTTCTATTCCTTAAACACTTCCCTTCTTCTATAGGCTTCTTCCATCCACCTGACCTGTAATTGTCAGGGATCTCAAGTCTGAATTTTAGGACAATTTCTGATTCCAGTTTCTACTTTCTCTTTGTATAATATCATTTGCACACATATAACTTAAATTACCACTATACATCAATGACTAACAAAGTTATATCTCTTTGTCAGAGTTCTTCTTTGAGCTTCAGATGTAGGTATTCCAACTGCATGCTTATTACCACTTGAACACCTCAAATGTATAGCCAACTACACATGCCCCATACTGAACTCGTCTTCCCCCCCAAGCCTAATCCTTGTGCAGTGTTTCTTAACTCAGTGAATGACATTACATGCCCTTGATTCCATAAGCAAAAAATTAGGAATCATCCATAATCTTTCTTTTCTTCACCAATCCATGTCACATATCATAGTGTCCTGTTGATTTTCTCTCTTAAATATCTTTCATCTTCCTCCACTGCTTTCTATAATCTGTTGCTATAATTTCTTACTTGGACTACTCTAATAACCTCCCATTTGGAGTTCCTGCATGCATTCTTACCCTACTTTAATCAGTCTACCAATTGGTGCTTTGGTGGTAATCTTTAAAATCTTTATAATCTTTAAAATCTACTCATGCCATTCCCCTGTTTAACCCCTTCAGTGCTTTCAACTTGTTATGATGAAGTCACCAACACTTAATGTACTCCCAGTGCCCTTAAATGATTTGGCCCTTGCCTGCCTGTCTAGCCATATCTCCCCCCTATCCTCAGTTCACAATTCTACCACTGGCCTTGTCAGTTCTCTAAATATACTGAGTTCCTCCTATCCCTAAACCTGCACTCATACTGGCCTCTCTGTCTAGAATATTTTTACTTACCACTAACTCCTACTCTTGTTTGAGTCCTATACATCTTTTACATCTCAGCATAAACATCACTATCTTAGGGAAGCCCTTTCTGACTCACTAGTTTTAGTCAGAACTCCTGTTAATAGACTTTTCCTTCATAGCATTTTTAAAAAAGATTTTATTTACTTATTTGTCAGAGAGAAAGACAGAGCACAAGCAGGGGGAGCGGCAGGCAGAGGGAGAGGGAGAAGCAGGCTCCCCGCTGAGCAAGGAGCCCGATGTGGGACTTGATCTCAGGATCCTGGGATCACGACTTGAGCCAGAGGCAGACGCTTAACCAACTGAGCCACCCAGGCGTTCCCTTTTCCTTTATAGCATTTAATTCAACTAATTTTTTTTAAAGATTTTATTTATTTGAGAGAGAGAGAGAGACAGAGATAGTGAGGGAGAGCACAAGCAGGGAGAAGAGAGAGAAGCAGGCTCCCCGCTGAACAGGGCGCCCAATGTGGGGCTCGATCCCGGAACCCTGGGATCATGACCTGAGCCAAAGGCAGGCGCTTAACTGACTGAGCCACCAGGCACCCTTCAACTGTAATTTTGAAGTTTAAATGTGACAGTTCATTAATGTTTATGTAATGTACTAGACTGTAAATTTCATAAGAACAGTTATGATTTTCTAGGCAGCTCCTTGTAATATAGAAATTCAATAAGCAACATCTTAATATCAGTGTTAGCAGTGGACTTTAGATATGACGGGGTCAGTGGCAATCACTGGTAGACCCAAGACTTAGGCAGGTGAAAATATAGACAGAAGAACTAAAAGGAATGGAAGGTATTGGAGGATCAAAGACACAGATAATGAGAGTTTAACTATCTCTTAAATGAGGGATGCCAACCAGATTTCAGCTTATATATTATCTTTGATCTACTGTTCTTATCTTCTAGGGGTGATGTATTGAGAGGGGTTTTGAGCTTGTATTAGAACTCAGGTAGAAAAGAAGTGTTGTCATTGATTAATGATGTCTTTCCCAAAGTGGGAGAGTAAAGTGGGGGCATGGGCACTGTAGGTTCACCAGGTCTATTAAAAGGTAATGCCAAGTAATTATGGTCCAAGTCTCTGTCTGCCAATAATACTGGGTAAAACTAGCTCACTTTAAGAAAATCTACTGAAGAAACAGAAATTTACTAAAAACAAGAAATCAAAATAAACAAAAATTTTAAATACCAAAACACAAAAACCAAAACTCAAAAATGAGAGAAAGCTGATGGGTATAACAACTGATTTTACCAAGGAGCTTTTACTTGTGCTAAAACATCATAGTCAGTTTTCCCAATGCAGGTAGCATAATAATATTAACGTATTTTTTTAGCATTTACCATATTCAAGACAATGTGATATAGCTTTACATTTGTTAACTCATTTAATCCTCACAATACCCTATGAGATAAATACTATCAATATCCCCATTTTTATAAACAAGAAACTAAAATTCAGAGAGATTAAATAACTCATGGAATCACTTAAAACACAATGCAAGAAGCAGGATTTTAATCTGGATTTCTTTTTTTTTTTTTTTTAAAGATTTTATTTATTTATTTGACAGAGAGATAGACAGAAGAGCACAAGCAGAGGGAGCGGCAGAGGGAGAGGGAGAAGCAGGCTCTGCACTGAGCAGGGAACCCGATGCGGGACTTGATCCCAGGACCCTGAGATCATGACCTGAGCCGAAGGCAGTCGCCTAACCAACTGAGCCACCCAGGCGCCCCAATCTGGATTTCTAAGATTAAAAAAAGAGACATGTATTCTTGACACATGTTACTGGAAGTTCTGTTTATTTTTTTTTAAAGATTTTATTTCTTTTTTTGCTAGAGAGAGAGCACAAGATGGAGAAAGGTCAGAAGGAGAAGCAGACTCCCTGGTGAGTAGGGAGCCTCATGCAGGGCTCAATCCTGGGACTCTGGGATCATGACCTGAGTAGGAGGCAGACGCTTAACCGACTGAGCCACCCAGGCGCCCCTAGAAGTTCTGTTTATACACAACTTTTTAGAAAGACGTTAAGGCATATAAAAAGATACATTTGTAAATGAAGTAAATTATCCCCAATAAAGAACAAACATAACAATATTTTTGTTGAAATACTGAAAGACATAATTTTGCAGCTCTAGAAGGACAGCTGAAAGGAATAGTTTATCACAAAACTATGAAAATTTTTAATCCAGAGAGTTATTTTTTATGTAACTGCAAAATGATTAATTGATGGTTTGCTCAATTATTTTTTGAAGCATCCAAGTAAAACTAATCAGTATGATATTTCTAGAGTCATCACTTTCCAATTTTTGATAAACAGTACTAAGTGTGACTTTTCCAATCTTAAAATCATCCTAGGCTTCTATATTAATTCTTGAAAATGGTAACTTATAGCCACAATAAAATATGTAAATTCTTGAAGTGCCCTTTTATTTGGATTGAGTCAAGATCTCTTAAGGAAATACTTGTTTAATAAGACCTGCCTTGAGAAGTGACTATAGGTGATAAAAATGTGACATAGCCAGAAAAAGTAAATATTCTTTGAGTCTTTGTAAACGGAAGCACTTTGATAATAAGAGCTCTATAGCCTCAGCCAAGATCAGCTATTTTTCAGGATTTCTTTTTCTATATCAAGAAGATATTCAGCCATTAACTCTTGTCAATGTTTTTCTCTCTTTCTCTCATTAATTTTTTTAAATAAAATAATCTATTACCTCAAGGTACTTTGTTGTGTTGCCTAAACGAATCCACTAAACCAAGGACTGAACTTGAAAGAGAGCAGAGGTTCTTTTGTGTTATTCTGCTATCAGGAGGTAGTCATAATTATGAAGCTCTCAGCTGATCATATAAACTCTGGTCTTTACACCAGGAGTTGTCAAAGTTTTTCTGTAAAAGGCCAGTAATAAATATTTTAGACATTGTGGACCATATGGTCTACATCATAACATCTGATGTTGTAAAATGAAAGTGGTCATAGGCCATATATAAATGAATAAATGTGACTGTGTTCCAATATAACTTTATTTGCAAAGCAGACAGAAGACCGTATATTAGTCTACGGGTTATAGTTCGCCAACTTCTGCTTTGTACCCTCACTCAGGTCAATACCCACCAGTTCTTCTACCCAAGATTAAGATCGCGCAGGTCGAAATACCACTTGAGCTACGTTTTCCAGACAAGATTAAGTTTTGCAGTAGCACTAAAAATATTATCACCAGCCTTCTATTTGGGATCTGAAAAAGACCTTTGAAATATCAAACAGTGGATGGAATTTTTTGCTTTTCCCCTGTCCCCCCTCCTCCCTTCCTTCCTCCCTCCCTCCCTTCCTTTCTTCTCTCCCACCTTGCCCACCCCAGTTTCTGTCTCACACATCAGCAAATATTTTTTGAAGCCCAAGTGTACGTTAGGTGCTAGAAATACAATGGTGAATAAGACTTAGCTTTCTGACTTAGAGATGCTTTCAGTCAATAGGGGAAGCGGCAGAATAAAGAGACCATTTCAATACATTGTTTTAGATACTACAATAGAAATATGAGAACAATATTATGTGAACAAACTGCTTCAGCTTTGGAGGGGCAGTGAAAGTTTCCAATTGGATGTAGCAGCTAAGCTTAGATTTGAAAGATGAATATTATCCAGACCAATGTCAGGGAAAGGTAGTATGAAAAGTGTCCCAGTAGGCAGGGTTTCATAACAGGTCTGGAGGTATACGAAACCATGTAGAGCTCATTAAAGTGCAAGAACAAACAGCACATAGAGTACAAGATGAACCTGATAAAGGATGAAGCTGGAAAGGCAGTAAGGACCAGACTGGAAGGACCTTTTGGGCACCCTAGTCCAGGTCACCCCTTATCTCACCAGGACAGCTCAAAAACCCTCCTAGTTTGTTTTCTGATCCCAAACATCACCCTCTTCAATATATACATACCATTGCCAGAATGATCACAGTCTGACATAGTTTAATTCTCCTTACTTAAACTCCTTCCATGGATACTCATCTCCCTCAGAATTATTTCCAACTGCTAAATAAGACCCCAAAGCCATAAAGATAAAGACCTGGTTCTAACTGCATCCCAGTCTCATCTTTTGTCAGCTCCATCTCCATGCTCTGGTTGTTCTTTTTTTTTTTTTAGGTCTTTAATGTCTTCTAAATGTGTTTTTATAATATCTTTTGTTAGGTTTATTCCTGGGTACTATAGACATGTTATAGCCTTTGTTGCTATTGAAAATCATATCTTTTGTTTTAATTACATTTTCTAATACCTTGCTATTGGCATAAAAATGTAATTGATTTTTACATATTGATCTTATGTCTAGTCTCCTGCTGAACTCTACTATTAATTCTAATAGTTCGTTTATATATTCTTTTGGGGTTTTCATGTAGGGAATTCATACCAACTACAAATAATTTAGCTTTACTTCCCTTCTATTCCTTATAGCTATCTGACTTCTCCTGCACTTTTGAGCCCTCCAGTACTTCCAATACAATGTGGGAATGATGTGGTGTTGACTTATTATCTTGTTCTGATTTTGAAGGAGTGCTTTCACATTTATATTGACTATCCTATTTGTTTTGGGGTTTTTGAAGATAGCTTTTGTTAGTTTAAGGAAATAGATCTTATTCCTACTTTGATAAGGATTTTTTTTTTAAGATTTTATTTATTTGCGAGAGAGATAATGAGAGACAGAGAGCATGAGAGGGGGGAGGGTCAGAGGGAGAAGCAGACTCCCCGCTGAGCAGGGAGCCCGATGTGGGACTCGATCCCGGGACTCCAGGATCATGACCCGAGCCAAAGGCAGTCGCTTAACCAACTGAGCCACCCAGGCGCCCTTTGATAAGGATTTTTAACAGAAACAAATGTTTAATTGAATTGATATTTTCCCATGAATCTATTGAGGTGATCAAATAATGTAATATGAGGAATAACATAGATTCTCTAAGGTTGGCTCAAATCAGCATTTCCAGAAAAAATACAGCTTTTTAAAAACATTTGTGGATTATATTTATTAATATTTTATTTAGATTTCATTATTTCATCTATGTTCGTAATTGAGATTAGTCTAATTTTTTTTTGTTCTTAGTTATCTAGTTTTGATGGTAAGATAATGCTAACATCATAAAATGAGTTGTGAAAAGTACCTTCTTTTACAACCTCTAGAAGACTGTGTAACAATGGAAATAACTACCTTTGAATTTTGGTAGAATTTTACCTTAAAATCATCTGAACCTAGTGTTTTATTTGTGGGTATATGTTAACTACTTATTCATTTTTTTTTAAAGATTTTATTTATTTATTTGACAGAGAGAGAAAGCACAAGCGGGGAGAACAGTAGAGGGAGAGGGAGAAGCACACTCCCCGCTGAGCAGGGAGCCCGATGTGGGGTTCGATGTGGGGCTCCATCCCAGGACCATGGGACCTGAGCGGAAAGCAGACGCTTAGCCATCTGAGCCACCCAGGTGCCCTTACTTATTCAATTTTTTAAAATGGTTTAAGGACTCTCCTTTTTTTATACTTAGTTTCAGTGAAGTTATTTTTTTTCCCAGGAATGTATTTTGAACTAAGATTTTAAATGTAATTTATTGTCTTTTGTAAATCTTTACTATAACAATTTATCCTCTTTTTCATTTTAAATATTTGTATTTATGGGGTTTTTTTGTTTATTTTTGTTCATTAGGATTGCTTGGGATTTATAAATTTCACTGGGTTTTTCATTAACCAAATTTTAGCTTTCTTGATCTTACTCATTTTATTTTTTTTTTCTATTTCATTGTTTTATTTATTTCTTCTTTCTACTTTCCCTTGGTTTATTTTATTATGCTTTTCCTAACTTATATTGGAAGCCTTTTTCATTAACTTTTAGTCTTTTTTTTTTTTCTTAACATGAGCACCAGATGTCCAAGGGGAGAATAAGATGGATGACCCAGATCAGGCAGAGAAAGCAAATTCACCTCTCCTCTGCCTTTTTTTTTTCAAGATTTATTTTTATTTTCGAGAGGGGGAGAGAGAGAGAGAGCACATGTTGGAGGGAGGGGAAGAGGGAGAGGGGGAGAGAGAATCTCAAGCAGTCTCCCCACTGAGCCTGGAGCTTGATGAGGAGCTTAATCTCACAATCCTGAGATCATGACTTGAGCCAAAATCAAGAGTCAGACGCTTAACCGACTGAGCCACCCAGATGCCCCTCTCCTCTGCCTTTTTCTTCTATTCAGGCCAGAAATAGATTGGACAATATCCATCCATAGTGGAGAGGGCTATTCAGTTTACCAATTCAAACTTTATTTTCTTCTGGAAAACACCTTCAGAGACACATCCAGATATAATGTTTTACTAGCTATCTGAACATCCTTTAGCCCAGTCAAGATGATATATAAAATTAGCCATCACATATTTTAGATGTGTGAAGATTGAGATTTTCTATTTTCTCATCATTTAGCTCTGAATATTTTTCTAGTTTTTGTTATGTTTTTTTATCTGTGAATTATCTCTGAAAGTTTTAAAATATCCAAATACATGTAGTTTTTAAAGATATATTTGTTATTGATTTCTATTTCAATTGTATTCTGATAAAAGAAAATAGTCTGTTGGATTGAAATTTATTGAGACTTGACTAATGGCCTAAAACTAGGCCATTTTAGTAAACTGTTCTAGGTTCAGTTAAAAATGTGTATTTTTTTTTTATAGGAAACTCTTTTCTTTCTTTTTTTTTTTTTTAAAGATTTTATTTATTTATTCATGAGAGACAGAGACAGAGAGAGAGAGAAGCAGGCTCCCAAGGAGCAGGGAGCCCGATGCGGGACTCGATCCCAGGACCCTAGGATCATGACCTGAGCCGAAGGCAGACGCTTAACCATCTGAGCCACCCAGGCGCCCCAAAATGTGTATTTTTAAGGAGCATGTACTGGATCCTTACATATGGCACATGTTTATAATTTTCATTAGCTCAAACTTAGTAGTTCTGTTGTTTAGTCTCTGTCCTTACTGGGGCTAGGTTTCTTGAACTATAAATTACTGAGTGTTAAAAGGTGGAATTATTTATTTTTCTTGTTCTGTTTGATTTTTTAAATTATGCTATTAAATCTATACAAGTTTATAATTATATCTTTCTGTTGATTAAAACTTTTCATCAGTATGCATATGTTTCTGTCAGAAGTAGAATGTGGTCCTATTCTAACTGACTGACAAAAGAAAGTTAAATGCTCTTAGAGGGAAAACAGCAACAAGCAGATAATCTACAATATTACATACACAGTGTTCAGTATTCAAATAAAAATGTATGAGGCCAGCCAAGAGACAAAAATGGTCAAAACCAAACAAACAAACAAACAAACAAGAAAGTCAGTTAATAGAAACAGACTTGAAGGTGAACTAGGTTTTAGAAGTATCATAATTCCACATGAACTTTAAAATAATTGTGATTAATAGTCAAGAGAATAGATACCAAGATGGAGAATTCCACAAGAGAATTAGTTTCTTGGCTTTTAGATCTCTTATGGAGCATAGGATTTGGAATATGTATCAAGAGAAAAAGCAATGCAGAATGTCAGCCTTATTCTTTGTAGTTTCTTAAACTCCAGGATCTTGGTCCTTCAAGCTCTTCTTGTCTTTGTAGCATTAAGCTCTATTTGTTTCCCCAGTCCTGTGAGAATATTGAAGGTTCAAGCTGCTGCTTTCTGTGAGATCTCTAGGTTGACAGTTACTTTCTGGCAAATATTTCAAGGAGAAATGGAGCAGAAAATATCATGGTCACCTCAGTATGTCTCCATTCTCTCTAATCTGGGCTGCTCAAGCTCTGGGTGTCTATGCTGCACTCTGCTGTGTTAAAATGGTGGTTTATTCATTTTTATTGTAGCCAGCAATTATTCTCCATGGAAAGGTTGGTTTTTACAAACTAATCTATCATAGACAAAATTGAAAATCCTCAATATTTCCCTTTTAATGAGATAAGTTAATTGATTTTTTATTAGCTTTTATTACAGATATTCTTAGGTGCATTGCTATAATCTTTTCAGTCCCTTTTTCTCAGTTTACGCTCTTTTAGTTTTTGTCTTTTGCTTATTCAAAGTAGAATGTACAATATATACACTATTTCTAATATTTTAGTGGTTACCTAGAAAATTTTAGTATTCATATTTGACTTAGTGTAAAGTTAATATCTTGTCCCTTTTCTGAAACAAGTCAACAATTTCCCGAAGCAACCTTGAAAAAGACAAAGCAGAGGCATCACAATTCTGGACTTCAAGTTACATTACAAAGCTGTAGTGATAAAAACTGTATGGTACTGGCACAAAAATAGACACAGAAATCAGTAGAACAGAATAGAAGACCCAGAAATGAACCCTGACCTATATGGTCAATTAATCTTTGAAAAAGCAGGAAAGAATATCCCATGGGAAGAAGACAGTCTCTTAAACAAATGATGTTGGGAAAACTGGACAGCAAAATGCAGAAGAATGAAACTGGACCACTTCCTTGTACCAAACACAAAAATAAATTCAAAATGAATTAAAGACCTAAATGTGAGACTTGAAACCATAAAAATCCTACAGGACAACACAGGCTGTAACCTCTTTGACATCAGCTGTAGCGACTTCTTTCTAAATTTGTCTCCTAAGGCAAGGGAAACAAAAGCAAAAATAAACTATTGGGACTACATCAAAATGAAAAGCTTCTGCACAGCAAAGGAAACAACAAAACTAAAAGGCAACCTATGGAACGGGAGAAGATATTTGCAAATGAAATATCTGATAAAGGGTTAGTATCCAAAATATATAAAGAACTTATAAAACTCAACACCCCAAAAATAAATAATCCAACTAAAAATGGGTAGAAGACATGAGTAGACATTTTTCCAAAGAAGATATCTAAATGGACAACAGACACATGAAAAGATGCTCAGCATCACTGATCATCAAATAAATGCAAATCAAAACTACAATGAGCTATCCCCCCACACTGTCAGAATGGCTAAAATCAACAACACAAGAAACAACAAGTGTTGGTGAGGATGTGAAGAGAGGGGAACCGTTCCTCTTGCACTGTTGGTGGGGATGCAAACTGGTGCAGCCACTCTAGAAAACTTAATGGAGGCTCCTCAAAAAGTTAAAAATAGAACTACTCCATGATCCGGCAAATGTTTTGATGAAGCAGTAAAAATTATTGATTTTATTACATGTTGACACTGAGTACATGTCTTTTTTGTTATTCTGTTTCAAGGAAGGGGAAATATGCATAAAGCATATTGTGTACTAAAAAGTACATTGGTTGTCCAGAGGAAAAGCATTTGCCCAATAGTTTGAATCGTAAGATGAATGAACTGCTTTTTTATGGACTTCTTTTTTTAAATATCGACTCTCAGACAACCTAACATTATTCAAATTTAGGGTATTTGGCAGAAATTTATCTTCAACAAAATGTAAACCTCTCACTTCAAGGAAAATAACCAGTGATGTCCTGATAAATATTTAACAACTAGCCCTCTGTGGGAGAAAGAAGATCCCAATTTTGTAGATTGGTAGCCAATTTCTGTGCTGTGAATACTCTCAGCATGGCTGATTTCAAGCTACCAACTTGATGTCACTAAACACAGAGTTGAGAGTAGATATTTGGATCTCACAAACTATTGCAAACCACAGAACAGACTATAGCACACTGCTGAAGTCAGTGCCAATGATAAAGTCAGAAATTCTAAGTGAGAATTAGAATTTTGGAAAATTTATGTCTACCAGCATGAACTTGACAGTTTCCTAATTCATAAACACTTTGCTAAAAAGATTATTAGAGATTTTAAGAAATGTATTTCTTTATATTGTGTGATGAAATGTTTCAATATTTAGAAGGTCTGCATAACTCAATGATCCAGTATTTTCCAAATGACCAACGTGTGCCATTACCAAATCTTGCATGGATGAGAGATTTATGCAAAATTCAAGATAGACAAATCAGTTTAATGTGATAGAGTACATAACTTATTGATAAAGTTTTAGATTCCATATTGTAACTAACCTTCAAGAAACTACCACTTGCCAAGTTCTGGTGGGCATTAAATTATCTTAAAAAGGCTGCTAAAAGAGTTACCTAGGTGGTGCAGTCAGTTAAGCGTCCAACTCTTGGTTTCGGCTCAGGTCATGATCTCAGGGTCCTGGGATCGAGCCCCACATTGGGCTCCGTGCTCAGCATGGCATCTGCTTGAGATTATATCTCTCTCTCTTTCTCTCTCTCTCTCTCTGCCCCTTCCACTTGTGTTGTCTCTCTCTCTCTAAAATAAATAAATAAAATCTTAAAGAAAAAAAAAGCTGCTAAAATACTCCTTCCTTTTCCAATTATATATCTGTGTGAGGCCAGATTTTCCTTACGTTTTTTCACCAAATCAACTTGTCACAGTGGAAGGGATTCCTTATTTTCAAAGTGGAAAATGAAATTCCAAGTCTGGAATGACTATAGAGAATAGAGAGAGGGTCAGAGCAGAGTTACTCTCTCCTCACAGTTGCATTGTTATGACTGGGAGTGGACCCTTGATGTTCCTGATGCTCTAGATGCAGAGAAATGTCCTCCCCCATTTGGGAGGTGGGCAAACCTAAGTGCCTCAGGGAGAGCCACTGGTGTAGCCCTTCACTCTATTGCAAGGGGATGCAATGTAACCTTTCAGAGTGCTTTGGGGATTATTCTTCTGAGAAGATCAGCTCTCAATAATTCAGTTTATATTTTGACTGATAAATATTTCTTATTTAGTTTACATGTTTCATGGACCTCTATGGCTTCATTAGGATAGCCTTTATTTGATTTTAAGTTCCCAAAAGAAAGGGACTAGCATAGACCACAGCCAGATTTGTGTGTGATGAACAATTGATGGTGATTAATTTCCTTTTATCTAGAGCCTGGCTTATGGCACAAAGTAGATACTCTGTCTTCCTTACTAATCTAATACAAAGTTTAGCCTTATCCCTAGTGTCCAGAAATTTACAGTAATTAAGAAAATAACACAGATACAAATATATCTACCTGAAATTGCTACTATAACAATGGTTAGGGTTCCAAAAGTTTGGTTGTAAATTAGTTGTTCAGAAGTTGGAAGATATTTTTCTTTGGGGGAAAAATATTATACAGGGTATTTATATCACTTGGTGAGGCTAAGTCTTAAAATATCCCAGATATAGTTTTGTATAAATATAACAATAATACAGTGTTTCTCTGGGAAACATATTCAAAGTTGTCTATCAAAGAAACATCCCTCTGTAGTAGACAAATATTTGATCTTTTCCATTAACGTACACCATCGTAAACATGGAGCTGGATAAGGGATGGGACAAAATTATGGGGTGAGGAGAGGAGATAGTGACTCTGTGATATGGAGGGGGCTGAGGAAAGAAGACTGTGAACAGAAATTCCAGGAGTAGAGGGACAAAAGAATTGCAAGCTTGACTTTTTTACTCAGGGTAGGGTGACGTTGTAGGGCACACTGGATTTTAGGTTGGCTATCCAATCTCCCCATTTTCCCCCAGGCCTTAAAGATTCATCTGCTCTCCCATTCCATGGTCATTACCTCTAATGTTTCCCTCCCTTGTGGTCCACACATTTTCTCTTCTTGAGCTCTGGATCCCTAAACACTAACATTCATCATAAACAGGACTCCTAATACATTCGAGGCACTCCTCAATAAATCAGAGAGAAGCAGAAAATGGCATGTTGTTCAACTTTTAATAAATCCTCATATTACTTCATCAAACCAAATTTAGAGTTCAATGCTTAGGTACTCAGAAAGTTACTCAAATTTTGTCATTATAATATTGTGTTTGTTTCTAGAGAAATTGCGCTAATGGAGAGTGGTCTGATGTGAAGTAAAGACATTACGTACCTGTACATCCCCTTATATACAAAGTCTGTGTTTTAAGTTGTGTTCTATCAATTCCTGTTATCTCTCATATTTCTATGACCACAACAACAATATAACCGGGGCTTGGGGGAAGAAGAGCTGCAAGGGATTGAGAACAGAATATTAATTGTAGAGAAACAGTTGAGTATGATTTTTATATGTCCACTTTGATGATTTTTCTTTTGACTAAATTATTTTAGGTATATCTTTCAAGCTGGTTAAGACCTTGATGGAGCTGCCTGTTTCATTAACACTGGTAGCTTTGGGGAGGAATTAACAGAATCCATAACACACCTAAAAATAAAGTATGTTATTTTCTTCTACTGGACAAAAGAAATAGAAACAGATGGGGGTAAAGTAGATAATGACTTAGGAAAAGAAATACTGAGAAGTTCAAAGACTGACATTAATTACGTCAGATATGGTTTATGGGATTGACTCAATCTGACCCCACAATACTACAGCCTCATTTCCTAGCCCCTCCAAAATACTCTACATATTATTTATTAAAGTTTATGTTTTAATCGCCATGCAGATATAAGTAGGTTCCTGAGAACAATGACTTAGGGCTAGAGAAAATGAGTCACACAATATATGTGTTTTGCTCCATTTATTCTTTTTTGTTTGTTTGTTTTTTGTTTTTTGTTTTTTTAGATTTTTATTTATTTATTTATTTGAGAGAGAGAGAATGAGAGAGAGCAAGCACATGAGAGGGGGGAGGGTCAGAGGGAGAAGCAGACTCCCTGCCGAGCAGGAAGCCCGATGCAGGACTCGATCCCGGGACTCCAAGATCATGACCTGAGCTGAAGGCAGTCGCTTAACCAACTAAGCCACCCAGGCGCCCTGCTCCATTTATTCTTAAAGTCTATACTTTTTCACTGTTGATAAAGATAGCAGCATTCTGTGTTTCATGCTCATTAATCAGCCAGCAGCTTCATTGATTCTTCCTGTTAGACAACTCTATTCAGAAAACTACCAAGATAGCAGATTCTCTTGCTTACAGAACAACCACACACGTAGCAGTAAAGATTTATCAAAAAGCACATAATCTCTTCTTTTCTACCTCCATCCCTTTGACAGAATATTTTAGCAACAATGCTATGTACATTGATGTCTTTATAATAGGAAGACAAGAATCCTATTATTTTTCTTTGGTAAGATGAAATCTTAGAATGATAACAAAGGTTAAAGATAGTGACTTTTTCATTCTCTTTTAAGAAGAAGCACTATGTATTAATATGTATTCAGTTTTCTGACTCAAGAAGACATTTTGGGGGTTTTTAAAATTTATTTTAAATTTATAAACAATAAAAATCAAACTTTATGTTGCATAGTTCTAAGAGATTTGACAACTGTATGGGATCATGTAACCACTATCATAATCAAGATACAGAACAGTCTCAACACTGCCCCTGCCCCTCCAAATGTCCTTGGGCTGCCACTTTATAGTCAGACCTATTTCTTTAACCCTCAGTACTGCTGGTCTGTTCTCTATCCATATAGTTTTAATTTTCCAGAATGTCAAATTAAAGGAACCATGTAGTATGTAGACTTTTGAATCTTAATTTTTTTCAGCCAGCATAATATATTTGAAATATAGGCATGTTGTTGTAGGTATCAGTACTTCATACCTTTTTATCCTTAAGCAGTATCCCTTTAAATAGATTTAACACAATTTGATTAACCATTCTCCAGATGAGGGACATTTGGGTAGCTTGTAGTTTTTGGCAAACGAAGTTGCTGTATACATTTGTCAGCAGGTTTTTGTATGAACATGCTTTTATTTCGTTTGCATAAATGCTCATAAATACTATGAGTGGCATTTCTGGGTGCAAAGTAACTGTGTGTATAACTTTATAAGGAACTGCCAAGATATTTTCCTTGATGGCTATACCATTTTGCATTTCTACCAGTGATTTATGAGAAATCTAGTTGTTCTTCTATATCCTTGCCAGCATTAGTATTCCTAGGTGTTTTGTTGTTGTTTTTGTTTGTGCTTGTTGGTCATTCTAATAGATGGGGAGTAGATTCTTATTCCGTGTTTAATTTGTATTTCTTAGAGAGTAATGATGTTGATTATCTTTTCATGTGCTCATTTGCTATCTGTATATTTTCTTTGGTGAGGTATTTGTTCAAATCTTTTGCTCACTGTTACTGAGTTTTCTTATTATTGAGTTTTGTGAGTTCTTTATATGTTCTGGATGAATATTTTGTCAGATACATAATTTGAAAGTATTTTCTGAGTTTGTGGCTTGTTGTTTCATTCCCTGAATGTCTTTCACAGACCAAACATTTAGTTTTAATAAACCAGTTAATCATACTTTTCTCTTAATGCCTTATACATTTAATGTCATGTCTAAGAAATGATTGTCTAGCCCAAGATCTCAAAGATTTTCTTTTAGAGTTTTATATTTTATGTTTATATCTATGGACCTATTTTAAGTCATTTTTTGGTATAAGGGATGAGTATATATTAAGGTTTATTCTTTTGAATATGGATGATCAAATGTTCCAGCACCATTTGTGAAAGAGACTATCCTTTTCCTATCAAATTGACTGTTCTTTTCTCAAAAATTAGTTGTACTTTTGTGTATAGGTCTATATTGGGACTCTCTATTGTGTTTTATTGATTTATATATCCATTCTTTTGCCAAAGCCACACTGTTTAAATTACTGTAGTTTTTTTTTAAAGATTTTATTTATTCATTTGAGATGGAGCGATAGAAAGATAGAAAGCATGAGCATGGGAAAGAGTCAGAGGGAAAGGGAGAAGCAGACTCCCCGCTGAGCTAGGAGCCCGATGTGGGGCTCGATCCCAGGACCCAGAGATCATGACCTGAGCTGAAGGCAGATGCTCAACCATCTGAGCCACCCAGGTGCCCCTCCATTACTGTAGTTTTATAATGAATTTTAAATCAAGTACTGTGAATCCTCCAACTTTATTTTAAAATTTTTGGCTATTCTAGTTCCTTTGATTTTCCATAAATATGGTATATATATTTTCATCCTTTTACTTTTAATCTATATCATTTAAGTTGTTTTTCTAGGCAGTTTATCATGGAATCTTTTAAAAAACCCAGCCTGATAATCTTTGTCTCTTACTAAGTATGTTTAGACCATTTGTATTAATGTAATGATTTATGTGGTTGGATTAAGCTGACCATTTTATTACTTTTCTGTTTTTCTCCTCTGATATTTCTCTTGTTACCCCTTCCATACCTTCTTTTGGATACTTGAATTTTTAAAAACTATCACATTTTAATTTATGTATTGGAATTTGGATAATATCACTCTGTATTTTTAATGGTTTCTTTATTTTTAAAGTATACATACCTAACTTTTCATGGTCTTCTTAGAGTTAATATCTTACCACTTAATATAAAAAATAGAGGTCTTACACAACTAGTCATAAGATCAGTAAGGAAAGAAAGGATTTAAACAACACTATAAACTAGCTGGACCCAACAGATATAAACAGAAGCACTTCATCTAACAACAGCAGAATACTTTCATTCATTGCTGGTGGGAATGCAAAATGGTACAGCCACTTTGGAGGACAGTCTGGCAGCTACTTTCAAAATGAAAAATACTCTTACCACATGATCTAGCAATTGTACTCCTTGCTACTTACCCAAAGGAGTTAAAAACTTAAGTTCACAAAAAAAGGATATTTATGGCAGCTTTAGTCATAATTACCAAAACTTGGAAGAAACGAAGATGTCCTTTAGTAGATGAACAGGTAAGTAAACTGTGGTACATTCAGACAACGGAATATAATTCATTGCTAAAAAGAGATAAGCTATCAAGCCATGAAAAGACATGGAAGAGCCTTAAATGCATATAACTAAGTGAACAAAACCAATTTGAGAAGGCTCTATACTGTATGATTCCAACCATGTGACATTGTAGAAAAGGCAAAGCTGTGGAGACAATAAAAAGATCAGTGGTTGCCATGGGTGGGGGCGGGAGATGCAGTGAAGTGAATAGGCAGAACACGGGATTTTTAGAGCAGTGAAAATACTCTGTATAAGGATAAATATATGTCATTATATATTTGTCCAAACCCACAGAATATACAACACCAAGAGTGAACTCTAAGGAAAACTGTAGACTTTGGGTAATTATGAAAAGTCCATGTAGATTCATCTTTGGTAAAAAAAAAAAAAAAAAAAAAGTACCATTCTAGTGAGTGATGTTGATAATGGAGGAGCCTAGGTATATATATGTTGGGGCCAAGGGTATATGGGAAATCTCTGTACCTTCCTCTCAACTTGGTTATAAACCTAAAACTGCTCTAAAAAAAATAAAGTCTTAAAAAAAAAACCCCACAATGAGGTATTACCTCACACCCACTAGGATGGCCAATTTCTTTTTTTTTTTTTTAAGATTTTATTTATTTATTTATTTGTCAGAGACAGAGAGAAACAGAGAAAGAGAGAGAGGCAGGCAGAGGGAGAAGCAGGCTCCCTGCCAAGCAAGGAGCCCGATGTGGAACTCGATCCCAGGACCCTGGGATCATGACCTGAGCCGAAGGCAGACTGAGTTTAATTGACTGAGCCACCCAGGCATCCCTGACCACTTTCAAAAGAACAGAAAATAACAAGTGTTAGTAAGGATGCAGAAAAGTTGGAATCCTTGCGAAGTGCTGGTGGAAATTTAAAATGGTGCAGCTGCATGGAAAACAGCATGGAACTTCCTCAAGAAATTAAAAGTAGAATTACTGTCTGACCTGGCAATTCCACTTCTGGGCATATATCCAATAGAATTAAAAGCAGGATCTTGAAGAGATATATGCACACCTGTGTTCATCACAGCATTATTCACAATAGCCAAGATGTAGAAGCAACCCACATATCCAGATGAATGGATTAAAAATGTGATACACACACACACACAATGAAATACAATGTAGCCTTAAAAAAAAAAAATCCTGTCACATGCTACTACATGGACAAAACTGTAGTATATTCTGCGAAGAAGAATCAGTCACAAAGCACCATACCATATGATTCCACTCATATGATATATCATATGAAAGTAGTCAAAATCATAGAAACAGAAAATAGAATGGTAGTTATCAAAGGCAGGTGGGAGTGAGAATTAATGTTCAGTGCATATAGAGTTTTAGTGTTGAAAGATGAAAAAGTTCTGTAGATCTCTTGGACAATAATGTGAATATACTTAACACATACTGAGCTGCATACTTAAAAATGGTTAAGATGATAAATTTAATGTTATGTGTTTTTTACCATATTTTAAAAATCTTAAGAGAAAAACACTAAAGGGCGCCTGGGTAGCTCAGTCAGTTAAGCGTCTTCCTTCAGCTCAGGTCATGATCCCAGGGTCCTGGGATGGAGTGGTCCTGGGATGGAGCCCTGGGTCCCGCTCCTTGCTCAGCGGGCAGTCTGCTTCTCCCTCTACGCCTCCTCCTTGCTTGTGTGCTCTCTCTCTCTCAGCTCTCTCTCATGCTCTCTCTCTCTCTAATAAATAAATAAAATCTTTTTAAAAATTAAAAAAAAGAAAAACTCTAAAGTGATGATAGTCACTGTCCTTTAATAATTAACAAGCAGAATTCTAATAAAATGTTATCCTTATTTTCCCTCTAAATGTAGTCCAGTAATTTATAAGAATTGATATTTCAAAGGTTTCTCTTACCAGAATGAATAGTCACAAACTTGTGTAATGCTTGATGCGGGAAGAGTGACTTGTAATAATAAAATTATCACAATACAACACACAAACAAACAAAAAATAGTGGGCTTACAGCCTTGTAGGCCCCATAATTCTTCTCCCTTATGTTATAGTTTTCCAGTTTATTGTATGTACATACATTGAAACTCTCTCCCCAGATGATATAATTTTTTATTACAACTTTGACACATATTTTAAATAACTAAAGAAAATATGTAATCTATTACATTTTCCAAAATGTTTACCATTCTGTCATTCCCCTTTAATTCCTGAAGTTCCAGATTCCCTCTGCTATCATCTGCTTCAACGTAAAAAACTTTCTCTAGCATTTCTTGTAGGGAAGATCAATGGAGACAAATTCTCTTAATCTTCTCTACCCAAAAAAGTCTTTATTTGCTGTCATTTTTGATGGATTTTTTTTTTTTTTGCTATGTATAAAATTCTGGGCTGATAGCTCTTTTTACTAAGAGCTTTATTTTTTTTTTTTAAGATTTTATTTATTTATTTGTCAGAGAGGGAGAACACAAGCAGGGGGAGCGACAGGCAGAGGGAAAAGCAGGCTCAGCAGTGAGCAGGGAGCCTGATGCGGGACTCGTTCCCAGGACCCTGGGATCATGACCCGAGCCAGAGGCAGAGGTTTAACCGACTGGGCCACACTGAGCCCCCCAGGCGTTCCTTTACTGAGCACTTTAAAAATGTTATTTGTCTTCTGTCTTTCATGGTCTCTGATGTGAAATCTGCAGTCGTTCAGATCATTATTCTGCTATATATAATGTGATATATCCCCACCTGTTCAGGTGCTTTCAAGATTTTTTTTCTTTGTCTTTAGTTTTCAGCACTCTGAGTATAAAATACCCTGGTATGCTTTTCTTTGAATTGTCGAGTTGGGGTTTGCCTTGTTTTTTAATCTGCAAATTATATATTTAACCAACTTATTCTTATAGAGGATTTTCTAGAAACTGTACATACATTCATTCCTCCTATAAGGTGAGCTAATGACTTATAGACTGATACCTGCTCACTGCTGAACCCCCACTGGCTATCAGTAGTTAATCTCAGAACTCCTTTATATTAAGCCTCAGTGAAGCCTCAGAATTGTTTACACCACAGCTAATAACCAATCAGATATTGCACATATGTTCAAACTAATTGCCGCCCCATAATCTAGGTATCCTAAAACTTCCCTTGTATTAAGAAAGTCCACCAAGAGCTCTGGATGTGGATCATATCATTTTTTTTATTAGATTTTATTTATTTATTTATTTGAGAGAGAGTGAGAATGAGAGACAGAGAGCACGAGAGGGAAGAGGGCAGAGGGAGAAGCAGACCCCCTGCTGAGCAGGGAGCCTGACGCGGGGCTCGATCCCGGGACTCCAGGATCATGACCTGAGCCGAAGGCAGTCGCTTAACCAACTGAGCCACCCAGGCGCCCCTGGATCATATCATTTTGATTCTGTCTGAATCACTTACTTTAAATGAAGTGAATTTTGATGGTATGTGATTACTTACAATATAGGGTATTTAATTTACAACCGTATAGCATTTGTTGCTGGAGCTAGAGTAAAGATGTCTTTGAAGATGCTGTTTCTTACAGTTCAGGGCTTACTTTCAGTCCATCTATGGGAGAAATTGATCTCTCTGGTTTCAAAACTTTTTTAATACTAGGGAAACCACTGAGCTCCCTCTTTGCTATATTTTCTCCAGACTTAAACATAGATTTGTGGATCCTCTTCAGTGAGTGTGCAGAAGCAGTTGGAATGCATCTTGAGCAATGAGCTTACTTCCAGTTAGGTCTTATATTTTGTTTTCTTCCTCTTGTCCCATTTTCCTCATCCTCCTATTGAAGGCTTTATAGTTTCTGAGTTGATATAATCTATCTAAAGTCTTTCTGGAACAAATAATGGATATAAATAAATAAAATGTAGCATGTTCTTTGATAAAACCACTGAATAGCCTAAAGGGATTGATTCTTCCCAAATAATTTATACTTTAATGGAATTCTAATCAAAGTGCCATTTTGGAAGTAGGCAACATAATTCCAAATTAACTTTGTAAGAATAAAGTGATGAAAATACCTGAGAAAATGTTTAAGAGAATATGAATTCACCACTAATAATGAGTTAACTTGCTCTTTGATATATTGAAACATTTTTTAAAACTATAATCATTAAGAGTATGGGCTTTATACAATTCTGACCAGAGAGATTAATAAAAAGACACATGTTAGTATATGGCAAAATAAGTATCACAACTCAAGGTGGATAGGATAAATTATCAAATGGTTTGAGGGAAAATTTTATTTCATATTATACCACAACATAAGTTCCAGATGCATTAAAGTATTAATATTTTTTAAGAATAACAGACAAATCTAAATCAGCTAATCTTTGTGAGAAATTTTTTACAGATAAGCAATGGGAAAGCACACACTCTACCTGTTCCTGTCAGAGGAGACAGAAAACAAAGAATAATAATCATACTAAAGATCTGTATTTATATTGATAACAATAATTTATTGTATTAACAAAAAATAAGTGAGAAGAGATAGTATTGCCAGGGACAGCAAGAAGGAATTGAGAGAATACTTGTAATTTAAAAAAGGGTTAGGGTCCTGAAAAAGGGTAAATATGTGAGGTGATGGGTTTGTTAATTAACTCAATAGTGGGAGTTCTTTAACAAGATATATGCATATCAAATCATCACATTTGCACTTAAATCTCTTACAATTTTATTTACAAATTATCTCTCAATGGGGGTGAAAAAAATTAAAAATGATGCCCAGGGAAAGTTTTGCTGAGATGGTGACATTTGTAGAAGAATTCTTTAAGGAGGTAAGAAAGCAATTTGCATAGGTTTCCTGGGGAAGAATATTCCAGGCAAACAGAAGAGCAAAAGCAAATCCTGTGGTGCACTTAGGAACAAGAAAGAGGCTGGTGCAGGAGTGGGGGCGGGTGAGCCAGTGAGTAAGAAGAATGGGGGAGTTAAAAGTGAAGGACAGAGAGCCAGATTACAGAGAGGACTTTGGCTCTTATTCTGGACCAAATGGAAGCAACTGGGAGGTTTTAACAAAATAATTGATTCAGTAGTACTTACAAAGAATATCTCTGGCTATTACATTGAAAACAGACTGTGGACAGAGAAATCAGAAGCAGAAAGATCAGGTGTGAAGCTTTTGAAATAACCCAGGTAAAAGATGACGGCACCATAGACCAGGGAAGTGGTAAGAAAGTGGAAAGAAGTTGTAAAATTCTGGATATATATTGAAGTTGGAGCTGACAAGAATGCTGACAAAAAGTAGTATGTATAAGGTTACACAAACTCTGGGGCTTGACACCCAGGCTCAAATTCCAGCTTGAGAATTTGCTACCCTGTTGTCCTGAACAAGTTATTTAGCTTCTCTATGTCTTAGTGTCTACATCACCTGGTGATTTTGAGGATTTAAGGAGATAACCTATGTAAAGTGCTTGGAATAGTGCAGGCACATGGTAATCATTAGATAAAGTATTATTTTCTTAACAGATTGTATTTATTTATGTGAGAGAGAGAGAGCACACATGGGGGTGGGGGGATGAGAAGCAGACTCCCCACTGAGTAGGGAGCCAGGACTAGGTGGGGCTCCATCTCAGGACTCTGGGATCCTGACCTGAGCTGACGGCAGACACTTAACCAACTGAGCCACCTAGGCGCCCCTAGATAAAGTATTATTAGACTTGGGGTATGAGATATAGAGTTGAATCAATGTTGATGTTGGTAAACAGGTAGGAAAAGAAGTATAAAGTGTTATAAGAAAAGTATTAAGTGTTATGTGGTCACACACACACAAAACCCCAAAAAAGTGTATAATCCAAATTATATATATATATATTTTAAGATTTTATTTATTTTTTGACAGAGAGAGAGACAGTGAGAGAGGGAACACAAGCAGGGGGAGCGGGAGAGGGAGAAGCAGTCTTCCTGCCAAGCAGGGAACCCGATGCAGGGCTCAATCCCAGGACCCTTAGGATCATGACCTGAGCCGAAGGCAGATGTTTAACGACTGAGCCACCCAGGCGCTCCTCCAAATTATATTTTGAAAGTTATTTATGTATGTTTACAAAAACAATGTAAAAGGAAATACCCTGAAATATTTCTAGTGATTGGTCTAGATAATAATATTGTGGATAATTTATTTTCGTATTATGTCCAAAGTTTCTACAGTAAACATACATGTCTTTGTATAATCAGAAGAAAGTTATTAAACGTTTTAGAAAACAATTATTTTAAAAATGAAACAGTCACCTTATTTTATCTCATAAATAAAATGAGGGAAATGAAATAAAGGGTAGGGAGTGGGGAAGGAGAAAGAAAGCTCTTTCCTAAGGTAATTGGAAGAGAGTTGGAAGAAAAATAGAAAAGTATATGGGTATGTGAGAAAGTTTTACACAAAGTAGTATTAACTGATTTCTAAGTAAAAACATCCAAAAAAGGAAGGCTCTCTAGCATGTCTGTAATCCCCCTCAAGGTTTCAGAACTGGGAGATGGCTACTGAGAGTTCTCCAAATGGCCACTAGGGGGTTCCTGTGGTCCAGGAAGCCTGGTAGCCCATAATAAACCCATGCCTCCTGCAGAGTGAAGGGGCTTGTCCAGATGGAAGGAGATGTCTTGTCCACATTTGTGTGTATATTCCTAAACCTTAGGACCAATGAATGTTAGGTGGAAGGAATTTAATGGATTTTCCAGCCTAAGTCCTCATTTTAAAATTAGGAAAATTAAATGCAAAGAAGTGAGAGGGTAATACAAGTTACTTAGCTGGTGAGACACAATTTGATAATACTCCAATCTAATCAGTGATTTCTCTACTAACTTACACTGTTAGAAACTGAGGGATGGGCAATATAGAAGTAACATCACCACATTGCAACCCCAGAGAGATCCAAGTGTTGAAAATACTGATCTCCAGTATTATTTTCACAAGCTAATAATAATAGCATACGATCTTTGGGAATATATCATATGCCTATTATAGCTACTTTGAATTTTTGACATAGAGCTTAGCTCAATTCTAATGCTCAGGAACTGTCAAATAAATGCCTATTACCCATATTTTTATAGTTATTAATAATTTCTTTTTCCTTTCCTGGTTTAGACAACTCCAGGAATTAACTGTCACACTCAGCTTTATTGCTAACAAAAATCAAACAAGCAAAAATATCAAAATATGCCACTGTAAATAGACCAGATCTTTTAAATTGATGAAGTTAGGTGTAACTCTGGGTTCTATTTTCTAATAGCACCTGGCCCTTAATATCCTCATCATTTTCAACTCCTCCTTCAAAGATTCAATTCAATTCAGTTCTCCTCCTGTTATTCCCGTGGTCCTCATTGCCCAGTGCCTACCTCCCTTGTTAAGTATAGCCTCCTTTTTTTCATTATTCATCCAATTCAGAAATATTTATTGAATTCCTTCTGGAACAAGTTTTTGTACAAAAAGCTGTGGGGCAATACAAAGGAAAATTAATAATTGGTCATGGATTTCAAGGAATCAGTGGCTAGTAGAGATAAAGATGCCTGCAAATAGCTAAAATGCAAGTTGCCTATGGTATCAGGTGAGAGTGGTACAACCAACACATCAAGGAGTTTTTAGAAATTGATATTGCTTCCAGCTAGGAAATTTGGTACCGTTTTACGGGGAGCTGATATTTATTTAGGGCTTTGAAAGTGGAGAAGGATATGGCAGGTAGAGGACCTGGATCCTCTCTCCACCACAATCCAACTTTCCTATGTAAAAATGGAAATTAATAAACATTTATCCAGCTTAAACACATCTCTGAATATGTAGTAGCTGCAAATCTACCCTCCCATGCAAGAAAAGTTTTGTCAACTCACAAGAGGACGAAGCATTAGTTGTGGACAGTTCAGGCAACATACAGCTGGAAGAGGAGGCACATTGTCAGAGATGTTCCTTCTCAGCACCAACTCAACTTTATACATCAGAGGGCAAGCTGCAACAATTAAAGATCACTTTGCAAAAGTTGGTCACGCTGGAGTAGTGACCCAAGGTGATAATGACCAACAGTGACTCAGGATCGTTTGAATCTATTAGGCAAGGGGACCGGTTAACAGAACTATTTTGTGTCATATGAACATCAATACAAGTGGCAGCCAACTAGGCTGGGCAAGGCTAAGCAAGCAGTCCTACAGTGTCAGGCCAGAGAGAGAAAAGTAATCAGAATTTTAAAAGTCTTTGCAATCAATGTCAATGGAGGTTGAGATGACCTTCTGAGGAGAATCTATTTGGTGAGGGATTAAAAAATGGAAGAAATCCTTGGCATGCTCCTTCCATTGCAAGGCAAAGACAGAACATATTAAATCCAAGGCCATATTCCTGAGCTGTTAGCAATGGCTTAATAAATTCCAGACAGCAGCTTTCTCTTTTAAGAAATAGCTGATAGCACGTCCTTCTTAGCATCTACTCACGCAATCCTGAAGCACTCCCCAACCCTCCAGTGCCCCCAGTAAGTCTTAGTGACAAATCAGAGTGGCAGAGTACAAGAAGAGAGATAACCACCACTGAATGAGTTCTGCTAGTGTTAGTTTGTTGTTGTTCTTGTTTTTATTCAAGTGTTATTACAGTGTTATATTAGTTTCAAATGTATAATGTAATGATTCAACAGTTCTATGCATTTCTTAGTGCTTATCAAGATAAGTATACTCTTAATTGTGCTAGTATTAATTTTTAAAACCACATCCCAAACCACAAAGTATACAGCAACAAAATCAGCTAGAGCCAAGTATTCCTGAGAGAACTTGCAAAGTCCTTTAAACATAAGAGAGGAAAATAAGTGGTTAAAAATATGAAAATTCTGAAGAGTGGGGTCACCGCATACTTGTACAGTTGTATGCGTTGGGCCCTTCTGTGAGTAGCTATTTCTTTTTCTGGGAACCCCCCCACTGCATTTTCAGCGAAGGTAGAACAATTTCCTGCACTTAGCAGACCCATCATGGCCAGTTTCCTGACTCTGAGGCAGACTGGTGAAAGCTTGGTGCTAATGAGATTTGCATCAAATATACAGACTTCCTGTGGCCATTTCTTGTTGTGCCAAGAATAATTCTGTTCCATAGCTCCAGGCTGAACAAAAGTTCAGCTTCAAGCTGCCAATGAAAGTGTTTGAGTGGGAAGAGGAGAGCAAACGTAAAAAGTATAGGATTACTCAGAAGGAAAAAGAAATCCAAATACATGACATTCTGAATCCACTAACCAGGAGTTCGTATTGATATCTCTGTGCACCACGAACAGTAAATGAGAGGCAGCTCTCAGAAGAGAAGTGGTAAATGGGATGATGTTAGAATCCATTTGGGAGACAGATCATTAGTCCATCAGACTGTTAATATGTAAAGCCTTACAACACTATCATCCTTGAATTGAGTCCCTTGGGGACTGTTTCAGTTCTCTATTGCTGTATAACAAATCACTCCTGAGTTTAGTGGCTTAACACAACAAACACTCATTATCTCAGTTTCTGTGGGTCAAGAATCTTCTAGACATGCTTTAACGGGTCTCTGGCTTTGTGTCTGCACAAAGCTACAATTAAGGTACCAGCCAGAACTGTAGTCATCTCATGATCCAATTCACAGAGGATCTACATTTTTTTTTTTTAAGATTTTTATTTGGAGAGAGAGAAAGAGAGAGAGAGAGAGAGAGAGCACAAGCAGGCAGAGGGTCAGAGGAAGAGGGAAAAACAGACACCCCTGCTGAGCGGGGAGCCCAACCTGGGGCTCGATCCCAGGACCCTGGGATCGTGACCTGAGCCGAAGGCAGACACTTAACTGACTGAGCCACACAGGTGCCCCTCACGGAGGATCCACTTCTAAGCTCACTCATGTGGCTACTGGCAAACCTGATTCCTGATTCTCGCTGGCTGTTGTCTGAAGGTGTCATTTCTTTGCCACATGGATTTCTCTATAGTTCCTAACATAGCAAATGGCTTATCTCAGAGAGAGCAAGTCAGGAGAGAATGAGAGAGGGCCCCAAACAAGCCACAGACTATTAAAAATCTAATCGCAGGGGGCGCCTGGGTGGCTCAGTCGTTAAGCGTCTGCCTTCGGCTCAGGTCATGATCCCAGGGTTCTGGGATCAAGCCTCGCATCGGGCTCCCCGCTCTGCAGGAAGCCTGCTTCTCCCTCTCCCACTACCCCCCTTGTGTTCCCTCTCTCGCTGTGTCTCTGTCAAATAAATAAATAAAATCTTAAAAAGAAAAAATAAATAAAATTAAATTTTAAAAATGCCACAAATTAAAAAAAAGAAAAATCTAATCGCAGAACTAATATCCCATTACTTCTGCCATACTTTATCCATCAGAAGTGATTCAATAAGTCTGGCTCGAACTCAAGAGTTGGGAATTAGGTAAGGTCAGTTACACACCAAGAGGTGGGGATCATGGGAGTCATCTTAAAGGTTGCCTACTGCAGAGATGATTGCTAATACTCTAAATATTTAGAGTATGTTGGCAAGCAGCATAGGTTTTCTGCTCTATTTACATCAAGTGTTTGCTGATAATGAGGCAGTGGGAAATAGTGTACTGTGCTTGAAAGACCAACGGGCTGCCAGAGAATCTGCATGCAGTTCTGTTCCAGCTTAATCACTGAAGGTAATAGAAATGCAAGCTAGGGGTTGTAGGAAGAATCTCTAGTCCTTATTAATATTCTGGTCTACTGAATTTCACATTTTCTGCTCAAGATATCCTAAAGGACAAGGAGAGTTAGCATATCTTTTTCATCTCTGTACTGTGGGTTGGGGGTATGGATGAAATCTGCCGCAAGAACACGTTTTCCTTTTTTGTAATATCAAGCTAAATCTTGAAAAGTCATGTGAACTTTATATTCTACCTTACAATATACTGTATTTCTTATAATTAAGTATGTTACCATTAAATCGAGTGATACCCCAGGAAGATGGAGCACGTTTAGGTTATCACCTTGTTAATGCCCTAGCACAGCACATGGTCCATTGTGAATGAGGACCCTTCCAACGGTATGCTGATAAACTGGCTGTCAAAAGACAGGATGGAGGGAAGGAGGGAATCAAACTCTGGTTTGTAGTGTTTACTGATTTTCCTGGTGTAAATATTTCCATCATGTCCAACTTACTGAACATGGAATTTAGAAATGCTATTTACAGTTGGCTCTTGAGAACAGGTTTGAGATGGCTCTTAGACCACCGTCTATCATTTTACTTCCTGGAGCTTTTGTTACTCATCTTGAAAACAGGGATAGCATTTTTGGCCCTGCCATTTCAAATGACAAAACTAGCTAATCATTTTCAGGGAGAAAAATATTTTAGATAACTAAGTTACACAACTTATAACAAAATTATGAGCTGGGTTAAATATTAAAATGTAGAAAGTGAAAAAAATTAAGATAAAATATACAGGAATATAATATAATGCTTGGGGAGGGAAGTATTTCTTAAGTATAATTATAAATTATAAGCTTAAGATTTCTTAAGCTTTATAAAAGCATAAACTCTAAAGGAAAGGATTGAGGCATTGTATGGAATAAAAATAAACTCCACTTTATGGCAAAAAATAGTATAAACATAAAGTACATAAGTACTTCTATGGAAAGTAAGGAAATAATATTAATAATTTTAAATACTATAACATTCCCCATGATTTCGAGGGTTCCTTTACATGTATGCTTGTTATTTAATCCACAAAATAAGTTTTGAGGTAAGCAGTCATTATGATCATTAGATTTAAAATACAGAATCTGAGTCTCAGAACTGAGTTGCTCTGCTTCTAAGTATTATTTTTAGGAAAAATTATAAATAATTGGTATTTCTGGATTAATGACTCTGTCTAGGCCGATAATGATACACAGCAGTTGCTTAATTGAGCCAATTTCTTCTTTTTTTTCTCAACCTGTGTTTTACCGAGAGATCCTAATAACTTGAGAGAGGTTCCATACTAAAGGAGAATTATACTGATGAGGACATTTGTTTGCTGGCCAGGAATCACTAATCATCAGCCACCAAACATCGTTTACAGTCATCACCTTGGTTTATGTTATTTTACGATGTTGAATTATTGTCTTAAATAATTCCACTGTCATGAATTGAGTTGTCCAGTAAAGGTATGGAAAAAGGAATTATCAGTATGATACATTACTGCTATATATTCAAAGGATCTGACATTTCAATATTTGCATTGTTTAGTAATGTTCCTTGCCACATACAGGCATCTAGGGATGTTTAATTAATCGACATGTGCTAGAATGGCATATTTCCCACAAATTGCAGTAAACAAGCAAGCAAGCAAATAAACAAATTATTCCCCTAATCAGGAAGATGCAATAAAAATGAACTTTATAATATGCTTCCCCACTGGGACAAAACAAGAACAAAACAAAGTAAAAAAAAAACTCTGAGCATAATAAGGGATCTAATAATACGCAAACAGTGCAGATTTATCCTTGAAATAAAATATATGTTTTCTTTTTTAAAGTAACTATCTGGAGTTTATCAGAAGAGAAAGAAAAAAGCCAACAGACAGCTCAGTAACGACTTTTTCTTTTTTTTTTAACTTCTCCTTCCTCCACAACTAAAGATTATCCTCTCCCCTCTGAGTAACAGAAATAGTAGAGAAAGGACGAAGTTCTTGGAAGGAAGCCCAGTTTAGTAATGAAGAGGTGGGAATTTTTAGTGAATAGAAGAAATTAAGAGTGAGGCACGAAGGATGGCTGATCTGCCGGGAATGGCCAGCAATCCCTGTACCGACCAAGGAAAGATTGCTCCAAACTTTGCTGTGAAAGAGAGGAGAAGGCAAGGGGGTCAATGCTCAGAGACAAAGACCCTTTGCTCTTCTTTGCTCCCGCCTTTGTTGGTCCTTCAGGATAATCCTAAGTCTTTATCACTGTTTCTCAAGCATGTGATGTGTGACAAGGGGTCTTAGTGGAACTAGGATGATCTGTTTAAGGGAAAGATACGATATGCTAATCTGTGTGTTCTATCTGCTGAACATAGCCTAGGGGACAATGCATACAACCTTTAGATCACAGGGCTGGCTGTTTGGGCTAAGAAAGCTTTGGGGAAGGCGACTCCCTGGGGCATTCCTAGGACACAGTGGTCATGCAGGCCTTGGCATTCCAAAGGCCTACACCCTTGCCCTTCTCTGAAACCTTCCCTCACCCCAACAGCCTCTGTGTTACATTTTAGCAAGCCAGGTATTATGGATGATTTCATGCTCTACATTAACCCCAATATAGATCTGGGGAGAAAGGAATGGAAAGAGCCTGGGCTTGGAGTGCATATCCTCACCATCAAAGGAATTGATGTGGGAGAGCGAGGTTTTGTCTCACAGAGTTGAAGAATGAATCTCGAGGACAAAGGAGAGTGAGCAAAGCGATAGAAGTTTATTAAGCAAGGATACAGAAAACGCTCTCAGGAGTTGCCACTGAGAGCTTTTAGGGATGGTCTTTTGTAGAAAGCTACCCAGGTAACTTAAATCTTTTTAACATCTCTATTGATAGCACCATTGAGTAAGGACTAGTTACAACATATTCAATGGCTTACTTCCTTTTTAGAGGCTGGTAATTCTTGGTAGGTCACAAGTAGCTGTTATAACAAGACCCCACCTCTGACACCTAGGACAGGATGGTCTGGTTTGTTCCCTTATCTCTGATTTCCTTTCATCTCCCACATTTTGAATTTTGTGAGCCTGATCCCATGGCCCCCTGCCTATCTCTCCTTACCTAGTCCTACCTGTCCCTTACTCAGAATTACTACTTGGGTGTATAAAGAGATAGAGGCCCGGAGACTTCCTGCTAGTGGATGATGAGCCTGGAGGAGTTATTGATTGCAGGTACCCCAATTAATAGTGTGCAAACTTTCACCTTTTGCTCTCTGTTTATTTGGATCTCTTACTGTGAATTTTATTAATTCTTCCTCAGGGTTCCAGGTGTGGGAGAGACAAGTCTTTCGGCTACCTCCATTCACTGACCCAAGGAAGAGTTCATGTTTAGTCTTAAGTCAAAAGACAGTCTAGACGCAGAATTCATTCTTCCTTAGGGGACTTCAACTTAAGTGAAAGAGGCGCATCCATATTATAGAAGGTAATCTACTTTGCTCAAAGTTTGTGATCACAAACTGGCTTCTTTACTGACTTCCCTTCAGTAAAAATGATGGGACGACCAAAAAGCTGTGTTGGCCTCACATGGCTAACTATCCAGTAAGTCTGACTACCCTGACAAGTTTCTTAGCAACAATGTGGTATATTTTATCTCTCAGTATAGCTCCTCATTTGGGAAATTGTTGTCTCCTTGGTTTTATGAAACTATAAATAGATTAGCATTTGGGTTCATTGAATCTTTCCTAAAGCAAATAGGCTCCAAGTCCTGTACAGCTCCTTTGGAGAAGTCAGAAGCTGATATAGAGGGGCAAGAACTTCTAGTTCTGAGGGGAACTAGAAACTGTAGGTGTAGCTCAGTCATGATGTTTCTCTTTACATGGATAATTTTAGCACTTGACTTTGATTAGACTTTTCAGAAAGCAATCATGTGCAGTGTTGCAAGGTACCTTTCTCTGTTAGGGTTTGTTTTTTTCTTTTTCTTTCTTTCTCCAAATTTTAATTTAAATTCCAGTTAGTTAACATACAGTGTAATGCTAGTTTCAGGTGTAGAATTTAGTGATTCATCACTCACATACAACACCCAGTCTCTGCTAGGGTTTTAAGTTTTTGCTTATGTTGTGGCTTTCTGGAAATTTGGGGCAAATAAGATTATCTTGTTAAAACAGATGACCATCACTTTCCTTCAGTTTTATGACCCATTGTGTGTGTATGTAGTTATTCCTTAGGTGTTCTTATTTACATCCTGGGAATGAATGCCCATTCAGCTGAGGATAACGTCATTTACTATAGCAGCAGCTGCTTCTCACCAGGTGTGAAGTCGGCAGTTTAGATATTATTGCTCTTAACAATGCATAAATCAAAAACACTACAAAATATTTTTGGAGACCTAGAGTATAAATTTAAAAACTTAGCACTGTTTAAGGAATGCAGAGTTTGATATCCATTCTGAGAAGTGGAAATTTGTGTTTCTGCTTCCAAATATTCTTTGAGAATATACTATTTTCACCTTTTGCAAACATTTCTTTTATTAGTATCATATGTCTGACTCCTGGTTTATTCAGAAACACTAGGAACATGGCATAATAATGCTTATCAAATTTAATCCAGCAACTCAGTCTTACTGCTTTTGAGTAAAATGAATAGTTGAATGGAATATATTGACTTATCTCTCACCAAAATTCAACAGAAAAAAAATGTACTTGTTTTGGTAGCAGACTGAGAACATATATGGAATCAGTGAAAATAAGTGAAATAACTGAGGAGATTCAAAGCTTGCCCATATTTGGGAAATTTTCATGTTTTTCTAGCAGTGCAGATAAATAGCAATCTAGGGTTCCATTGCAAGGAATTATGTTTTCAATTTCTGGCTCAGGTGCTATATTGTGAACTATATTAGTTAGGGTTCTCTGGAGAAATAGTACCAATAGGATGCATATATTTCTATATGTATGTGTCTATCTATCTATCTATCTATCTATCTATCTATCTATCATCATCTATCTTTCTGTCAAGAGACTTATTTAGGGGCACCTGGGTGGCTCAGTCGTTAAGCGTCTGTCTTCAGCTCAAGTCATGGTCCCAGGGTCCTGGGATCGAGCCCCACATCGGGTTCCCTGCTTGGCGGGAAGCTTGCTTCTCCCTCTTCCACTCTCCCTGCTTGTGTTCCCTCTCTTGCTGTGTCTCTCTCTGTCAAATAAATAAAATCTTTAAAAAAAAAAGAGAGATTTATTTAAAGGAGTTGGCCCACATGAGCAAGTCCAAAATCTGGAGGGAAAGAAAGCTGGCAGGCTGGAGACCCAGGGAAGAGTTAATGTTTAGTTTTAAGTCAGAAGACAGTCTAGACGCAGAATTCATTCTTCTTTAGGGGACTTCAACTTAAGTGAAAGAGGCCCATCCATATTATAGAAGGTAATCTACTTTGCTCAAAGTCTGCTTAATCACATCTAAAATTTACCTTCACAGCAACATCTAGATTGATGTTTGGCTAAATAACTGCCTTTCATAATCTAGCCAAGTGGATACGTACTTTCAAATTTTTTTTTTTCACCATTTGTTGGAAAGACTATCCTTTCTTCATTGAATTGCCTTTGCATCTTTGTCAAAAATTAGTTGGCAGTATTTTTGAAGTCTATCTATGGGCTTCCTTTTTTGTTTCATTGATCTGTATATTATTACGTTTTTAGTAATACCACACTGTCTATGTTACGGTTGCTTACAGAAATCTTGAGATTAGTTAAAATAAGTCCTCCAGTATTGTTCTTTTCAAAATTCTTTAGACTATTCTAGTGTCTTTGTTTTCCACATAATTTTTAAAAATGGTTGATACCAACAAAAATGCTTGCAAGGATTTCATTGGGATTGTGTTGAATATATAGATCAAATTGGGAAGAATTGACATCTTCACTATATTGACTTTTCCAATCTATGTACATTTATTCTACATTTATTTTGATATTCTTTGATTTCTTTAATCAGTATCATTTCTTCATACAGAACTTGTTATTCTTGGATAGATTTATACATAATTCATTTTTGATGATATTATTATTATTTTTTTAAATTGCTAATATTAGTATCTAGGAAATCAACTGACTTTTGTATACTGACTTTGTTTCCTGAGTCCTTGCTTAACTCACTTATTAGTTCCAGGAAGATTTTTATAGATTCTTTGGGGTTTTCCACATAGGCAATCATGTCGTCTGCCAGCAAAGTCTTATGTCTTCCTCTGTGATAGGTATAACTTTTCTTTCTTTTTCTTACCTTATTGAACTAGCTAAGACTTCCAGTACAATGCTGAATATGAGTGGTGAGAAAGGATATTCATGTCTTGGGTCTGAAAGTGAGGGTAAAGCAAGTCAGTCTGTTGGCATTAAATATGATGATGAAAGGAGCTGTACTCCAAATTTTGGGGAGTTTTTATCATGAATGAGTTTTAAAGTTTGTCATATAATTTTTTTTTACTTATTGATATGATACCATTTTTCTTTTCAGCCTATTAATATGATTAATTACATTGGTTGATTTACAGAATGTTAAACTAGCATTGCATTCCTAGGAGGAACCCCATTTGGGCATGATGTATTATTCTATTTATATATTACTTAGTTTTATTTCATATATTTTGTTAGAGATCATTACTTCAATATTCATGAGTGATATTGGTCTTTAGTTTTCTTTTGTTTGTAATGGCTTAGTCTATTTTGATATTAGGGTAACTATGACCTCATAAAATAAATTGGAAAGTATTCTCTTTTTTTTTCTATTTTCTGAAAGATATTGTGTAGAATTGGTATTATGTTTTCCTTAAGTATTTGAACAAATTCACCAGTGAAACCATCTGGGCTTGGGGCTTCTTCTTTCTCATTTGTTTTGGAAAATTTTTAATTAGTAATTTAATTTCTTTAATAGATATAGGGCTCTTCAGGTTATCTGTTTTTCTTTGAGTGAATTTTGGTAGTTTGTATCTTTCAATGAATTATTCCATTTCATCTAAATTTTTGAATTTATAATTATAGAATTGTTCTTAACATTTCTTTATTATCATTTTAATGTCTGTGGATAAGTAGTGATAGCCCCTCTTTCATTTTTTACATTGGTAATTTTTTTCTTTCTTTTTTATTTTTAGATTTATTTATTTGACAGAGAGAGATACAGCAAGAGAGGGAACACAAGCAGGGGGAGTGTGAGAGGGAGAAACAGGCTTCCCTCTGAGCAGGGAGCCCAATGGAGGGCTCTGTCCCAGAACCCTGGGATCATGACCTGAGCAGAAGGCAAACTCTTAATGACTGAGCCACTCAGGCACCCCCCCCTTTTTTTTCTTTTTAGCCTAGCTAGAAGTCAGTTTTACTATTCTTTGCAGATAATAATCAGATTTCGGTTTCATTGATATTCTCTGTTTTCCTGTTTTTAATTCAATTGATATTTGTTCTCATTTTACTATTTCCTTTCTTCTGCTTGTGTTGTTTAGTTTGCACTTCTTTCTTTAACTTGCATTTTCTTTCCTAGATGGAAACCTAGGACATTGATTTATTGGTAGGTCTTTCTTCTTTTAAAATGTGTTCATTTTATGCTATAACTAGCCTTCTCAGCACTGCTTTAGCTGCATCCTACAATTTTTGATAAGTGTATTTGCATTATAATTAAGTTCAAAATATTTTAAACCTTTTCTTGATTTCCTTTTTACCCATTGGTTATTTAGAAATGTATTGTTTAGGGGCGCCTGGGTGGCTCAGATGGTTAAGCGTCTGCCTTCGGCTCAGGTCATGATCCCAGGGTTCTGGGATCGAGTCCCGCATCGGGCTCCCTGCTCCTTGGGAGCCTGCTTCTCTCTCTCTCTCTCTCTGTCTCTCATGAATAAATAAATAAAATCTGTAAAAAAAAAAAAAAGAAATGTATTGTTTATCTTCCAAGTATTTGGGCACTTTTTTAGCTTTTAGTGATTTTTAGTTTAATTCTGTTATGTATTAGAACATATTTTGCATAATTTATATTCTTTTATATTTGTTAAGGTTTATTTTATGAACCAGAATGTGGTCTAGCTTGGTGAATGTTTCATGTGCACTTGAAAAAAGTGTGCGTTTTGATGTAGGTGTTTAGAATGTTCTATGAATATCAATTAAGCCAAGTTGGTTAATAGTGGTGTTCAAGAGTATATTTACCCTTACTAAATTTTTGCCTGCTTGTTTGTGGTGGTGAAATCTCCAACTATAAAGATGGATTTATCAATTTCTCCTGTTAGTTCTATCAGTGTTTGTCTCATACATTTTGATGCTGTATTGTTAGGTGAATACATGTTTAGGATTGTTATGTTCTCTTGGAGAATTGACCCCTCTGTTACTATGTTACTATGTTTCCTTTTTATCCCTGAAAATTTTCCTTGTTCTGAAGTTGGCTTGGTCTAAAGTTAATATAGGTGCTTCAGCTTTCTTTGATTTGTGTTCTCGTGGTATAACTTTTTCTCTCCCTGTACTTTAACATTTTTTGTTGAAATAAATTTCATATAACATAAAATCTAGCATCTTAAAGTGTTCAGTAGAGTGGTTTTCGATATATTCAGTGCTATGAGACCATCAGTATTATCTAATTCCAGAATATTTCCATTACCCTGAAATAACTTCTAAGCTATTGACAGTCCATCCCAATTTCCCACTCCCTGGCAATCCCTAACTTATTTTCAGTCTCTATTGTTTTGTCCATTCTGGATATTACACATGAATGGAATCATACACTATGTGGCACTTTGTGTCTGGATTCTTTCATTTCCCATAGTGTTTCCAGGGTTTTCCACTTGCAACATATTTCAGCACTCTGTTGCTTTTTATGGCTGATAAATAAATGTTTCATTATTTGGACACATCACATATTGTTTATCCATTCATCGGTTGCCAAGCATTTAGATTATTTCAATTTTTAAGCTGTTTTGAACTTTGCTGTTATGAACATTTGTATACAAGTTTTTGGGTGAATATATGCTTTTAATTTTTTTAAATATATACCTACAAGAGGAATTTCTGGGTCATATAGTAATTCTGTGTTCAACTTTTTGAGGAATTGCCATACTGTTTTCTATATAACAGCTCCACCCCTTTGCTTTAATCCATATAATTTTATATTTAAAGTGGGTTTCTTGTAGATGACATGGATTCAGGTCTTGCTTTTTTATCCAATCTGAAGTTCTCTTTTAACAAAGTACATTCAGACCATTCACATTTATAGTGATTATCGACTGTTGGATTAGAATCTACTGTCTTGCTGTTTTCTATTTGTTGCATTTGTCTTTCTTTTCTGATTTCTCTCATTTCAAAACTTAAGCTTATTTTTTTGCAATTCCATTTTATCTCATCTATTGACTTATCATTCAAACTTCATTTTAAAACTTTTAAAATACTTTGTAAATATAAACCATAGGGTTTACAGTGTATCTTTTTAATTAATCCAACTCTGCCTTCAAATAGTGCTGTACCTTTTCATATGTAATAACTTGAACAGAATATTTCCAGTAGTGCCATACCTTTTCATATGTAGTAACTTAGAATATTTCCAAGCAGTCTCCATTTTCAGTAAAATTAAATTCTTTCAGTAAAAATAAACTCTATACCATTTGGCAAGACCATCATCTGATACAACAATAATGAAGTGTAAGCTCATATAAAGTAGCCTCAAAACTGCTCCTTCAATTAAGTGGCTCATTTTATATAAGTTGCTATTCAGTTTGAAGATAGAGAAAATAGGTTATAGATAATTATAACATATTTGAAAGCTCATTTTCATGAGTGCCCTCAATTAAGGAAAATATAGCCCAATTTTATCTAATAAATCATAGTGCAAAGAATCAAGATGATCCTGTTTGTGTAGTGAAGACTCCTTAACCATACCCTACTTAGCTTTGTATTGCCAGTGTACATACAAGTGCCAGTCACCAATGAAATGGGATTTATTTGCTTTTCTTTTCTGGTATAAGTCATAAATGAGGTTCTTCTCTAGAATTAAACCAAAACAATAAACATAGGATAAACCTATCAAAAGCGGTTGCAGTAGAAAATGGTTTAGTCACGTTGTAGGAGAGTTTAGCAGTATTCCTTAAAACTGAAAATATGTACACCCCTACAACCCAGATGTACTGCTTCCATATGAATACAAAGAGATATGTAGAATGATGTTTTGTTATTATAGTGGTATGAAATAAAAAATAGCCTAAGTGTCTGTCAACAGACAAGTGGGTATGGGTGTATGTGATAATCAACATAGAATAGATAAAAGTAGCATATTCTTATGACATGATACTATACGGCAGTTAAAAGGAATAAACTAGCTCTCTATGTATCAATGGAAATATATCTCAGTATTTTTTATGAGACTAAGCAAGCTGCTCCTTACATATTGAGAGAGAAGTAGACAAATGCTAAGAAGACTCATAAAGTTATAACCGTTGTTAAACGGTTCCAGACACAGAGTGGGAGAAAACTGGAATTGTGTTTGATATTCAAATAAAGCTTTAATTTTTATTGAAATGTTTTATTTTTATAAGCTGTTATCAGTAAGAAGAGTCTAAAATATACTCTGACATACACCCTGCCCCCCCAAATATCAGTGGTTTAAAAAAACAAAAGTTTATTTCATACCCATGTTCCTTATTTATCATGGGTTGGCAGAGGTGACTATTCATTTAATTTACTTAGGGACTTTGGCTGATGGAATAGCCACTGTCTCAAAATCTAGAGGATAAAGGAAACTCTATTGGGTTTTGCACTGGCAAATAAATGTTTAACCTAGAAGTAGTATGTATCAGTTCTACTCATAACTAATATGCCAGAAATAATCTTATGGTGCCACTCACTCATAACTGGATGAGGGAATACCATAAGCCAAGGACATGAAGAATCAGAAATATTCAGAGTGAAAAATTAATGCCCACCATACAGCAGAGTGTATTTACCTCTTTTTCCTACACTTGATTATTTAAAAATCGAATGAAATGATAATATAGGTAATGAAAAACAGATAGCAAGTGTAAATGCATAGGCTAATATGACAATTGTGTAAATTTATAGCCTGAGAAACTTTGAGTAATGGGTTAATGTAACTTTTGAAAGAGTGTTCTCACCGAAGAGGTACAAAGCTTTGTCCCTGGCCCTGAGCTTTTCAGCATTTTTATGCGTGAAATGGATGCAGATGAATTATGCAAATGACATTCCCTTAATGGTGATTAATATTTACTACATCTTAGAGTTACTAGTAGCAAGAAAGGAGCATAGGCCCTTCTGCTTCCAACCAAGATGGAATATTAGAGAACAGATTCTTTTTAAAAAATTTCATTTGAGTGTAGTTGACACACAATGTTACATTAGTTTCAGAAGTATAATACATGATTCAGTGTCTCTACATGTTATGCTATGCTCACCACAAATGTAGCTACCTTCCATGACCATACAGTGCTGTGGCAGTATTTTGATTAAATCCCCTATGCTGTGCCTTTTACTCCTGTGACTTATTCATTCCATTAACTGGAAGCCTGTATCTCCCACTCCCCTTCATCCATTTTTCCCAACCTCCCACGATCTTCCCCTCTGGCAACTATCAGTTTGTTCTCTGTATTTATAGGTCTGATTCTGCTTTTTAGTTTGTTTATTAATTTGCTTTATTTTTTAAATTCCACATATGACTGAAATCATATGGTATTTTTCTTTCTCAGTCTGACATATTTCACTAGGCATAATACCCTCTAGGTCCATCCATGTTGTCATAAATGGCACGATCTCATTTTTTTTTAATGGCTGAGTAATATTCCATTGTGTATACACACACACATACACACACATATACACCACATTGCATATATATACACAACATACATACCACATCTTCCTGATCCATTTGTCTATTGGTGGACACTTAGATTGCTTCCATATCTTTGCTATTGCAAATAATGCTGCAGTAAACATATGAGTACATATATCTTTTCAAATTAGTGGTTTTGTTTTCTTTAGATAGATACCCAGTAGTGGAATTATTGGATCATGTGGTATTTCTATTTTTAATTTTTTGAGGAACCTCCAACTGTTTTTCCACAGTGGCTGTACCAGTTTGCTTCCCCACCAACAGTGCACGGCGGTTCCTTTTCTCCACATCCTCTCCACATCCTCTCCATCCTGTTACTTCTCATTTGCATTTTCACTGTTCTGACAGGTATAAGGTGATATCTCACTTTGGTTTTGATTTGCATTTCCCTGAGGATGAGTGATATTGAGCATCTTTAATGTATCTGTTTGTCATCTATATGTCTTCTTTGGAAATTGGTCTATTCAAGTCCTCTGCCTATTCTTTAAATGGATTTTATTTTTATTTTTACTTTTTTGGTGTTGAGTTGTGGAAGTTCTTTACGTATTTTGAATATTACCCCCTTATCAGATATATCATTTACAAATGTCTTCTCCCATTCCATGGGTTGCTTTTTTGTTTTGTTGATGGTTTCTTTTGTGGTACAAAAGTTTTTATTTTGATGTACTCACAATAGTTTATTTTTGCTCTCGTTTCCCTTGTCTTAGCAGACATATCTAAAAAAATGTTGTGCAGCTGATGTCAGAGAAATTACTGCCTGTGTTCTCGTCTAGGATTTTTATGGTTTCAGGCCTCACATTTAGGTCTTTAATACATTTTGAGTTTATTTTTGTGTATGGTATAAGAAAGTGGTCCAGTTTCATTATTTTGTATGTAGCTGTCCAGTTTTCCCAACACCATTTATTGAAGAGACTCTTTTTCCCATTGCCTATTCTTGACTGTTTTATCAAACACTAATTGACCATGTAATTGTAGTTTGTTTCTGAGCTTTCTGTTTCATTGATCTACGTGTCTGTTTTTGTGCTAGTACCATACTGTTTTGATTACTACAGCTTTGTAGAATATCTTGAAATCTGGGATTGTGTTACCTCCAGCTTTGTTTTTCCTTCTCAAGATTGCTTTGGCTATTTGAGGTCTTCCGTGGTTCCATACAATTTTTAGTATTATTTGTTCTAGTTCTGTGAAAAATGCTATTGGTATTTTGATAGGAGTTGCATTGAATCTGTAGGTTGTTTTGGGTAGTATGAACATTTTAACATTATTCATTCGTCCAATCCATGAGCATGGAATATTTTTCCATTTTTGTTTTGTGTTGTCTTTAATTTCCTTCATCAATGTTTTATAGTTTTCAGAGTATAGGTCTTTCACCTCCTTGGTTAAATTTATTCCTAGGTATTTTTTTGGTGTTGGTGCAATTATAAATGGAATTGTTTTCTTAATTTCTCTTTCTGCTACTTAGTTATTATTGTATAGAAATGCTACCAACTTCTGGGTATTAATTTTGTATCCTGCAACTTTACTGAATTCATTTATTACCTGTGGTAGTTTTTTGGTGGAATCTTTTGGGTTTTCTATATATATCATGTCATCTGCAAATAGTGACAGTTAAACTTCTCCTTTACCAGTATGGATGCCTCTTATTCTTTTTTTCTGTGTGTGATTGCTGTGGCTAGGAATTCCAGTACCGTGTTGAATAGAAGTGGCAAGAGTGGACATCCTTGTCTTATTCCTGATCTTAGAGGAAAAGCATCAGGGAAACAGATTTACCTTCCCACCTAAAACAAGTAAAAAACTGTACATAATGAAATAAACAATAATTTTCTAGAAGTTTAAGAGATAAGACTACGAAGGATGATAACACCTAAGACATGAGAAGTGAATCGGGTGAGTCCTATGATTACCCCATTCTACCACCTTGAGAAATTTACCAAGCTTCTTGGTTCAAGAAGAGGAAATCTGGGTAGGGCTCAGCAGTCTCACTGGTTAAGGAAGAGAATCTCAGAATTTTCAGAGATCAAGGGAACTACAGTTCATTGGAAAAGTACTAGTGAGAAGAAAGTTGAATAGACAGAGATATCTGGGTATTATTTAGAAGATTACTGGTAGGTAAATATATATAAGGACTCTTCCCAAGGCTAGGAAAGAACTACCAAAAATGATTGGAAGGAATAGTACCCAGAGACCACTGCAGACAGGAATGGTGCCTTTCTTCAACTAGACTGAGGAAACTCATTAAGTCATAGTTCATTGAGTAAGCACTCAGAAAGATCTTGCCTTAGTAATGGAGAATAATTAGCCCTAGACTAGTCTTGATTTCATCTTAAAAGCAAAATCTAAAGTAACCAAACTGTTTCCAGATAACTACATCCCAGAACAAAGCTCAAGAATAGAAATAGTAATATATTCAGCATCTAATAAGGTAAAATGCGTAGTGTTCGACACCCAATCAAAAACTACCAGGCATGCCCAAAGGCAGGAAAATTCATTCTATAATGAAGAGAAACCTCAGTCAATTGAAACTAACCTAGAACTGACACAAATGTCAGATATAGCAGACAAAGATATTAAAGCAGTTATTATAACTGTGTTCCATATGCTAAAGAAAAGATTGGACATGTTAAATACAGACATGGTTTACATACAAAGACCAAAATTAAACTTCTAGAGTTGAAAAGTACAAAGTCAGAGATAATACATATTCTAGATGAGTTTAAAGGATGAATATATATTATAAAGGAAAGATTACTGAACTTAAAGACATAACAACAGAAACCATTTGAAATAAAACATATAGAGGGGGGAAAAAACCTCAAAAGACTCAAAATACATTAACAGAAGTAAGCTGCAGGATAACTTTAAGCAGCCTGATATATATTTAATTAGAGTATCTGAAGAAGTGTCAAGTGGAAGCAGGATAGAAAAACATTTTGAAGAAATAATGGTCAAATTTTTTCAAATGTGATGAAAATTATATATCAACAGATTGAAAAGGCTTAAGGAATCCCAAGGCATACAACATATCGTGATTTCTCATCAGAAACAATACAAGCTAGAATACAGTGGAGCAGCGTCTCTAAACTAATGAAAGAGAAGAAAGTCAGCCAAAAATTCTATATCCATCAAACACATCTTTTAAAAACAAAAGGAAAATAAGAGATTTCCAGATGCCCAAAGCAAAATAATTCCTCAGCAGCAGATCACACTATGACAAAGGAATTATTTTTAGTCAAGGTGGAAAACAGTACCAGATGAACATATGGATCTACAAAAAGAACCAAAGAACATAGTAAATGGTAACTGTGTGACTATACATAATATTTTTCTTATTATTTAAATTTATATAAAAGACTATCGATTGTTTAAAGAAGAATGAATAAAAATGTAGTGTGGGGTCTATAACATATAGAAGAAAAGAAATCAAGCCTGATTTACAGAGTCTATTTGGTAGAGTAGCACCACCTGGAAGTTAAGATTTGCAACAGTATAACACTCCATGGGTGGCCTAAGGGAGTGTAGGAATGGGAAATTGCCACAGCTATGATCTTATATTGACTTTTTGAGATATGACTTGGAAGGGGCAAGCTTTGAAAATATAGATCAATTGATCAATAGATGATAGATGGATAGATAATTATATCTAATAAATGAGTGGACTCAGGATGAACAGAGTATGAAGATATTTATATTTCATGCACATTTATACCAGTCATCCAGCTCAAAGGAGGTTCTAAATAATTAGGTGGACATAATGATATGTCCTTTTCTCTGCCCTTCCAGAGGGCAGGTTGCTGGCTAGGTTGTTAGTGGCGACTTTGCTGACCTTTACTCTCTCATCCTTCCAATTTAATGTAAATCTACAATTCCCTTTTTTATAATGATTTATACATGGAATGAAGAGAGTAGTTTCTGTTCTGGTGACTAAACTCTGACAGATACAACGTACCATAAAGATAGTAAGCATGAAATATTACATTTAGAGGCTTGACTCCAATTGCAAATTTATAGGATAAGAAAAATATAGCTTAGCAGCATGTTTACATAACATGACTTTTTCATTAATAAAACTTCAAGTTGCATGAATTGTGCAGTATGTCTATTGGAAATATTTTTAATCCCCTTTATACTTTTTGAGAGCAATACCTAAGGTAAGCCATTCTGTTTTAGAGACTATAATTGAATAGACACACAGATGTAGGTTAAAAGAATGCAAGCTATGCCATGAACTGAGCTATTGAAAGTTCTTTGAATTTTAGCCCAGGATAGAGAAGGTCAAGTGGAGTGGAAAATGTAGTGGTCTAAAGCATATAAGGCTATGTATTTGTAGGACTATCATATGGAAGAAGTTTGGATTTTTAATTATAGTATCATTAAGGCATAGGACCAACACCAACCAAAAATTTTATCATTTTTGGGGCAAGTAACACAAACCTAATATATGCATTTACAAATCAGTAGAGGTCTCAAATAATTTTCTTCCCTTTCATTCCTCCTTTCATTCAACTATCATGTATACACTGAGTTCTACATTTCTTCTTCCAAAATATAGCTTTGCTGTGTCTACTTCTTACCACCTCTACATCCTCCACTCTAGCCCAAGCCACCATCCCAGAAAATGGTGATAGCCCCTGGCTGGCCTCCTCATTTCCATTCCCAGTTTCTTATTTATTCTTAACAGAGCAACCAGAAAGATAGTTTAAAATATGAATTTCGGGGCACCTGGCTGGCTTAGTTGGAAGAACATGCAACTCTTGATCTCGGGGTCGTGAGTTTGAGCCTGACATTGAGTGTAGAGATTACTTAGAATAAATAAGATTTAAAAATTAAATAAATAAAAATTTTAAAAATATGAATTGCATCTTTTGATCTTACCACTTTCCCACTGAGAACTTTCCTGTAGCTTCCCATTTCTCCTAGGATACATTCTACATTCCTTGACAATACACACAAAACCATTCTTTTAAGCTGTTCTCTGCCTTTTTTTTTTTTTTTTGCCCTACTTTGCACTGGTTTTTCCCTCATTCAGTATATTCCTGACATGCTGGCCTCCTTTAGTTCTTTAAATGTTCTGAGCTCTTTTCTGCCCCCATGGACTTCCCATGATGTCTCTTCTTCCTGGAATAATGCTTCTCTAACCTTTTTTCTCCTTCCTACTTCTTACTTATATATTTGGTCCCAATTTAAATTAGTGGCTCTCTCCAGCAGTGATTTGGCAGTACCTTGAGACATTTTTGGTTGTTACTACTGGGATGGTGCTTTTGGAATCTAATAGGTAGAGGTCAGGAAACTGCTAAACATTCTACAGTGTAGAGGACAACTCTCTACAACAAAGACTTGTCCAGTGAAAATGTCAATAACGCTGGAATTGAGAAACTCTGGTTTATTTGTGACTTTCTCAAAATCTTCACTTAATATAGAATTAATTCACTTTCTTTCTCTCATACCATGCTGTTCTTTTGCTCAGCAGCTCATCTGAATTTTGAATTATGTATTCAGTTCTTCATCTCTTTGCTTAATGCCTGTTTTTCCCACTGGACTGTGAATTATACGCAAACAGGAAACCTATCTGTTTTGTTTCCATATTGTGTAGTCAGTGTGTGGCACAATACCTGGCATACAGAAGCAATCAATACTAATTCTTCAATGAATTATTAAGTTAGGTTTATTACTGAATAGGGCACTATTTTAGAAATCAGGTGTAAATAGTCATTCAACGCACGGTCACTCAAGTCCAGGAAAAATGTAGCGGAGGACTAAAACATACAAATAACCAATTACAGTGTAGAGAAGATTAAAATGATATCCTGAACAGTTTAAAATAATGTGCTGGATAAATTCAGAGGAAGGAATGGATAATTCCCATGAATTTGGGTTTAGGAAAGATATTATTATTGTCTTCACCATCATTTTTTGGATGATAGGCAATTGACTTCACAGAGTAGGTTTATCTTTTCTGATCTGTGAAGTGACACATGGCTTAACTCACCACATTACCAAATGGCAATTTCTTAGAGTATTAATTTCTTAGAGTAATTAATTAGAGAGTAATTTCTGGCAGAATTAATTTTCTCCACAATTGCAAATGGGAAACTTGAGTTTCATGGGCTTAAAATAATAATTCTACCTTCAAATGATCATTTGAGTACATTCCCAAAACTAATTATAGTGTTGTGAGAAACCCAGAACTCTATCCTGGATCCCAATTCCTAGACACTGACAGGATGCAATCACAGATTGTTCTAAATATGGTAAGATTTATAATTGGCTAGGTAATATCACTTCCAACTTGGAAATTTAAGGTTATATGGAGTCAAAATTGAATTAGGGTTATACTTCGTGTGTGTGTGTGTGTGTGTGTGAGAGAGAGAGAGAGAGAGAGAGAGAGATACACACATATGCAGATACATGTGCACACATATACACATGCACATAAATACACATGAACATCTCCAACCACAGTATGCACCAGGCCCTATGTACCTTATGCTCAGCAAAACAGTTTTTTGGCTCTTCAGCATTTTGGGGTTCTGCACTTCTGTTTTCTTTAAGGTACTAGCTATTTTTATTTATTTTTTTTTAAGATTTTATTTATTTGTTTGACAGAGAGAGACACAGCAAGAGAGGGAACACAAGCAGGGGGAGTGGGAGAGGGAGAAGCAGGCTTCCCGCGGAGCAGGGAGCCCGATGCGGGGCTCAATCCCAGGACCCTGGGATCATGACCTGAGCCAAAGGCAGACGCTTAACGACTGAGCCAGTCAGGCACCCTATTTTGATTTTTGATCCCTGATTTAAACTGGGCCCTTAACATTACCTGGCAATGCAGTGTTTCTCTCATTATCTCCCACTCTCTGCACAAGACAGTCAAACAACTTTTTGCTCTATTTTAAGCCCGGACACCATTTTTGTGTGTGTGTGCTTTTTTTTTTTGGCTTTTTTTTTTACTTTTTTACTGTTATGTTAATCACCATACTTCATTAGTTTTTGATGTAGTGTTCCATGATTCATTGTTTGTGCATAACACCCAGTGCTCCATGCAGAACGTGTCCTCTTTAATACCCATCACCAGGCTAACCCATCCTCCCACCCCCCTCCCCTCTAGAACCCTCAGTTTGTTTTTCAGAGTCCATCGTCTCTCATGGTTCGTCTCCCCCTCCGATATCCCCCCTTCATTCTTCCCCTCCTACTATCTTCTTCTTCTTTTTTTTTTCTTAACATATATTGCATTATTTGTTTCAGAGGTACAGATCTGAGATTCAACAGTCTTGCACAATTCACAGCACTCACCATAGCACATACCCTCCCCAAAGTCTATCACCCAGCCACCCCATCCCTCCCACCCCACCCCCCACTCCAACAACCCTCAGTTTGTTTCCTGAGATTAAGAATTCCTCATATCAGTGAGGTCATATGATACATGTCTTTCTCTGATTGACTTATTTCACTCAGCATAATACCCTCCAGTTCCATCCACATCGTTTCAAATGGCAAGATCTCATTCCTTTTGATGGCTGCATAATATTCCATTGTATATATACATCTTCTTTATCCATTCATCTGTCGATGGACATCTTGGCTCTTTCACAGTTTGGCTACTGTAGACATTGCTGCTATAAACAATTGTGCCGATTCGGATGCACATTCCCCTTTGGATCCCTACATTTGTATCTTTGGGGTAAATACCCAGTAGTGCAATTGTTGGGTCATAGGGTAGCTCTATTTTCAACTTTTTGAGGAACCTCCATACTGTTTTCCAGAGTGGCTGCACCAGCTTGCATTCCCACCAACAGTGTAGGAGGGTTCCCCTTTCTCTGCATCCCCGCCAATATCTGTCCTTTCCTGAGTTGTTAATTTTAGCCATTCTGACTGGTGTGAGGTGGTATCTCATTGAGGTTTTGATTTGGATTTCCCTGATGCTGAGTGATGTTGAGTACTTTTTCATGTGTCTGTTGGCCATTTGGATGTCTTCTTTGGAGAAATGTCTGTTTGTGTCTTCTGCCCATTTCTTGATTGGATTCTTTGTTCTTTGGGTGTTGAGTTTGATAAGTTCTTTATAGATTTTGGATACTAGCCCTTTATCTGATACGTCATTTACAAATATCTTCTCCCATTCTGTTGGTTGTCTTTTGGTTTTGTTGACTGTTTCCTTTGCTGTGCAAAAGCTTTTTATCTTGATGAAGTCCCAATAGTTCATTTTTGCCCTTGCTTCCCTTGCCTTTGGCGATGTGTCTAGGCAGAAGTTGCTGCAGCTGAGGTTGAAGAGGTTGCTGCCTGTGTTCTCCTTTAGCATTTTGATGGACTCCTGTCTCACACTGAGGTCTTTCAACCATTTGGAGTCTATTTTTGTGTGTGGTGTAAGGAAATGGTCCAGTTTCATTCTTCTGCATGTGGCTGTCCAATTTTCCCAACACCATTTGTTGAAGAGACTGTCTTTTTTCCATTGGACATTCTTTCCTGTTTTGTCAAAGATTAGTTGACCATAGAGTTGAGGGTCCATTTCTGGGCTCTCTATTCTGTTCCACTGATCTATGTGTCTGTTTTTGTGCCAGTACCATACTGTCTTGATGATGACAGCTTTGTAATAGTGCTGGAAGTCCGGAATTGTGATGCCGCCGGCTTTGCTTTTCTTTTTTAACATTCCTCTGGCTATTCAGGGTCTTTTCTGGTTCCATATAAATTTTAGGATTACTTGTTCCATTTCTTTGAAAAAAGTGGATGGTATTTTGATGGGGATTGCATTGAATGTGTAGTTTGCTCTAGGTAGCATTGACATCTTCACAATATTTGTTCTTCCAATCCATGAGCATGGAACGGTTTTCCATTTCTTTGTGTCTTCCTCAATTTCTTTCATGAGTACTTTATAGTTTTCTGAGTACAGATCCTTTGCCTCTTTGGTTAGATTTATTCCTAGGTATCTTATGGTTTTGGGTGCAATTGTAAATGGGATCGACTCCTTACTTTCTCTTTCTTCTGTCTTGTTGTTGGTGTATAGGAATGCCACTGATTTCTGTGCCTTGATTTTTATATCCTGCCACTTTACTGAATTCCTGTATGAGTTCTAGCAGCTTTGGGGTGGAGTCTTTTGGGTTTTCCACATAAAGTATCATATCATCTGCAGAGAGTGCGAGTTTGACTTCTTCTTTGCCGATTCGGATGCCTCTTATTTCTTTTTGTTGTCTGATTGCTGTAGCTAGGACTTCTAATACTATGTTGAAGAGCAGTGGTGATAGTGGACATCCCTGCCGCGTTCCTGACCTTAGGGGGAAAGCTCTCAGTTTTTCCCCATTGAGAATGATATTCGCTGTAGGTTTTTCATAGATGGCTTTTATGATATTGAGGTATGTACCCTCTATCCCTATACTCTGAAGAGTTTTGATCAAGAAAGGATGCTGTACTTTGTCAAATGCTTTTTCTGCATCTATTGAGAGGATCATATGATTCTTGTTCTTTCTTTTGTTAATGTATTGTATCACGTTGATTGATTTGTGGATGTTGAACCAACCTTGCAACCCAGGGATAAATCCCACTTGGTCGTGGTGAATAATCCTTTTAAGGTATGTTGGATCCTATTGGCTAGTATTTTGGTGAGAATTTTTGCATAGATGTTCATCAAGGATATTGGTCTATAATTCTCCTTTTTGATGGGGTCTTTGTCTGGTTTTGGGATCAAGGTAATGGTGGCCTCATAAAACGAGTTTGGAAGTTTTCCTTCCATTTCTATGTTTTGGAATAGTTTCAGAATAGGCATTAATTCTTCTTGAAATGTTTGGTAGAATTCCCCTGGGAAGCCATCTGGCCCTGGCTTTTGTTTTTTGGGAGATTTTTGATGACTGCTTCAATTTCCTTAGTAGTTATAGGTCTGTTCAAGTTTTCTATTTCTTCCTGGTTCAGTTTTGATAGTTGATACATCTCTAGGAATGCATCCATTTCTTCCAGGTTATCTAATTTGCTGGCGTAGAGTTGCTCATAATATGTTCTTATAATTGTTTGTATTTCTTTGGTGTTGGTTGTGATCTCTCTTTCATTCATGATTTTGTTGATTTGGGTCATTTGTCTTTTCTTTTTGATAAGTCTGGCCAGGGGTTTATCAATCTTGTTAATTCTTTCAAAGAACCAGCTCCTAGTTTCGTTGATCTGTTCTACTGTTCTTTTAGTTTCTATTTCATTGATTTCTGCTCTGATCTTTATTATTTCTCTTCTCCTGCTGGGTTTAGGCTTTATTTGCTGTTCTTTCTTCAGCTCCTTTAGGTGTAGGGTTTGGTTGTGTACTTGAGACCTTTCTTGTTTCTTGAGGAAGGCTTGTATTGCTATGTACTTTCCTCTTACAACTGCCTTTGCTGCATCCCAAAGATTTTGAACAGTTGTGTTTTCATTTTCATTGGTTTCCATGAATTTTTTCAATTCTTCTTTAATTTCCTGGTTGACCCATTCATTCTTTAGTAGGATGCTCTTTAGCCTCCATGTATTTGAGTTCTTTCTGACTTTCCTCTTGTGATTGAGTTCTAGTTTCAAAGCATTGTGGTCTGAAAATAGGCAGGGAATGATCCCAACCTTTTGGTACCGGTTGAGACCTGATTTGTGACTTAGGATGTGATCTGTTCTGGAGAATGTTCCATGGGCACTAGAGAAGAATGTGTATTCCGTTGCTTTGGGATGGAATGTTCTGAATATGTCTGTGAAGTCCATTTGGTCCAGTGTGTCATTTAAAGTCTTTATTTCCTTGTTGATGTTTTGCTTAGATGATCTGTCCATTTCAGTGAGGGGGTTGTTAAAGTCCCCCACTATTATTGTATTGTTGTCAATGTGTTTCTTTGCTTTTGTTATTCATTGCCTTATATAATTGGCTGCTCTCATGTTAGGGGCATAGATATTTACAATTGTTAGATCTTCTTGTTGGATAGACCCTTTAAGTAGGATATAGTGTCCTTCCTTATCTCTTATTACAGTCTTTGGTTTAAAATCTAATTTGTCTGATATAAGGATTGCCACCCCAGCTTTCTTTTGGTGTCCATTAGCATGGTAAATGGTTTTCCACCCCCTCACTTTCAATCTGGGGGTGTCTTTGGTTCTAAAATGAGTCTCTCACAGACAGCATATCAATGGGTGTTGTGGTTTAATCCAATCTGATAGCCTGTGTCTTTTGATTGGGGCATTTAGCCCATTTACATTCATGGTAACTATTGAAAGATAGGAATTTAGTGCCATTGTATTGCCTGTAAGGTGACTGTTACTGTATATTGTCTGTGTTCCTTTCTGGTCTATATTGCTTTTAGGCTCTCTCTTTGCTTAGAGGACCCCTTTCAAGATTTCTTGTAGGGCTGGTTTCTTGTTTGCAAATTCCTTTAGTTTTTCTTTGTCCTGGAAGCTTTTTAAAATTTATTTATTTATTTATTTATTTATTTAAGATTTTATTTATTTGTGAGAGAGACAATGAGAGACAGAGAGCATGAGAGGGAGGAGGGTCAGAGGGAGAAGCAGACTCCCCGCTGAGCAGGGAGCCCGATGCGGGACTCGATCCCGGGACTCCAGGACCATGACCTGAGCCGAAGGCAGTCACTCAACCAACTGAGCCACCCAGGCGCCCCTGTCCTGGAAGCTTTTTATCTCTCCTTCTATTTTCAATGACCGCCTAGCTGGATATAGTATTCTTGGCTGCATATTTTTCTCGTTTAGTGCTCTAAATATATCATACCAGTCCTTTCTGGCCTGTCAGGTCTCTGTGGATAGGTCTGTTGCCAGTCTAATGTTTCTGCCATTGTAGGTTACAGATCTCTTCTCCCAAGCTGGTTTCAGGATTTTCTGTTTGTCTCTGAGACTTGTAAGTTTTACTATTAGATGTCAGGGTGTTGACCTATTTTTATTGATTTTGAGAAGGGTTCTCTGTGCCTCCTGGAGTTTGATGCCTGTTTCCTTCCCCAAATTAGGGAAGTTCTCTGCTATAATTTGCTCCAAGATACCTTCTGCCCCTCTCTCTCTTTCTTCTTCTGGGATCACAATTATTCTAATGTTGTTTCGTCTTATGGTTGATTATCTCTCGAATTCTGCCCTCGTGATCCAGTAGTTGTTTATCTCTCTTTTTCTCAGCTTCTTTATGTTCCATCATTTGGTCTTCTATATCACTGATTCTCTCCTGTGCCTCATTTATCCTCGCAGTTAGCACCCCCATTTTTTATTGCACCTCATTAATAGCCTTTTTGATTTCGACTTGGTTAGATTTTAGTTCTTTTACTTCTCCAGAAAGTGTTTCTCTAATAATTTCCATGCTTTTTTCAAGCCCAGCTAGTATCTTTAAAGAGATGATTCTGAACTCTAGATCTGACATCGTACTAATGTCCGTATTGAGTAGGTCCCTGGCAGTCGGTACTACCTCTTGTTCTTTTTGTTGAGGTGATTTTTTCTGTCTTGTTATTTTGTCCAGAGGAGAATAGATGAATGAGAGAACAAAATGCTAACAGGGTAACAACGTCCCCAGAAAATATGCTCTAAATAAAGCAGAAAAGACCTGAAGCCGGGGGGAAAGAAAAGGAAAGAAAGAAAAAAGAAAAAGAAGAAAAAGATAAAAACAAACAAGAACAGAACAAAACAAAAAAAACTAGACTATGATCAAATATGATCAGGCTGGCGCATAGACCAGTGCCACACACTAGATTTTGGGTTTATTTTGGTCTGTTAGAAGAAAGTGCCTCCCAAAATTTTAAAGAAAGAAATACTTATATATGTACAAAAATAAGGGTTGATATGATGAAGGGATGGAATATGAATGTAAAAATGAAAATTATAAAAAATTTTGTAAAAGGAATTGTTAAGAAGTTGTTTGAAAAAAGAAAGAAGAGGATTTAAAAAAAGAAAAGAAAAAAAAGGGGGAGAATGTGATCAGGCAGGAGGGTAGAACAAAGTCATACACTAGAGATTTAGGGTATATTTTGATCTGTTAGAAGAAACTGTATCTCAAAATTTTAAAGAGAGAACAACTTATATATATATGCCAAAAATAAGGGTAACTACTATGAAGGGATGGAATATGACTCTAAAAATGAAAAATAAAAATGTTTTTTTAAAAAGGGATTGATAAGATGTTGGTTGAAAAAGGGAAAAAGAAAAATTAAAAAAAAAAACAGTTAAAAAAAATTTAACTTTGAAAGATTAAAGAATCATGGTATAAAAGCCATGGATTCTATGTGCATTATTCCCCTAGTGCTAGAGTTCTGCCATTCTCATTGATCGGTAAACTTGGTCTTGGCTGGCTGTTCTTGCTGATCTTCTGGGGGAGGGGCCTGTTGCCGTGGTTCCCAAATGTCTTTGCCGGAGGAGGAATTGCTCCGCCCTTGCCAGTCCAGGCTAAGTAATCTGCTCGGTTTGCTCTCGGGAGCTTTTGTTTCCTGCAACCTTTAGTTACAGCTTTGGAGGAGGAGAGTGAAAATGGCGGCCTCCCAATCTCCACCCTGGAGGAGCCAAGAACTCGGGGCCTGCACCTCAGTGAGCCCCCAGAGAAAAGCAGTCAATCGCTCCCGTCTACCTGGTCTCTGGCTGCACTCCGTGCTCACCCGGCCTGTGACCCAGCGTTTCTGTCTCTCGCACCCGACCTGGTGTGGAGTCTCCAAACCCAGCAGATCCCTGCGGTGCGCTCCCACACCGCTCCTCCTGGGGGAGGATGGGAGTCTCCCTGGATCTGCCGCTTGTCGGGTCCCTGCTGGAGGAGTAGTGGCCCAACTGTGCCGCGGATCACAGTTTATGGCAACCCTGAGCTGAGAGCCCGCGCCTGGGCTCCGTCTCTGCAGCCGGCTTCTCCGCTCCGATCCCTGGGAGCTCTGCCGCACTCAGGCACCCTGGTCTTTCTGTGACCTCGAGGGTCCTGAGACCACACTGTTTCATGAGGGTTCCACCCCCCGCTTAGCCACTGGAGCGGTGTCCCTCAGCGGAGCTGACTTCTAAAAGTTCTGATTTTGTGCTCCACGGCTCTATCACTTGCCAGAAGTGGCCGACAGAGGCCCCCTCGCCCGCCGTCTATCCTCCTGAATATCGCCTCGGATTCACTTCTCCGCACATCCTACCTTCCAGAAAGTGGTTGCTTTTCTCTTCAGAGAGTTGTTGCTATTCTTTTCTTCAATCTCCCGTTAGTTTGTAGGTGTTCAGAATGGTTTGATCCCTATCCAGCTGAATTCCTGAGACTGGGCGACCTGAGACCAGGTCTCCTACTCCTCCGCCATCTTGCCTGTAATGTTGTGTGTGTGTGCTTTAACTCAGCCTGTACTTTGCAGAGAAAGCAGAAGCTATTGGTCGTGATCCCAGATCCACCCCAATATAACTTCTCACAGCCAAATCTACCAGCCTACTTGTACCTCCCTTATGCCTTTCCGTCCAACCCAGTGGAGGAATTATTTTTCCTTTTTCCTAAGCCAAATTTCCTGGTATGCTCAGAATCTCCTTCCTTCCCTGTTTTTCACTCTCCTCATGTTCTTATGCTGCTTATATATATTCAGAACTTCCTTCTGTACTAGATACTTTTCATCCTCTTTTAAATCTTTGGACCTCATATTCTTCTCTAGTTTGTTTCTCTCTTGCTCACTTCATAGTCAAATTTTTTGGCATTCCTACATCTTCATCCCCCATTCACTCCTCAAGTCAGTCCATATGACTGCTGCCCCAGACAGACCTGTGGAAATTTCCTGAATGTCACAGGATGTGATGGACACTCCTGACCTCTCAGCAACCTTAGACATAGCTAAACACTTACTCTACTTTAAAAGACTCGATTCCCTTGACTCCATGCCATTGCCATGGCTTTGTTTCTACCTCTCTGTCTACTTTTTTTTTATTAGACTTTGATCTCTACAAGTCCTGATGGCTTCACCCCAGTCCTTCTTTTCTTCTCTCACTACCTCATCTTACTTATTGATTTTTACCACTTGGTGACTTTAATTCCATCTGTATAGTGATTATTCCCAATTTTATTTCTTTAGCTCAAATATATCTTCTGAGCTCCAGAACAAAATACCAAACATTTTATTCTGAATCTCCACCATATGATCCACATGGGTCCTTTAAAAGTACCATGCCCCAAGCTGAAGTTTTGATTTGTCCTACCTCCTATGCTCCTTATATCTCAAAATGGCACCCACAACCAACCAGATAGGAATCAATGAATCATTCTTGATGTTTTCTCTATATCAGCTTCCATATATAATCACACATTATGTATTATGAATTCCACCTCTTTAATATCTCCCAAATGCTTCCACTTCCCTTTATTACTTTTTTTCTACCTAAATCTGAGCCACAGTCATCTTTTGCCTCAACCAATGCATTCTCTTCGCATGACAGTCTTGTTTTCACTGTCATCACCTCTGGTCCATCCTCTGGAGCAGAGCATAGTATCTGGTGCAGGACTTCCTATGAATGCTGAATGGTGAATGTGAATGGTGCCTCCCTGAGTTGCATGCACCATGGCTCTGATCTGAAGTAATCTTCTAAAAATAAAAACCAACCATGATTCTATTCCACTTATATTTTTCAGTGCCTTTCACTTTTTCTTAAATTTTAAAATACTTAACTTGCCCATAGATCCCTTCATGATCTGACCCTGCCTACCTCCTTACTATGCTTTTGCCATACAGATTTTTTTCATTCCTTGAATGCCCTACAGTCCCCTTATTTCCAGCCAGAGCCTTTGTATATGCTATTCCTTCTTCCTGGGACTATCTTTCTCTGACTAGTCAGTCATCTGGGTACATTCTACTTAGTCTTCATGTCTTTGCTTAAGGATCATTTCTCTGTGGAAGCATTCGCTGACACCTCATATTAGTTAAAGTTTACTCAATAGAAACTCTCATAGACACTATTTTTCCTTCTAACCTTTGTTGCAGTTGTGAGCTTCATAGGGTGGTGACTGTCTGAGTCATTTATCTATACATCTCCAGTGGCAAAACAATAGACAATAAATATTTGAACTCTCAATGAAAACAGCAGCTAAATTATTTGTGTAAAGAATTTACTTTTTGTCATGAATTGATTGTGCTGGTTGCTTACATAGTCAAAAGTAATCATTTAATTGCAAAACTGTATTTTATCCTATGCCCTATTAGCAAATAGACTTATCTGAAGATGATTCTAAGTGATATTTCAGGCAGACTCATATTAGTTTCAGAAAATGCGGCTGGACAACTTGTTGTATCTCTTAGGTCTTTGTTAAGTGACACCATGGTGAAAAAGAATATACTTAAGGAGATCTCCATAAAAGATTTGCAATTAATCCAGCAGACACTTTTGAAATTATATCTTTATTTTCAGAAAATTGTATGGCTTAAAAAAATAACATCATCTAGATTGTACACCATTGCAATTTGATATCCTCATCATTAGAATTACTGAGTCTTTACCAACTGTGAAAGCAAGTAAGACAGTGAGTAATAGGCAAGCAATAAATATATTAGAGGATCTTATTGAACACAGCCTAGGGATTCTGTTTTGCTGGAGGCACAGGAATTTTAGAAGCAGTGAAATGTTTTTGATTTAAGTAATTGTTCTATTGGATTTATCTCATTTATCTCAAAAGTGAAAATGCCAGTTTATAACTTCTCCAAGGAAGTTGCTTGAAGTTAAAAAACAAAACAAAACCGTATAATATGATAGGTTATAAATCAGGAATATTGAATTTTTATCCCAGCTCTGACAATTACGGTGACGGTAACATAGAGTAGCCTAATATCTCCGAGCTTTTGTTTTCTAACATATGAAATGGACATATAAATGTAAACCTCACTTAATACACAGTGTTACTATTTCAACTAAATGATAAACAAAAATTACTTAGCATGGCATATAATGCTCTTTTCAACTCTGCTGAAATAGGCTTCTTGCACGTCATCTGCTAGCCTTTTTACCCACTCCCTTCTCCCCTAACTGCCCCCTGCACCACACACACAGACACATCAATCATTTGTACACATATAGCACCAAATTAATCACTATTTCCTGCATTCTGACACACTAAACCCTTTAATACTTATGGAGAAAATGAGAATAATATTTTTGAAATATGTGCCTGTTCTTTTCCTTATTTACATTTCATTGTGTGTTATTTTCTCACTATTTTTCCAAGAGGCATTATTTGTCATAAATGGGGCTAGGACTGTTATGTCAAGAAGATAAAGAGAAGGAATTAATTGTGAGCCTCTGATATTCAAAATAGAATTTTGGAAGTCCATGGTAACATTAACATCAAGAGCCAGTTCTGGAAATCTTGAACATAGAATTTTACTCCACACCATACAGAGGTCTTAGGTTATGATGTAGGGAGAAGGAAGATTAAAAAGGAAGAATAGTCTATGCCTTCTGGCCCAGGGTCTTACAGGAAGAAAAGACAAAGGTAGTAAGATCTGCAGTGTGTTCTTACTTTTCTGAGGCAAAATCCCAAGAAGAAAGAGGGATTTTTTTTTTTAAAGATTTTATTGATTTATCTGAGAGAGAGAGAGAGGGCACGCATGAGTGGGGGTGGGTAGAGGGAGAGGGAGAAGCAGGCTCCCCGCTGAACAGGGAGCCCAATGTGGGGCTCGATCCCAAGACTCTGGGATCATGACCTGAGAGCCAAGGGTAGATGCTTAACTGGCTGAGCCGCCCAGGTACCCAAAATATTTTTTTTAAGTTGAAGGAAAGATAATTCGGAGACTGCCATGCAGGGTGACTGCATGCTGACATGATAGGGGCAGTAGCTGTAGCAGAAAGATGAAGTTCAGTGGGTGACCTGAAGCAGTGTTCCTGGCTCCCAGTGCCATGCATACAACAAAGTAAAGACCCATAAGTTCCTACATGCCTCAAAGGGGAATGAAGAACTATTAATAATAAGCAAACATGCATTGACTTTGTAAATATGCCAGGCACCCTTCTCATCACATTATATTTATTTACTTGTTTAATCTATGCAACCACACACTTAGGAAGGTACTAACATTATCCCCATTTAACAAATGAGAAAGTTGAGGCACATCGCATTTAAGTAATTTTACCAAAGAGATATGATTATTGAATGTTAGCGCTTCTTTGCAAAAGGGCTCACTACAGTGGGGGTTAACTGGCACCATTTTAGCTGAGGGCTTTAGGGTAGGCTGCTTGGTTCACAACAGAAAATAGGGAAAGCCAAAATTTAAAGGGTATCCACGCTGCCATGAGAAAAAAAAATAGCAAGGAGGACCACTAGATCCCAATAAAGCCAAGAGAACATACCACAGAGGAAGTAAACTGATAGCTTCTCCTACCGCCGTTGATAGCAACAATGATGAGAATCCGCCCTGCTACAGAAACCAGCATAAAAAGGCCACCCAAGTGTTTTTTCCCCAGTGCCATTCATCTGGACAGCTTCCCCTATGCTCAGCCACCATCTTGTTAGGGAGAGGAGAAATGGTTCTGACATAGAGTTGAACTTGGAACTGTTGATTATCCATGAGAAGCTGTTTTAAATTTTAAAAAGCCAGTTAGATTAGAGAACACTGATTCTATTAATTGGCAGTATTTTTTGGCAACTTCTTCATTGTCCAGTGATGATGGTTATCAGTTTTTTATAGAAAATAAAGAAGCTAGGGGCGCCTGGGTGGCTCAGTTGGTTAAGCGACTGCCTTCGGCTCAGGTCATGATCCTGGAGTCCCTGGATCGAGTCCGGCATCGGGCTCCCTGCTCAGCGGGGAGTCTGCTTCTCCCTCTGACCCTCCCCCCTCTCATGTGCTCTCTCTCTCAGTCTCTCTCTCTCAAATAAATAAATAAAATCTTTAAAAAAAAAAAGAAAAGAAAAGAAAGAAAATAAAGAAGCTAGATGGTTTTTGCATAGCTGTAATATAGTGTGGGTGAAATTCTATTCTTTTGCATTTGTGTATCTGTACCTGCTGTGATGTGTGCTGTTAAACTCTTTTCCTTTACCTGCCAAGTCTAACTCATACTTTTAGCCCTAATCCAAGTGTCATCTTCTTTATGAAAAATCTCCAGAAGCCCAGGGAGTTAATGACTTTGTCCTTGTGCTTCTAAAGTGCATAGGTCATATACCTCCATTATATTGTATGGCACTCATCTATTGGTCTGTCTCTTCCTCTAGACTTTGAATACTTTCATATGGCAGTCCTCAATAACTGTTTAGCAAATGAATGAGCAACCAAATGGGAATGTTTGTGGTAATGTCATGGAATTCCTTCAACCAAAAAAACATATTTTTACATGGAACACATCAATGGCCATGGTGATCCATAAGGATGATAAAGTAAAAGCTGTTATGGGTACAGAATATTTAATTCAAGTCTTTTCCATGCATCAATTATTTTTTCAAACATAAAGGATGAGGGAAAAAAAAATCAGCAATTTCCTCAGCTCTGTTTCCCCGAAATAAACTAAATCCATAAGACCATCACAAGCCTCTTTTACATTGTTTTGTTAATTTATTTTTATAACTATTGCCCTAATTTGGTCAGAACCATCTGAAACATGGATCTCTCTCCTTAAAGCTATAGTTACACAGTTGAGAACACTCAGAAAATATGTGTAAAATAAGTAAATGGGTGGATTTTTTGCTTGAGTCTTGATGGATCTGCAGTAGACAGTCAATAATCAAATGTTAAAATCCCTCCAAATCATCCAAAAAGCTTGATAAATGCCATACTCCCAGGATACTTGCCTCAGGGTTCTGATTCACTAGCTGTGGTTTGAGAGTGAGGAGTCTGCATTTTAACGTGTCCCTTAGGTGACTCTGGTACAGGTCAGATTCACTTTCAGAAATGCTAGCCTAGAGAGTCGGTTTCTTTTTACTTCCTACACTGGCTACATTTCAAGCCATCAAATGAATTTATTCCTACTGCATATAGAGAGGTAATTTGCCATTAATGCTTACACAGTACCCAGTTCCATACAGTCATTATTCACTGCTCTCAGTGAGGCTTTTGCATATCACTTAGTTTAAAATTTGCAATGGTCCACCACCCTCCACCACCTTCTCTGCTTTATTTTCCTCTAGTTCATTTATCACACATACGTAGATTATGTAATTTACTTGTTTATTTCTTTTCTGTTTTCCTCCAATAGAGTGTCAATGCCATGAGAAGAGGGAAATTTGTCTGTTTCCTTCATCCACGTATCCCCAGTGCCTAGCACAGTGCCAGATACTTATACAGTAGACAGAATGATTGTTGACTTGAAAAAAAAATGAATGGCTGATTACTGGAAACTCGACCTGCAGACTTGGAAATCACAAGGAGTGCAGCTGGTTCATGCTCCATTGATTCTTCCCTTTCAGCTATGTCCCAGTTGCTAAATAGAAAAAGGAAGCTACCTTTTACAGCCATTTCTTTTAAAACCACTGGTAATACAATTTCTCTGAAAATTGCCTATAACAACGTCAATAGCTTGAGAGAATGCTGTCTCTTCCCAGCCATAATTTCATGAATAGCAGTGCTTCCAGCCAGTTATCTTTCTGCGTAACTTTTATTGATATCTATTTAGTCTGGATCCCTCCTTAGCTCTATCAAGTTAAAACTTCCACATCTGTGGTACTGCTCTTGGAACAGCCATTCTGCTTATAATGGAGGCCAGTGGCTGGCTATTGACTCAAGGGTAAGGTGGTGCTACCTTACATTCTCACAGAAAGCTGCACAGGGCAAGAGGTCTTTATAGACCGTGGTCCAGGCGGCATTCTAATAGAATTTGATGATAAGTTTTTTTTTAATTCCATTTTTAAATGAATGGTGGTTGAAGTGGTATGCTTTTTGCTGATTCATTGATGTTACAAATGAAAAAATTGAACTTGAAACTGAAAAATATCTAATAAAGGTATTACAGAAGAAAATTACATTTATAACTGCATCTACTTGAACATTTTAAAATTTATAATTGAGATATAAACCTGTTTCAAAGGAGATACACCTACACCTGTATATGATCACTTATTACTAAAAGTAGCTTTGATTTTCTGACTTTTTCCACTTTACGTATGAGTTTGGTATAGAATCCCATGCTAAAATCATCTAGGTACACAGACTTTGAGGCACATTCAGCCATAATGCCCCTAGTTCTAAATACTTTGAATCTAACAGAAGTTGGGTACTAAAAAAAATATAAGATCAGATGTTAGAAGCAAAATTTGACTTTTTTATATCCATTTAGCATAAAAGCTGTCTGTTAGGCAAGTTCACGTACATCTTCTCATTTGTTATTATCATAACCTAATTAGAGTGACCACAGCATAATGTCCTGGGGCTATAAACAGTGCTTACTTTAACTCTCAAAAGTATCCCAGTTTGATGAAGAATTATATGGTCAGTTTTCTTATAATAAAATCAAGGGAGATTATATTACTATTTCTGTGTTACATATGAGAACTCAAACTCTTAGATTGTTGAATTGTTTTTGCTTAATTAGTATTGATTACTTTAAATGCTATGGATAAAAATGAAACCAAAACTTTGGTTAAAAAAGGAAACCACGTTTAAAAGAAAAGTTGAAGGTCAAAAAGTATACCAACAAAGGTAAATCAAAATAAACAGAGGCCATGAATACATTCCCTATGGGCATACAAACGTGTTTTTATATACAAATGAAAAAATATCCGTGAACTATAAAAGTGTTGCTAATTCTGGAAAGTTTCACTTTGTTATTAGGGCATGTCATAATATGTAGTTTTTAATTGAGGTAACTATGTACAGTGCAATGTTCAGATTCTAAGTATTTACTTTGGTGAGTTTTGATAATACATTCACTCTTATAACCCACAATCCTATCAAGAGGATCTGTCACCTCTTGTACCTCTTTGTGGTCAGTCCTTGATGCCCAAGTCATCAACTCATGATTTTTATGACCACAGATTAATTTTCTCATTTTGGAGCTCAATAGAAATTAAATCATACAATGTGTCCTTTTTTGTATGTGGATCTTTTAAATCAAGAAAATAGTTTTGAGAATCAACAATATTGTTGTATCAGTTGTTCATTCTTTTTTTAATGTATATTTTATTAAAAAGAGTAAAAGAAACTCATAGAGGAGAATAACAAAAGAGAAGAATAAGAGAAAAGGGAGGGAAAGGAGGAATGAATACAACAATTAGATAGTAATCATTCTGGAACACTTGCTATATGCCAGACTCCTCAGTGTTCCGTGTGCATCTTCTTTAATTATCGCTACAACCTACTGGGGAGGTACTGGAATCATCATCATTTTGCAGGTGAGAACACTAAAGGAGAAAGAGGTTAAGTAACTCCCTTAGAATCACACATTTCCTGGCAGTCTGATCTACCATCACACAATATCATGTCTTAGGAATTCCCACATCAAATGAATTGAGTTTTGTTCTCCTTTTGATAACTTTGTAGATAATTTGTAATTTTCATTTTGATTTCCTTTTTGTTCTGGCCCAATATTCAAAAAGGCTATTCATTTTTAAATTTTTACTATTAATTTTAATTAATTTATATATATTTTTTCAGCTGAAAGAGCTTTCATTTCTTCTTTTTTTCTTTTGAGACCTCCCAAAGAGATATTGTTTGTATGGATTATAGGTATCAACATTTACCATATTGGAAATTAAAACTAATATTTTTTTAAAATGAAAAATTATGTGTGATGATGTTGGAAGAATGAAATCATCATATCTTATAGAGCCCCTGAGAAACTTCACTCTACGCTTGTGAGGTAGTATTTTTATGGAACTTGTTTTGCCATTGAAGGTTCTCTGAAGGGGTTCCCAGACCAACTTTTGAAAACTACAGTTATACTAGTTGCTTTGAGGTCCTTGACTAATAACTCTAACATGTGGGTTAGCCTGTTTGTATTTTCCCCTGGGAATAGGTCATATTTTCCTGATCTTCATATATCAAGCAATTTTGGTTAGCATCCAAGACGTGGAAAATGTTATGTATGAAGACTGTGGATTTGCTTATGTCCACCTTAAAAATGTTGATGGTTTCATTTTAGTGTGTCATAAACTTGATTCAATTGGAACTATAAATAAAAATAAATAAAATTAATAATGACTTTTTTATTTTAGAATGTTTTAGATTTACAGAATAGTTACAAAATTGGTACAGAGAGTTTGCATATACCTCACCATATTTTTGTCTATTATTAATATCTTAGGATTAGTATGGTACATTTATCACAAGTAATGAACCAATATAATACATTGTTATTAACCAAAGTTCATACTTTATTCAAATTTTTTGTTTCCAAAAAAACCCATTAGTTTTTACCTAATGTTCTTTTCTGTTTCAGGATCACATTCAGAGCACCATATTATATTTAGTCAACATGTCTTCTTAGGCTCCTGGACTGTGATCTTAGAAGAAGAACTTTGTTTTTCACCATTCAGTATATTAGCTGTAGGCTTTTCACATATGGCTTTCATTATGTTAAGGTAATTTCCCTTTATTTTTTAGTTCATTGAGAGGTTTTTGTTTTGTTTTGTTTTCATCATGAAAGGTTGTTGAATCTTGTCAAAAGCATTTTCTGTATCTATTGAGACAGTCACATGATTTGTCAAAAATTAAAATGGCTACTCCAGCTTTCTGTCTTAACATGGTATATTCTTCTCCATCCATTTACTTTTGTGGTATATTAGTCTTTTTATGTAAAGTCAATTTTTGTGGGAAACATATAGATGGGTCTTGCTTTTTTTTTTTTTTAAAGATTTATTTATTTATTTTGAGAGAGTGAGAATGAGAGAGAGAGAGAGAGTATATATGAGTGGGGGAGGGTCAGAGGGAGAAGCAGGCTCCTCACTGAGCAGGGATCCCGATGCGGGGCTCGATCCCGGGACTCGATCCTGGGACTCCGGGATCATGACCTGAGCTGCAGGCAGTCGCTTAACCAACTGAGCCACCCAGGCACCCCAGGTCTTGCTTTTTAACTACTATGAAATCTGACTTTTAATGTGTGTATTTATACTATTCACATTAAAAGTGATTATTGATATAGTTGGGTTAATATCTACTGCATATTTATCTCTTTTTTCTTTGTTACATTTGTTATGTTTCTTCTTTGTTTTTCCTTTTTTCTGCCACCTCTGTGTTTGAGCATTTATATAATACCATTAGATCTGCTCCCTTAATGTATCAGTTATAATTCCTTTTTAGTGGTTGCCTCAGAGTTTATAATATACATTTTTAAATAATATATGCCCACCTTCAAATGACACAATAGTGCTTTGTGTGAAATGTGCATGCATGTAAAAAGTGTGTTCTCGGTTTCTCCCTTCCATCCCTTGTGACATTTCTTTTTCTTTCTTTTCTTTTCTGTTCCTTTTCTTTTTCTTTTCCTTTCCTTTCCCTTCATTCATTCACATACTGTAACCACCCAATATGCTGTTACTATTACTACTTTAAACTGACAGTTATCTTTTAGAGTAAGAATAAGAAAAATAAAAGGTTATATTTTACCTTTATTCTTTCTCTTTCTTCCTTTATGGAGATCCAAGTTTTTGACATATATCCTTCTTCTTTTTTGCCTGAAAAAAACTGCTCCTTGACATTTCTTCAAGGTCAAGTCTGTTAGCAATGAATTCTCTGTTTTTGTTTGTATGACAAAGTATTACCCCTTCACTTTTGAAGGGTAATTAACCAAATATAGAATTCTAGGTTGGTGTTTTTTTCTTTTAATAGTTTAAAAATGTATACTAGTCCTCTCTTCTTGCATGGTTTCTGATGAGCTGTCCACTCTAATTTAATCTTGTTCTTCTGTAGTTAAGGTAGTTTTTGTCTCTGTTCTTTCAAGATTTTCTCTTATGCTTTCTGAAGATTGAATATGGTATACCAACATGGCTTTTTTGTATTTATCGTTTTTTTATGATGTTTTGTGTTTTCTGAGTTTTCAAGATCTGCAGTTTGGTGCCTGTGATCAATATGAAAAGTTCTCAGTCATTATTATTTCAAATATTTCTTCTACTCCAGTCTCTCTTTTTTCTCCTAGTATTCCAATGAGACACATGTTGCCATTTTTTATATTGTCTAAATTATCTTGAGTGCTCTGTTCTCCTTTTTTCATTCCTTTTTTTTCTCTCTTCACATTTTAATTTGGATGATTTCTACTGATCTGTCTTCAAGCTCACTAATTCTCTCCTGGATCATTTTGAGTCTACTGCCGGGACATTAAAGACATGCTTCATTTCTATTACAGTGGTTTTGATTCGTGACATTTCCTTTTGATTTGTTCTTTAAGTTTCCATCTCCTTACATTTCCTACATTACCCATTTGTTTTTACATGATGCCTACTTTTTCCTTTATAGCCTTTAACATATTAATTATAGTCATTTTAGATTCCTTGTCTGATAACGTCAACATCTGTGTCATCTCTGACTCTGGTTCTGATGATTAGTTGGTCTTTTCATACTGATTTTCCTACCTTTTTGGCATGCTTTGTAATTTTGTTTTGTGCAATAGAAATGAGGTAAAGAGAACTTTACTGTGAGGATTTATTTTAATTTGGCTAAGAATTGGGCTCTGCTTAATATTTGTTGTATATTCAAAAGATGTGTCTTTTGAATGCTTCAAATTCCTCTAGTTTTTGTCTCTTCTTGACTGTGGACTTCCTGAAGCACTCCTCCTAAGATATAGTTTATATCTTCTAGCAAATTCAGCTGTAATTCACTGTTATTGTAATGGAGTCCTAATGGGGTGGTCCTATGGTATAATATAGGGAGAGTCCTCCAGAATCTGGTTAAATTTCATTCTTTCAGTGGGGTTGCACCTTGAGATGTGACATTCATAAGTGTTTCTCCAGTGGTATAGCTTTCTTTCCCCTTGCCTTCTATTCCCCTTGTAAATTGTGACATCCACACATAAAATGTGGAGGGGGAGAAGTAGAAGTATCAAGTTTTTGTATGAGATTGAAGTTAAGTTATTATCAGCTTTAAATAAACTATTATAAGTTGTCTTATTTAAGCCTCATGATAACCAGAAAGAAACTACTTATAGAAAACATACAAAAGTAAATGAGAGAGGAATCAAAGTATACAAAAAGGGGGAAAAAAGAATCAGTGAAACACAGAGGAAGATAGCAGGAGAGGAAATGATGAACAAAAGAACAAAATATAGAAAACAATAAATAGAATAGCAGTACTAAGTCCTTCTGTACCAGTAATTACTTTAAATATAAACTATCTGATCAAAATAATATCATGTCTGAATTGATAAACAAAATAATTTCCATCTATATGATGTCTACAAAGGATTCACTTTAGATTTAAGGACATATAGGCTGGAAGTGAGGTGATGGAAATTACATTCCATGCAAATGGTACCCAAATGAGAGCAGGGGTGGTCATATTTATATCAGAAAAAAAATGGACTTAATTCAAAACAGTCACAAGGGACAAAAATAACATTATGAAATGATACAAGGTCAACTTACCAGGAAGCTATAACAATTTTAAATATGTATACACTAAACATTAGAGCATCTATATATATAAAGCAACATTGGCAGAATTGAGGGAGAAATAGATTGTAATACAATAATAATAATAGGAGACTTTACTACTCCACTTACAATAATGAATAGGCAATCCAGACAGAAAATCAATGAAAAAAGAGTGAACTTGAACAACAATGTAGACCAATGGACTTAGCAGATATATACAGAATATTCAGCTCAACAGCACAGAATACACATTCTTCTCAAGCACAAGCATAACTTTCTCCAAAATAGATTGCATGTTAGATCACAAAACAAGTCTTAACAAATTTAAGAAGATTGAGGGCCACCTGGGTGGCTTAGTCAGTTGAGCCTTAGCCTGAGATCAAGCTCCATGTTGGGCTCCCTGCTCAGTGGGGAGCTTGCTTCTCCCTCTCCCCCATGCTCATGCACTCTCTCACTGTCTCTCTCTCTCAAATAAATAAATAAAATCTTAAAAAAAATAATTTAAGAAGATTGAAATCAGAGCAAGTGTCTTTTGTTACCACAGTGGAATGAAACTAGTAGGCAGTAGCAGAAGAAAAACTGGAAAATTCATCAAATGTATGGAAATTTACAACATGCTCCTGACAACCAATGGACCAAAAAGGAAATCAAAAGGGAAATTAGAAATTATCTTGACAAAAATGGTAAATGAAAACACAGCATATCAAAATTTATGGAAGGTGTGTTTGGGTGGCACAGTTGGTTAAGTTTTGATTTCAGCTCAGGTCATGATCTCAGGGTTGTGAGATTGAGCCCCACATTGGGCTCTGTGCTGGGTCTGAAGTCTGCTTGAGACTCTCTCCCTCTTCCCCTCTCTCCACCTTCCAGCCCCCACTTATACTCTCTATTAAAAAAAATTATGGGATACAGCAAAAAAAAAAACTGACAGGAAAGTTTATAGCAAAAGTGTCCAGAACAGTGGCTGCCTATGAGGACAAGAATTGAGTGAAAGGAGACAAAATAATTTGCTGCCATTATGGAAATATTTTATCTCTTAGAGTATTTGTTGTACAATATGCCCATTGAGTTGTACATGTAAGATTTGTACATTTTACTGTATGTAAATTTTTACTCAATGAATAAACCTTAGTGGTGGGCTGACTCAGCTCAGCAGAGAGGCTTTTTTGCCTTGTCTTGCCTATTCTTCCTGGCAGCCATTATGTAACTTTGAGAATGGAAGCCATGAGATAAGAATAGCAGAATAAAAAATAGAGGGTAAAAAGTAATAATAATACATAAAAATGGGTAAAAAGAATAAAGACTTCAAATCAACAACCTAACTCTACACCTCAACAATATTGACAAACCATTAGATTAAAAGAGAAAAAGAGAGAAGGCTCAAATATCAAAACCACAAATTAAAGAGGAGATATTAAAAATGATGCCACAGATATAGAAGAGGTCATAAGTATCTCCTCTGAACAATTATACAGCAACAAATTGATAACCTAAAAAAAAAAGGATGTATTTCTAGAAACATACAACCTACCAAGGCTGAATCATGAAGAAATATAAAATCTGAACAGACTTAAAACAGTAAGTAGATTGAATAAGTAATCAAAACCTTTCAACAAAGAAAAGCCCAGAACTTGATGGCTTCATCTGTGAGTTCTACCAAATATTTAAAGAACTAGCACTAATCTTTCTCAAATTCTTCCAAAAAAGTGAAGAGCATGGAATCCTTCCACACTCATTTTATGAGACTAGCATTGCCCTGATACCACGGCCAAAGAAGCTACAAGAAAACTCTAGACCCATCCTTTGAACAGAGATGTAAAAATCCTAGACAAAATACTAGCAAACTGAATTCAACTGCGCATTAAAAAGATTATATGCCATGATAAATTGGGATTTATCCCTGGGGTTCATATATAATTCAACATACAAAATCAGTAAATGTGATACACCCCATTAAGAGAATTAGGGATAAAAATTCATGATCATCTCAATAGATGTAGACAAAATTCAATACCCTTTCATAAGTTTTTAACAAACCAGGGAGGAAATTACCTCAACACTATAAAAGCCATCTGTGACAAGCACACAGCTAACATCATACTCAATGGTGAAAAAGTGAAAGCTTTCCTGTAAGCTAAAGAATAAGGCAAGGATACCCATTTTCACCCCTTATATTTAATATAGTACTATAAGTCCTAGCCTGAGCAAACAAATAAAAGGTATTCAAATAAGAAAGTAAGAAGTAAAGTTATCTCTGCTTGCAGATAACATGATCTTATATGTAGGAGCCCCTAAAGATGCTAAAAATTTTAGGACTAGTAAACAAATTCAATAAAGTTGCAGTGTACAAAATCAAACATACAAAAGTCAGTTGTATTTCTATACACTAATAATGAACTATCCTAAAAGGAAATTAAGAAAATAATATCTTTTACTAAAACATCACAAAGAATAAAATACTTGGAAATAAACTTAACCAAGGAGGTGAAAGACTTGTACACTGAAAACTATAAAACATTGATGAAAGAAGTTAAGAAAAAAATAAATGAAAAGACATCCCATTCCATGTTCATGGGTTGAAAGATTTAATATTATTAAAATGTTGATACTTCCCAAAGTGATCTACAGACTCAATGCAATCCCTATCAGAATCCCAGTATTTTTTACAGAAACAGAAAAAAAAAAAAATTCCTAAAATTCATATGGAACCACAAAAAGTCCCAAATAGCTAAAATAATCTTTAGAAATAAGAACAAAGTTGGAAGTATAACACTTCCTGATTTCAAAACTTATTAGAAAGCTATAAGGGACACTTGGGTGGCTCAGTCAGTTAAGCATCTGCCTTCAGCTCAGGTCATGATCCCAGGGTCCTGGGATCAAGTCCTACATCCAGCTCTTTGCTCAGCAGAGAGCCTGCTTCTCCATCTGCCTGCCATTCCCCCCTGCTTGTGTTCTCTCTCTCTGACAGATAAAATCTTAAAAAAAAAAAGCTATAAAATTAAAGCAGTGTGGTATTGTCATAAAAACAGACATATAGACCAATAGAACAAAATAGAGAATGCAGAAATAAGCCCATACCTATTTGGTCAGCTGATCTTCAACAAAGATGCAATGAATACACAATGGAGAAAGGATAGTCTCTTCAACAAATGTTATTAGGGAAACTGGAATATTGATTTGCAAAAGAATGAATTAGACCCTTATATTACACCATACACAAAAGTCTACTCAAAATGGATTAAAGGCTTAAATGTAAGACCTACATTACTCTTAGAAGGAAACATAGGGGAAAAGTTTCACAGCATTGATCCTGGCAATGGTTTCTTGGATATGACACCAAAAGCACAGGAAACAAAAGCAAAAATAAACAAGTGGAACTACATCAAACTAAAAAGCTTCTGCACAGCGAAGGAAATAATAGCAGAGTGAAAAGGCAACCTATGGAATAGGAGAAAATACTTGCAAATCACATATCTAATAAGGGATTAATATTCAAAATATATAAGGAGCTTATAGAACTCGATATCAAAAACAAAACAAAACAACCCCCCCGCTTTAAAAATAGGAAAACAAATAAACCCTTCTCCAAAGAAGACATGAAAATAGCAAACAAGCATATAAAAAGATGCTCAATATTAGTAATCATCAGGAAAATGCAAATCCAAACCATAATATATCACCTCATGGTCACAATAAAAAAAAAATTCAGAGAATAAGCGCTGACAAGGATGTAGTAATTGGAACCCTCATGCACTATTGATAGGAATGTAAAATGGTGTAGCCACTATGGAAAAGAAGATGTGGTATATATATACACAATGGAATATTACTCAACCATAAGAAAGGATAAATACTTACCATTTACATCGATGTGGATGGAACTGCAGGGTATTATGCTGAGTGAAATAAGTCAGTTGGAGAAAGACAACTATCATATGGTTTCACTCATATGTGGAATATAAGAAACAGCACAGAGGATCACAGGGGAAGGGAGGGAAAACTGAATGGGAAGAAATCAGAGAGGGAGACAAACCATGAGAGACTCTTAACTCTGGGAAACAAACTGAGGGTTGTTGGAGGGGAGGTGGGTTGGGGGATGGGGTAACTGGGTGATGGGCATTAAGGAGGGCACTTGATGTAATGAGTGCTGGGTGTTATACGCAACTGATGAATTATTGAATACTATAACTGAAACTAATGATATACTATATGTTGGCTAATTGAATTTAAATAAATAACCCTACACACACACACACACACACACACACACGAAAACAGTATGGAGATTCCTCAAAAAAATAAAAATAAAGGTACCATATGATCAACAATTCCACTTCTGGGTGTATATGTAGAATGATTGAAATCAGGATCTCAAAGAGATATTTGCACTCTCAGATATGTTCCAACATTATTCACAGTAGCCAAGAGGTGGAAGCACCTTAATGTCAAGTGATATATGGAGAGATGGATAAAGAAAACATGGCATATATATACAATGGAATATTATTCATCTTTTAAAAAGAGAAGGAAATCCTGCCATATGTGACAATATGGATGAAGCTTGAAGACATCATGTTAAGTGAAATAAATCACAGAAGGAGAAATACTGCACGATTGCACTTATATGGGGAATTTGAAATAGTCAAACTCAGAAGCAAAGAGTGGAATGGCAGGAGATAGATGGCAGGAGAAGGAAATAGAGAATTTGCTATTCAATGGGTATAAAGTTTCAGTTATGCAAGATGAATTAAGTTCTAGAGATCTGTTGTACAACATGAGGCCTATAGTTAATAATACTGTATTGTAAAATAAAAAATGAGAGGTTAGATCTATTGTTAAATGTTCTATCACAATAAAAAATAGAAAAGAAAGACATCATCAAATTCACCAGTCAAGCTTCGAAAATATATGGTGACAGGCTATGAACAAAATATGGAACACCTTGATTATTCTATGTCATGATGACTTTCAGTGTTTTAAGGAAAGACTTGATTAACACAAAAAAAATTTACATCTTTCTCAGGAAACTAGATTTTTGTGGTAGACAGTGAGAGTATTACAGTTTAGGATCACTTTGCAAAAACTTACTAACAAGTATATTGCTCAATGTTATGCTTATTGTTGGTTAGAGGAAGGAGAAAAAGCCAAAAATATTTGATGCCAAGTTTTTAAAGGAAAACTTAGATGATGAATCTAAAATAATTGCTGTTGCATAAGAGAACAATCACAACATTAACAGAAGCTTCCCATTAGACAATGCAGTCTCATGATTAGGAGCTGTATAATCATAAGCAAGGAGTTCAAACACATCTTCTGAGTTTTCACTTGATTCTTAATCTTATTACTTCATTTATGCCTTTGTGCAATGTTTTACAGCTTCCCATGTTTAGAGATTCTAATTGCCAAGAGAAGACTATCCACCCATTTGTTGGATTTGCCCACAGATAAATCTCAGGCATTAACTCTTCACTCACTCCTTCACCATCTCACCCGTCCTCCCTTCCTCCACCACTAAACAGCAGAGACTTCCATTTTCTTCCTCTTGCCACCAAATCTCACTCAGGTAACATTTTTGATAAGAATAAACTTGTATTAAATGTTTCCTTGTTTCCTTATTTTATTTTTCAGTGTTATTTGCATTTATTATGTATTTGATCATATTTTTCATTATTTATTTGCCTTGTGATATATGTGAGAGAAAGGAGGAAAAGGTAATTTGTATACAATGCTGTGCTTTTATCACTGCATATTGAACACATACCTATCAATCAGTTTTTTGTATCAGTAAGTAAATAATTGTTTTAGATACTTTTTCTTATGCAGGATACTTGTAATATTGTTATACAAATTTATTTATGCATTGTAGAATTATCTGGAGGAATTATATGTGCTTTGTCAGTGAGCTGTAGGTACATCATAATTGTGTCTATTTAAACAAACAAACAAAAAAACCAAACAGGAATCCTATAGGCATAAGCAAATATTTTAGGACCTATTAATATGAGAGGTCAGAAAAAACTGTTCACATTTCTGATTTTTCTTATTCCTTGTTTATGTTCCCAGAGTGATTATAAGTAAACTCCTTAAGATGAAAAGGATTTGTGCTTGTAGAATGAGGGGAAGGACTTAAAGTAAAAGGGTAGTGTCACACACAGTTGTTCTGAGGAACCAATGAATAATTTCTCATTAAAGTACTATGTGAATATAAATTATAAAATATATTTTTTCTATTTAATTCTGACAATCTTCCAATTAATAGGAAATTTGAAATGAAGGAGCAACAGATTGACTTACTTTAAGTGAGAATTGTTTGTGATTTAAACATTGTCAATACAGGTCATGATTCTCTCTACAAGCCAGTTCACTGAGTTGGCAAACTACAACACATAGGCCAAATTAAGTCCACCAACATTTTTGTAAATAAAGCTTTATTGGAACACAGCCATACTCATTCATTCAGGAATCATGTATGGCTTCTTTAGTACTCCTAAAGCAGAGTTGGTTGGTAGTCACAATAAACTCCTTATGACTCACAAACCTAAAACATCTACTATCTAGTTCTTTATAGAAAATGTTTGTCTAGTGGGAGGTCCAAGATGGTGGAGGAGTAGGAGACCTTAGTTACGTCTGGTCCCAGGAATTCAGCTAGATAACATCAAACCATTCTGAACACCTATGAATTCAACCGGAGATCGAAGAAAAGAATAGCTGCAACTCTACAAATAGAAAAGTGACCACTTTCTGCAAGGTCTCTTCTGATTTGTTTAGTGTATATTTTTCTGGGGTCATTGTTGCCCTTTTAATATTTTTGTTCTTTCATTCATCTATTCTTCTCTGGACATAATGACAAGATGGAATAACTCACCTCAAAAAAGAGAATAAGAGGAAGTACTGAATGCCAGGGACCTAATCAATATGGACATTAGTAAGATGTCAGAACTAGAGTTCAGAATAATGATTATAAAGATACTAGCTGGGCTTGAAAAAAGCATAGAAGACACTAGAGAATCCCTTTCTGGAGAAATAAAAGAACTAAAATCTAACCAAGTTGAAATAAAAAATGGAGTCTCTAACTGCTAGGATAAATGAAGCAGAAGAGAGAATCAGTGATATAGAAGACAAGTTGATGGAGAATAAAGAAGCTGAGAAAAAGAGATAAACAACTACTGGATCAGGAGGGGAGAATCTGAGAGATAAGTGATACCATAAAGCAAAACAATATTGGAATAATTGGGATTCCAGAAGAAGAAGAAAGAGAGACAGGGGCAGAATATTGGAGCAAATTATAGTGGATGAAAGAACAAAATATTAATTTGGGGGCAGTATATTGGAGCAAGTTATAGTGGAGAACTTTCCTAATCTGGGGAAGGAACAGGCATCAAAATCCAGGAGGCATAGAGAACCCACCCTCAAAATCAATAAAAATAGGTCAACACCCTGACATCTAATAGTAAAACTTATGAATCTCAGAGACAAAGAGAAAATCCTGAAAGCAGCTCGGGACAAGAGATCTGTAACCTACAAGGGTAGAAATATTAAATTGGCAGCAGACCTATCCACGGAGACCTGGAAGGACTGGCAAGATATATTCATGGAATTAAACTAGAAAAATATGAAGCCAAGAATACTTTATCCAGCTAGGATGTCATTCAAAATAGAAGGAGTGATAAAAAGCTTCCAGGACAAACGGAAACTAAAAGAATTTGTGATCACCAAACCAGCCCTATAAGAAATATTGAAAGGGGCCCCCTAAGCAAAGAGAGACCCCAAAAGTAACATAGACCAGAAAGGAACAGAGACAAACATACAGTAACAGTCAGCTTACAGGCAATACAGTGGCACTAAATTCCAAGTGCACATGGGACATTCTCCGGAATAGATCACATTCTGCGTCACAAACCAGGTCTCAACCAGTACCAAAAGATTGGGATCATTCCCTGCCTATTTTCAGACCACAGTGCTTTGAAACTGGAACTCAGTCAGAAGAGGAGAGTTGGAAAGAACTGAAATACATGGAAGTTAAAGAGCATCCTACTAAAGAATGAATGGGTCAACCAGGAAATTAAAGAAGAATTAAAAAAATTCATGGAAACCAATGAAAATAAAAACACAACTGTTCAAAACCTTTGGGATGCTGCAAAGGCAGTCCTAAGAGGGAAATATATAGCAATACAAGCCTTTCTCAAGAAATAAGAAAGGTCTCAAATATACAACCTAACCTTACATCTGAAGGAGCTGGGGAAAACAGCAAATAAAGCCTAAACCCAGCAGGAGAAGGGAAATAATAAAGATCAGAGCAGAAGTCAATGAAATAGAAACCGAAAGAACAGTAAAACAGATCAATGAAGCTAGAAGCTGTTTTTCTGAAAGAATTAATAAGATCGATAAACCCCTGGCCAGACTTATCAAAAAGAAAAGAGAAAGGACCCAAATAAATAAAATCATGAATGAAAGAGGAGAGATCACAATCAACACTGAAGAAATACAATTATAAGAACATATTATGAGCAACTATATGCCAACAAATTAGACAATCTGGAAGAAATGGATGCATTCCTAGAGATGTATCAACTACCAAAACTGAACCAGGAAGAAATAGAAAACCTGAACAGACCCATAACCAGCAAGGAAATTGAAGCAGTCATCAAACATCTCCCAAAAAAGAACCCAGGGCCAGATGGCTTCCCAGGGGAATTCTACCAAACATTTCAAGAAGAATTAATACCTATTCTTCTGAAGCTGTTTCAAAAAATTGAAATAGAAAGAAAACTTACAAACTCTTTTTATGAGGCCAGCATTACCTTGATCCCAAAACCAGACGAAGACCCCATCAAAAAGGAGAATTACAGACCAATATCCCTGATGAACATGGATGCAAAAATTCTCACCAAGATACTAGCTAATAGGATCCAACAGTACATTGGATTATTCACCACGACCAGGTGGGATTTATTCCTGGGCTACAAGGTTGGTTCAACCTCCTCAAATCAATCAGTGTGATACACTACATAAATAAAACAAAGGACAAGAACCATATGATACTCTCAATAGATTCCGAAAAAGCATTTGACAAAGTACAACATCCTTTCTTGATTAAAACTCTGGGGTTTTTACATAATGGGATAGAAGGTACACACCTCAATATCATAAACGCTATCTATGAAAAACCCACAGTGAATATCATTCTCAATGGGGAAAAACTGAGAGCTTTTCCCCTAAGGTCAGGAACACGGCAGGGATGTCCACTATCACCACTGCTCTTCAACATTATACTACAAATCCTAGCCTCAGCAATCAGACAACAAAAAGAAATAAAAGGCATCCGAATCAGCAGAGAAGTCAAAACTCTCACTCTTTGCAGATGACATGATTCTTTATGTGGAAAACCCAAAAGACTCCACCCCAAAATTTCTAGAACTCATACAGGAATTCAGTAAATTGGCAGGATATAAAATCAATGCACAAAAATCAGTTGCATTTCTAAAGACAGAAGAAAGAGAAATTAAGAAGTCAATCCCATTTACAATTGCATCCAAAACCATAAGATACCTACAATTAATCTAACCAAAGAGATAAAGGATCTGTACTCAGAAAACTATAAAATACTCATGAAAGAAATTGAGAAAGACACAAAGAAATGGAAAAATATTCCATGCTCATGGATTAGAAGAACAAATATTGTTAAAATGTCTATGCTACCTAGAACAATCTACACATTAAATGCAATCCCTATCAAAATACCGTCAACTTTTTTTCACAGAATGGGAACAAATAAGCCTAAAATTTGTATGGAACCAGAAGAGACCCCGAATAGCCAGAGGAATGTTGAAAAAGAAAAGCAAAGCTGGTGGCATCACAATTCCAGACTTCCAGCTCTATTACAAAGCTGTCATCATCAAGACAGTACGTTACTGGCACAAAAACAGACACATAGATCAGTGGAACAGAATAGAGAACTCAGAAATGGACCCTTATCTGTATGGTCAACTAATCTTTGACAAAGCAGGAAAGAATATCTACTGGAAAAAAGACAGTCTCTTCAACAAATGGTGTTGGGAAAATTGGACAGCCACATGCAGAAGAATGAAACTGGACCATTTCCTTACAACATACACAAAGATAAACTCAAAATGGATGAAAGACCTAAATGTGAGACAGGAATCCATCAAAATCCTTAAGGAGAACACAGGCAGCAACCTCTTCGACCTCAGCCACAGCAACTTCTTGCTAGACACATCTCCAAAGGCAAGGGAAGCAAGGGCAAAAATGAACTATTGGGACTTCATCAAGATAAAAAGCTTTTGCACAGCAAAAGAAACAGTCAACAAAACCAAAAGACAGCCAGCAGAATGGGAGATGATATTTGCAACTGACATATCAGATAAAGGGCTAGTACCCAAAATGTATAAAGAACTTACCAAACTCAACACCACCCAAAGAACAAATAATCCAGTCAAGAAATGGGCAGAAGACATGAACAGACATTTCTGCAAAGAAGACATCCAAATGGCCAACAGACACATGAAAAAGAGCTCAATATCGCTCGGCATCAAGGAAATCCAAATCAAAACCTCAATGAGATACCACCTCACACAAGTCAGAATGGCTAAAATTAACAAGTCAAGAAAGGACAGATGTTGGCAAGGATGTGGAGAAAGGGGAACCTTCTTACACTGTTGGTGGGAATGCAAGCTGGTGCAGCCACTCTGGAAAACAGTATGGAGGTTCCTCAAAACATTGAAAATAGAGCTACCCTATTACCCAGCAATTGCACTACTGGGTATGCACAAAAGGGTACCTGTACCCCAAAGTTTATAGTAGCAATGTCCACAATAGCCAAACTATGGAAAGAGCCCAGATGTCCATCAACAGATGAATGGATAAAGAAGATGTGGTATATATATATACAATGGAATATTATGTAGCCATCAAAAAATGACATCTTGCCATTTGCAATGACTTGGATGGAACTAGAATGTATTATGCTAAGAAAGACAATTATATGATCTCACTGGTATGCAGAATTTAAGAAACAAGGCAGAGCATCATAGGGGAAGAGAGGAAAAAATGAAACAAGATGAAACCAGAGAGGGAGACAAACTATAAGAGACTCTTAATCTTAGGAAACAAATTGAGGGTTGATGGAGCGGAGGGGGATTGGGGGATGAGGTGACTAGGTGATGGACACTGGGGAGGGTATGTATTGTGCAGTGAGCACTGGGTGTTGTGTAAGACTGAGGACCTGTACCCCTGAAACAAATAATACATTATTATGTTAATTTTAAAAATTAAAAAAAAAAGAAATAAAATGTTTGCCTATGCATGACTTAGAGAATGGAGATGTTGTATATTAAATACTTTATCATACTTTGAACTCATCCTGAGATAGGGTAAATTATAAAACCATTATCAAAATGTATAAACTCAGTATATTCCAGACACAAGTGGAATATATAGATTTTAACATGGAACAGCTTGCCATGCATAAGTTCAATCTAGTTTATACTCTGTTATAATACTGCTTTCTCTATAATAATGTTTTATGACTTAGAAGCTGATGATATATCGAGGAAAGTTTCAGTATATAAGCTGTTTTCTTTGCATATGCATAATACTTATAATTAACCTAAATTATTGATTATAAGCACACATAAATCTGAAAATGAAAACTCCAGTGATTCAGTAGACTTCTATTTCTACTTGGCTGTGTAAAACACTTTTCCTTTGGGAAGTGCCTCTCCTCTGCAACTTGTGATTTTCTTGGGACAGTTAATCATATAGCCCCAACTCATTGATGACAAAAGTGAATATGTAGCTCAAGTAAGGCCCCATCAAAGTTCTTCTCAGGAAATGATAGGGATGTTGGTACAGACACAATTGTCTCTTTTCTATGGGATCACAGGTTGTAAGGACATTATAAGCCTGGGGATTCCTGTGATTATTTTTGCCTGAGATTGAAGATAACCATATAGGAAGCCAGAGTATAGAGATGAAAGGGACAGAACCTCAATGCTGTCATATAAATCTCTGGTTACAACCATGTCTAAAGTAACCTTGAACTTTCTACTTACATCACTCAGTCATCTCCATTATTTGAATTAATCTAATTTGACTTGGATTTCTGTCTTTGCAATTTAAAGAGTTGATTAACTTAGCAACAATTATCAGAGTTCAAGGGAAATTTTCTCATTGTATATTATTCTTCATAGGTATTATTTTGCAAAATATGACAAATTATAGACCTTTACTTTTTCCTTCCAGTGATAGGCAATATCTTCCCATCAGAAAAAAAGAATAATTCAGTGACATGATGCATATGAAAAGGTTTATCACAATATCTTATATAGCATAGGACCCCAAAATAGAAATTTAGACAGATGATTTAAAAATGTGCTCATGACAATAGTTCTTAATGATTTATCTCAGAACGGGAAACATGCCTGGAAATTTCAAATGACATTAACAAAAAGGGATGTGATTAGTGTTTCCTGGTCTCCACAATATAGCAGAGAATGAGATCTGAATTTGAAGTTGTATTCATTCAATCATGTGGATAATAATTTCAAATACTATTATACTAATTTGAATCTGATTTTATAAGTATGTGAGGGTATTCTTAGTTCCAGGCTTTGTTAAGGGCTTCAAAGAAGTATCTTCAAATATCCTCTGAGTTGAAGAAGTTTAGTTTTGGAGAAAAGATGTTTATATACAATAACCATGCAAAGTGTGAAGTTGTTTATACTTAAGAAAATTTCGTGTTTGGGGCGCCTGGGTGGCTCAGTCATTAAGTGTCTGCCTTCGGCTCAGGTCATGATCCTAGGGTCCTGGGATTGAGCCCCGCATCGGGCTCCCTGCTTGGCTGGAGGCCTGCTTCTCCCTCTCCTACTCCCCCTGCTTGTGCTCCTGCTCTCGCTATCTCTTTCTCTGTGAAAGAAAGAAAGAAAGAGAGAAATAGAGAAAGAGAGAGAGAGAGAGAAAGAAAGAGAAAGAAAGAAAGAGAAGGAAGGAAGAGAAAGAAAGAAGAAAGAAAGAAAGAAAAGAAAGATGAAAGAAAGAAAGAAAGAAAAAGAAACAAAGAAAAAAAAGAAAGAGAAAAGAAAGAAAGAGAAAGAAAAAGAGAGAAAGAAAAGAAAGGACAGAAGGAAGGAAGGAAGGAAGAAAGAGAGAGAGAAAGAAAGAAAATTTCTGGTTATGGGATGAATAAATCATGAGAATGAAGCCACACTTGTGGTGAGCATAGCATAATGTATAGTTGTTGAATTGCTATGTTGTTTACCTGAGACTAGTGTAACATTGTGTATCGACTATACTTTGGTTTAAAAAAAGGAGAAAAAAAGAAAATTCCTGCTCCAAACAAAATGCTCACAAAGTCGGACAAACTTTGCCTTAATAACTTTATTTCTACAAAGGTAAGGCTTTAAATGCCAAATGACTTAGGAGAAGGCATGTGGTGACACACCTGCTCGTTGAGACACAAGTGATTGATGAGAAATTCTTCCCTTAATAAAATTTCAAAGGGGCAAAAGCAAAATAAGAGTGATGCTGCAAACAGTTTAAATCACATTTTTTCCAAGGAAAACCCAGTAACTAAGAATAACACAAGGCTACATGCCAGTCAGATTATGAAATCAGGACTCTACTAGCCATTTGTATTAGAAAAATAGATCAAAATATCAATGTACAATGGCAATTCAGGAAAATCTGGTGAAAAATAATGAATAAAACTGCAGTATTGCTCATTAAGGGAAAAGTAAAAACAGTAAAAGGAGAAACTGTAATCTCTTTCCCCCAAATCTAATCTGTCTCTAAAAGGACCACATTTCTCTGAAAAGTAACTAGAAGTCCTCAAAAAATATCCTGAAGATCTGAGGCTCATTGGAGGAATTACAGAGCAGAGTTTTATTGAAGAGTGAGTCTCCCCAGTGTGTTGATACTGGCGGCTTTGTGTGCTCAACAGGGTACCCTAGCCCAGCAGGGTAAAGCCCACAGCTCCCCTAAGTTCTCTGTCCTCAGAAAGCTGCCATTGCCTCCTTCTCCAAACCTGATAACTCACTGTCATGTGCAGAGATTCAGACTTTCAGGCCAACTAAGTCACACTCTGAAAGTTTCACAGGATTCTCAAAAAAAAATTTTTTGACGTTAATTCCAGTATAGTTGCTTTTTTTTTTTTTTTAAGATTTTATTTATTTGTCAGAGAGAGAGAGCGCACAAAGCAGGGGGAGTGACAGGGCAGAGAGGGAGAAGCAGACTCCCTGCTGAGCAGGGAGCCCGATGTGGGGCTGGATCCCAGGACCCTGGGATCATGACCTGAGCCGAAAAGGTAGAGGCTTAACTGACTGAGCCATCCAGGCCCCCCGAGGATTCTCAAAATTTTTGATTGTTGGGGTTAATGTAGAGCATGAAATCCTCCATAGTACGTGGCTTGGTAAAATGTAACACGGAGGCCAATGTGGGCAAGGAAGGTTCAGAGAAGGGGATAGGCCTTTGGAATGCAGAGGCCTGCGTGACCACTCTGCCCTAGGGATGCCCTGGGGAGTAGCTTTCTTAGCCCAAACAGCTGCCCTGTGATCTAAGAGATGTATGCATTGTCCCCTAGGCTATGTTTAGCAGATAGTAGAACACGCAGATTAGCATATCGTATCTTTCCCTTAAACAAATCCTCCTACTTCCGGTAAGACAACTTGTCCCACATCAAATGCTTGAGAAACAGTGATAAAGACTTAGGATTATCCTGAAGGACCAATAAAGGTGGGAGCAAAGAAGAGCAAAGGGTCTTTGTCTCTGAGCATTGACCGCCTTGCCTTCTCCTCTCTTTCACAGCAAAGTTTGGAGCAATCTTTCATTGGTCGGTACAGGGATTGCTGGCCATTCCCATCATTTGATCCCTTTGAAATTCTGTAAGAAGCAAATCTGTAACACAATATTACTGCTAGTCTTAGTTGGTGTGTATGGGAAAATCAAGGCTTGCCCAAGGTCACATGACAAAAGCTAAAAATACAAACAAACCGCTATTATAAATCTCCCCTGGGTCTCTATAAGGAAATGCTCTTTAAATAGACCATACTAAAAAATGCTTGTGTTTTGGTCTCAAAGAACTTCCCATCAACTTCTTTTCCTGTTTCTTGTAGTTACCATTATGTAGAAAGAGGTATATTTGTACCATGTTGGATTTTTAAGGTTATATTCTAATTATTTTAAGGAAGAAAAATTACCAAAAGAAAAATTCCCAAACATATATGTGTAGGTTGTTTCGACCTCTCTCTTTTGAAATGAGTGGTGTGTAGTAGATACTAAAACATAAACATAATTTATTAATACATTCCCATCACTTGATATTTAGATGTATTTCTATAGAAATAGAATGTTAATAACAGAGCATTAAGGCTTTGGATAGGCATAGTTAGGGGTATATAAGGAATACTTTCTAATTAATATTGGGTAATCAATCATTCAAAGAGTGAAGAATTAGAAAGTAAAATAGAGAAATAAAATGAACATCAGACAGGTGTGCTAGAAAGTCTTTTTTATATATAAATACACATGTCTATTTAGATGAATGTTATTAATTCCAACAATAAATATTCAATAATAATGACTAGTATGATCATTGGGAGAATTTCCACCTACAGATTTCTACTTCTCTGGAATCCATCTCATCTCTTACATTAAGAATTTTATAGTCACTGAAATTTACCATAAAAAACAAATTCCTGTGACCCCCTTTATAATCAGCCATACTGACTTTGCCATGTGACCTTTTTTAATTGTTTGTTTTCTTTAATTACTGCTGATTTTGAAATTATATCTTTCTGATACTGTGGAGAATTCCTTGAGAAATTTTAATTCCTTTTTTTTCCACAATTGCAAAGACCAGATGCTTGTACCAAAAGTAGCTTTGCTTTTACAACTGAAATTATTTCAATCAAACAGTAATGCAGAACCACCTCCTAAATGGGACACGGAATAGCTGAGGGATTCCCTCTCTTTCCTCATTTCATTCTTCTATATTCATCAAATAGTCTGCCTTACATTTACAAAGATCATGCTATTAAATTAACCCAATGCGATTAAGAACAAAATTATTGCTTATTTTCTTTCAATAAGTCAAAATAAGCTAAATTCCTGTGGTTTTTTGTTTACTCACTCATGGCCTCTGGCATATCTGAAATGTAGCTAAATGGCTCTTTTGTTTGGTAGGTATGTGTTAACTAGCATTTTTTGAATAGTATGCCATGCATTGTGCTAAAGGTGTTTTATGCAACTTATTTCATTTAAATTCCCAAATATATACCCTAAGAGTTAATGTTTACTATTATCCCTATTTTACAGATGAAAAAATTGAGGATTATCCAGAGTACTGGATTCATTTTGTATGTCACTAAGATCTGAGTATTTGCCTTGATCAGAGTGGCCCTAAGAACAGCTTGTACTATTCCTACACTCACAGACCGGTCTCTTTATAGTAGATTGTATTATTATTGGTCCTAATTCATCATTCAGCTGTAAAACACTGCTTCTTCCACACCTTTGCCCATGACTTCATGATGGGTGGCACATACTTTCTCATGATTTCAATTTGGTTTTGAACATATGATTTGATTTGGCCAGTGGGATGTTAGCAGATGGGAAGTGAGCAGAGTCGTGAATTGTTTACAGAGGTCTAAGTCCTGTACTTTTGTGTTCTGGGGATCTCCCATGAGAACATGTGCTAGATAGCCTTTATACTTCAGCGTAGTGCCAGTTCATGACTCTGGAGCCTGGAGCCAAGTCCCGCTGACTGGCATCCTCAAACAAAGCTTCCCAGTTGACCCCAACCTATATAAGTTGCATAGCTTATTGTTTTATGCCATTAGGTTTGGGGCGATTTATTTGGCAGCACTATTGTGACAATAGCTAACTGGTACACTGCTGTTGCCACCTGCTGTCACTGCTACCACTACAGGCCAAGAGATGAGTCGAGTGGTTGTTTCACATCCATTCTACAGCTTATGGATACAACATGAGAGTGCCTTGCCTCAAGCTCAGAGGTTTTTTTTATGCACCCTGTCCTGAGTTTTCCCTTTTGCTTCTGAGGCATAAAATGCCTTGGGAACTGCTGGATCCCCCATGTATGCAACACTCCATGAAGGAAAACCTTGACCAGTGTCAAATAGAAGTGTCAAAATAAGATCCGTCCCTTTCTCCTATGGATAGATTGTTTAGAGAGAGTATTAGTATAAGATACGACTTTTTTTGAGGATGTCCTAGGAAATCAATCTATCAGCATGCCTGTGGCCAACTCAGTGATGCATTTTGTCTTTTTTTTTTTCTTTTCTAAGCATTCTAGGCTGAAAAAGAAAGATTAAGTAAATTTGCCAAGTTCAGAGAATGTGAGCAAATGATACTTAGTACTCAAACTCACGCTTTTTGATTCCAAAGTCCAGCACTTAGTCATTGTGTTATACTGCACCATTTTAAATTGTTTTAACAATTTAAAAATAAAATAAAAATATTTTCAGGAAATTTGGTTAATCATTATCTAATGAGCAAGTATTGGATGTAAGGAATTTGAAAGGAAGCCTAGGTAGACGTTTTTCTTCTTTTTATTTAGAATACTTAGAGTAAGAGGATTTTGAAGTTAAACAGTAAGTTCAAAGGCTATCCACAGTACTTACCCCTTATTCTTTAAAAAAATAAATAAATAAAATAAATGATAGTTGAACAAATTTGATACCTTCTTCTATAGCTAGTAAAGTTCTGCTGTATTTGATTTCTGAAATTCAGTTACCATACCAAATGACTTTAAAGGAATTCCCTCAGATAGGTATTGTAAGTGAATATCTGAAATATAGCAGATAATGTCACGACAGCAAGAAGTTCCTGTGGAATGAAATAGATATGAGAAGTAGGATATGGTGGATGGAGGGAGTGGTAGGTATGTATTGGATAAAAATCCTGCTCTTCCTCACGTAGTGGACTTGTTCTTTGGGAATATATTATTGCCAAAAAGTTAAAGTGAAACCATTATTTTGATCTTGAAATGCAAAGGCTAGAACAAGATTTCTTCCCAGGATCTGATTGTGTGTTAGGGAGAGAAATGGGAAAGGAAGATCTATTTCAGTAAGTCACCCTGGATCATTTCATAGTGATTTAGGCTAATTTATTTTAGTCAGTGATTCCCAAGCCTGGCTACAAATCTGGACCATCTGAAAAGCTTTTTAAATGCAGATTCCTTGGGTTTACTGCAAACCCCCATCTGGGGGGTGGGAAAATGGGGATTATGGGCTTTTAAAAAAATATCTTCCTGCTTTTATTGAAATTCAAAAAGCCAAAAGACCAATCTTTAGATGTTTTATACATATAGTTGTATTTCCTTTTTGGTTCTGCCAAGTTTTGAGCAAACTTTATTTTGGTTTGTTTTTTATTTTTAGAGGGTCAACCTCTCAGCTCTGCTGAAGGAAGCAAGAAAAAGGATTTAGGCCCATGATTTTAAAGATGAATTAGCATATTCCTAGAGTAAGCTTGGTCGGATCAGGTCATATTTAATATTTCTTAGAATGAAAGAAACAATCTGATATGCATATTAATTGCCAGGTCCTGTGCTAAGCATTGTGTACGTGTAAGCTTAACATAAATATTTTGTAGCTGTTTACAGATGAGAAGGCTGAGGATCAGCCAGGCTAAGTAATTTACCAAAGATCAAAGAACATCTAATAAAGGAAACTGAGTCTAAATTTAGGTCAGTTTTACATCTCTCAGAAGCTCTTAAATACTAATTGTTATTATTTCAAAATGAGAAGCACTCCAAAGGAGAAACATGACAAAACAAAAACATTGGGGATTCTTTCCAGAATTCATGTATGGTCACATCATAGCAGGATTTTTTGTTCTAAAGAGGAAGACCAGTGTGCCTTCTTTAACTGTAAAATCTGTAGAACTGATCCTTGTAACTTTATTTTTTAAATAACCTATAATTACATAATTTAATAATTGCATGATTCACTTATTGAAGTATGCCTTCATGTTTACATAATCAAAAGAAACCCTTACATTTTATTTTATTTATAAATTAGTACTTTTTAAGAGTGTATTGCTAGTACTAGTGTAATAGTCCATTTTATTCTTGGAGGGATACGCCATTCTAAGCTTTTCATTAGAACATTTTCCATTCTCCGTCACAGATTATTTGGTGTATGTTACACACAGTGTTCCATTTCACAGTGATTTTTTTGGGTGAATATATAAGCTACTTATTAATTTTATGTTACCCTTAGGAAAACAAACGACGGATGATGCCTGGGTGGCTCAGTCAGTTAAGCATCTGCCTTTGGCTCAGGTCATGATCCCGGGGTCCTGGGATCAAGTCCCGCATTGAGCTCCTTGCTCAGTGGGGAGCCTGCTCCTCCCTCTGCTTCTGCCTCTCCCCCTGCTTGTGCTCTCTCTCTCTCTGACAAAGTGAATAAATAAAATCTTAAAAAAAAAAAAAAAAGGAAAACAAATGAAAGCTACTCTCACATATGTGGTGCCATTTTTTCAGAATTAGATGATAAATGAATAATCTAAAACCTTCAAACCCATTCTCTGCAATAACATTGCATTTGAGAGATTTTGAAATATTGTACAGAATATTTCCATAGACTATCAGCAAAAAATAGTTGTCTATATTTTGTATAAGATTTAGATAGTATTCTATGGTAGTCAAGAAATTTTCCAAATCAGATGCTAAAGTCTCTTTCCTGTTCCCTACATAATAAAGCTTTTATAAAAGCTTAACTTAATATGATACTTTAATTTCAGTAACTTCATTTAGGAAAAGTCACTGTTACTATTTTGAAGTGATACTGATTTCCCAGTGATACACATATGATTACATTTTTATGAAATATGCCTTGCCATATGTTCTACATTTACAGTGACTTAATATTACCTAATTTTCTGACTCATACACTCAAAATGATATTTGTTTTCTTCATGAAACATGTACTCTGCAAACTTTTATTGAAATATATAACTTACAGGAAAGTGTACCAATTATAATAAATGTATAGCTCTATGAATTCTCATCAGGTGAATACATACCATGTAACCAGTGTCCATATCAAGAAAATAAAACATTACCTGTATCCCAGAAATTCATTTAAGCCATTACTAATCTTTATGATAACCTTTATCCTGATTTCTAATGCTTTAGATTATGTCTTACTGTTTTTGAAATTTATGAGTGGAATTATACATTAAGTACTCTTACTTCTGGCTTTTTTCATTCAACATTATGTTTGTGAGTTTCATCCATGCTGCTATTTGTAGCAACAGCTTTTTCATCTGCATTGTTTAATATTCCATTAGACAAATACATCATTTTATGAATCTTATAGTTTTTTTTAAATTTTATTGTTATGTTAGTCACCATACAATACATCATTAATTTTTGACGTAGTGATCCACGATCCATTGTTTTCGTATAACACCCAGTGCTCCATGCAGTACGTGCCCTCCTTAATACCCATCACCGGGCTATCCCATCCCCCACCCCTCCCCTCTAACACCCTCAGTTTGTTTCTCAGAGTCCATAGTCTCTCATGGTTTGTCTCCCCCTCCAATTTCCCCCCTTCATTTTTCCCTTCCTTCTCCTAATGTCCTCCATGCTATTCCTTATGTTCCACAAATAAGTGAAACCGTATGATAATTGACTTTCTCTGCTTGACTTATTTCACTTAGCATTATCTCCTCCAGTCCCATCCATGTTGATGTAAAAGTTGGGTATTCATCCTTTCTGATGGCTGAGTAATATTCCATTGTATATATGGACCACATCTTCTTTATCCATTCATCTGTTGAAGGGCATCTTGGCTCCTTCCACAGTTTGGCTATTGTGGACATTGCTGCTGTGAACTTTGGGGCGCATATGGCCCTTCTTTTCACTACATATGTGTCTTCGGGGTAAATACCCAGGAGTGCAATTACTGGGTCATCGGGTAGCTCTATTTTTAAATTTTTGAGGAACCTCCACACTGTTTTCCAAAGTGGCTGTACCAACTTGCATTCCCACCAACAGTGTAAGAGGGTTCCCCTTTCTCCACAACCTCTCCAACATTTGTTGTTTCTTTCCCTGTCCATTTTTGCCATTCTAACTGGTGTAAGGTGGTATCTCAGTGTGGTTTTGATTTGGATTTCCCTGATGGCTAATGATGATGAACATTTTTTCATGTGTCTGTTAGCCATATTAATCTTATAGTTGATGGGCACTACATTCTTTCCAATTTTTAGCTGCTTTTAAAAATAATGCTATGAAAATTGTACATATCTTTTGGTTTACGTATGTATTCATTTCTCTTGTGAATTTGCTAGGTTCCAGGTTTTACATAAATAAATACATCTGGAGTAGGTACTACCAACCTGATTTCCAAAGCAGTTTTTATCAATTTCACCACCATAAACAGAAATGAGTGTTTCAGTTGGTCTTCATGTTTACCAACATTTGATACTGTCTGTCATCTTCAGGTTAAACATTTTGGTAAAAGTGTATAAATATAAAATTGTGGTTTTACGTTGTACTTCCTTGATAGTTAAAGACGTTGAGTGCCTTGTCGTGTGTACTATATCCATTTGCAAATTTTTTTGATGTACCTATTTCATCCTTGGTCCAATTTTTTACTCGTTTGCCTACCTTTTAAAAATTGTCTTGTACGAGTTCTTTATATATTCTGGACATAAATGCTTTTTCCAATATAAGTCTTCAAAACTCTTCTCCAACCTATGGCCTGCCATTACACTCTCTTAATGGTATCTTTGGATGAAGAGCAGTTTTTAATTTTAATGTCGTGCAATTTGCCACATTTTCTCTTTATGGTTAGTGTTTTTCGTATTGAGGAAATCTTGGACTATTCCAAGGTTATAAACACTTATTCATAGGTTTTCTTTTAAAAGTCTTATGGTTTTACTTTTCACATTTATGTCTATAATCCATGTTGTTAGTTTTATGTGTAATATAAAGAATGGGTAATTTTTAAAAATAGTTGATTTAGCATCATTTTTGAAAAGAGTGTTCTCTTTTCATTGCTCTTATGGATCAACTTTACCATATATTAGAGAATTGTGAATCCTCTTCCATACCAGTATTTTCATTTATCTATGCACTATTTCAATGCCATCTTAAATATTGGAGCATTATAATTGTTTTTGTCTGCTTTTCTATAAGTTTGCCTTGGTTATTCTTGGCCTTTGAATTTCCATATAAATTTCAAGAATTGGCTGTTGATCTTGAAAAAATATATCAGCTGGAATTTTGATTGGAATTACATTGTATCTGTAAACTAATTTAAGGAAACTTGACATGTATCCCTCCATTTAAAGGCCTCTTTAAATTTTGTTCTTTTCAACATGATTGTTATACTTTTTTTCCCCATTGGATTTATTAGTAGGTGTTTGATGTTTTTGTTTTAAAATTATAAAGGTAATTTAAAAAATAACTTATTTTATTAGTGTTTTCTATATTAGGCTTGCTATGTTCACTTATTATTTCTAACAATTATAGATTCCTTTAGATTTTCTACACACACATTCATGTCCTCTGAAAAGAATGGTAATTTATTTCTTCTATTCCAATCTTAATGTCTTATGCACTGGATAGAAATTCTTGTCTAATTTTGAATAGAAGTGGTGACAGAGAACATCTTTGTGTTTTTGTCTCAGGGGAAACTTGTCACCATTCCATGTGATGTTTGCTGGAGGTTCTTTTGCAGATGCTCTTTTTTCAGATTGAGGAAGTTCCTTCCAATTCCTAATTTTCTAAGAATTTCACTGTGAGTGTTAACTGTGTTCTCCACACTTTTCCCAACTCTCCAGCCAATCTTTGCCTTTTCAGCCCCCTTGGAAAAAGTGTTCTTCTCTTGAGACGCATTTTATTTTCTTCAATTCTCACTGCTTCTACAGTTCTCCAATGTCTATGTAAACATGACATTTTAAATTTATCTCACTTTATCTAGTGCAGGAGGATCATTAGGCAGCTGTAACCTAATCCATCCTGCCCAGAAGTGGACTCCATCTTAATATTTCAAAACTTTTGTCACTTCGTTCAGTCATTCTCTATTTTAAGTTCCACATGGGCAAATTTTTATTTCTTTACCAGTCAGAGTAGGGTTTACCCTTTTACTGGGGGAATTTTAAGACAAATACTTTATGACATTTTTTAATATTTTTTTTTGCTTTCTCTTTTGATGCTTCTTACTTTTTAAAAAGTCCTTTATAAGTGAGTTATGTTTTCTTACCTAATACTGAAAGGCAATATAGAATACTGGCTTTCAACCTTTTTCTTCTGCTGTTACACACGTGAAGGATGACATTCATTTATATATCGCATTCCGTTAGCATACCTGGAACATCATATAATTCTCATTCCAGAAGTATGAGTCTGGCTCTAATTTTGTATTTCTTATTTCTCCCCTGTTGACACTTCAATTAGTAGAAAGTACCTGTGTATGGTTAAATTATTATTCTTATTTCTAGGATTTTTCTGAATTACTATTTTTGTCAGTGTAAGTTGTATTTTGATAGAAAGGTGAGCTCTCTTGCCATGTCTTAGTGCAAAATTCTACCCTCAGCGCTTACTATACCCAATGAGCTGAAGTCAAAGTTTTTCTGTGACAGAAATGAAAACACCAAAATATGTTTATGTCAGATGGACTGTCATTATACTGCCAAATAGAAGTGGGTTATAGAAGCATCTGCTGCAAAGACCTTCTGTACTTAACTGGAGTCAAGGTGAACAAATTAGAAAGAATGATTTGTCCATCAAATATACTTATGATAAAATAAATGAAAATTTTATGCTAAATAAATGCAGGCTGAATTAAAATGATTCTTACTGATAGCTAAAACCTTAGAATATTCCTCAGGGTTTAGTCTATTTTTGCAAAAGTTACTGAAAATGTTATATGTTGGAGCTCAATTTTTCTCTGAGAGTTCTTCTTCATAAGTTTAATTGTTTAAAAAAATGAATAATATGCATGATACCGATCAGAATTGAAACTGGCCACATCTCAAAATAATATTTTTCAGATTAATTTTTAAAATAATAAATTATATAGCCCCATATATGTAGTAGGGTAACTACAATGGTAATCTCCCTTTAAACTGTATTCTTATCTGTGGCAGGCACAGATGTCTTATGATTCTTGTACTATTGAAAATGAGAATTTCTTTTGTTCTTGTTAGACCATAATAATATCAAATCATGCTGACAGTCCCTCTTCTAGAATATTTTCTCTTAGTCATAAAATATTTATTGAAGCCCTCCTATTTGCCATGTTATATCCTATGAGAATCATATCCAAAGTGTAATGTTTGACCTCTGAATTCAAGAAATTATAGTCTTGTTAAAGCTTGTATGCTTATATAAAGTGCAAAATAGGCAATTTGATATAGTGTTTCTCAAAATATAGTTCTTGGAATATATACATATATTGGAATATGTACATATATACATATATACATATATGGGATTATCTGGACTGCTTGCCAAAGATGTTGATTCTGAGGCCCTCTACAGAAAAAAAGTAAACAGAATATCTGGGTTAGACCTGGGCATATGCACTTTGTACAGTTTATCATTTATTTTGCTGTACATAGAAAACTTGAGGACCACTGGTAAGACAGTAAAAGCTTAGAACCAGACCACAGCAAATTCAAGAATATCACATCTTAATTAAATGTGTGATCTTCAGAAAGTTATTTAGCCTTTCTCTAGCTCCTTTCTTATATGTAAAATAGGGATAACATCTACAGATGGGATAATTAGATGTAATGCATGTATACTGACCAACATACAGCATGTTAAATAGTAATTGCTCAGTAAATGTTGTTGTTAACATGTTTTAAAGAAATAACCAGGAATTATGCTTGAAACTCAAAAGTGGCTCATGGAAGCTTTCCACTGCTGATTAGGATAGAGTAGCTTGCAGCAAACATGTCCCTGCCAAACAAACAGCGAGAAAATCATTAAACTTACAAAGAAAAATCACCAAAGTAAAGGCATTAGAGAGCTACTGAAACAATTAAGACTAGAGCGTCACAGATTCTAGAAAGAGGGGAATGGAGGTGAAGTGATTTTTGCAAGAAGTATTTCCAGGGGGAACATTTGCCAGTTTTGAGTGAGGGAACTGGGGCATTCATCTACAAACTTTTGTTTTGTCATTGATTGATAGATGTCCTTGTTAGAGTGTGGGGAGCTAGGGGAGTTAGTTTCTTGACAGTTCCGGACTACCATGTGCAAGGGCAAATATAGCTTTGGAGAATGTCCTGGGACAAAGAGGTGCAGATGCTAGCAATGAAAAGAACTAGAGGTCAGCTGGAGTCCACTGAGGTGATTAAGCCAGAGGGAGATGAACTGGATGAACAAGACTGGTTAAACTCCACACTAATATCTGATTTACACATGCCCTATGTTAAAGTGATTTTGTCTTTTCATTATTTCTCCAAAGTAGTAGCCAGTGACAATTTGTAGTGGGACTAATTGTTTCAGAACCCACAACTGATATTCATCATCTCCCTCCTCAACTACGCCTGGGTTCCTCTCAACCTAAGCCAGTACTTTTGTTGGCCCGGTGGAAACATAGACCTTCATCACTCAAAGATCTGAGCTCCTGTGGTTATTATGCCCCTTTTAGGCTATGGTTGCTATAAATGCCCATTCCTAGCCATTACTGAACATGGAAGCAAAACAGCACCGCAGTGAATCCCTCAAGTTTTAGACATATCCGCTTCCATTATGCAGCAGCAACTCTGTTTCCTCATGATAATCAGGGCCAATTAGAGTGGCTAGTACAGTAACTTCTTTCTTGGTGCTTTCAAGCACATCGTATGACGAGGTGGTAACTCAGAAGTTACTGGATCCTCTGGTGAAAGAATCCTTTCTCACCCCAGGCCCCATGCTGACCAAAGAACAAGGATTTCTAGTAAAGCAAGGCCTAAACTTATGTGGATAGAAAACTAACAAACAAGAAAACCCCAAAATGTCTCAAGTTAATCACTTGGAATGATGGTGAGAGCAATCCCTTTTACTTCCATCCTTTGGGTGTGAGAACTCAGTATTCTGCCTACAACAGCACCATGAATATGCCCTGACCCTGCATGTCATCCCCATGCTAGTGCTTGAGCTGCCCCTGTAAAAAGCCATAAGAAGTGATACATTATATGGAAGACCAGTAAATTCCTTGGTATAAAGCAATGCTGTGCAGTATTACACTATAATTAAACAGATACTCTGTGAGTTCTGGGGCTCAGCTGGTCAAGGCTCTGTGGGTAGAACAAATAAACCCATAATTGGAATATGCATCAATCCTAGTAAGGACAAATTGCTACCTCCTCTAGGGAAGAAGGGTCAGTTATATTTAACCTGCCATCAAGGAGCTGGGTGGATTCATAAGGGGTGGTACCATATTGAGGATTTTGTGTCAGTTTTTGCTGCCATTCAGTTAGACACTCAGCAGGAAGAATAGATGATAGTCTTAGTGAGATAGATCATATATACTATTAGGTGTGTGCAATGCCTCCATCCTGGCCACCATAGCTATTCTGTTCGTGTGCACCTTGTGTGAGCCCTGGGATGACTGAAAAAGGAGGCTGGCTAATCTCTACCCGATGAGTCATGTTATCCATCTGGTTGCTCATAGCCTCTGCGGCAGTGGATGTTCTTGGGTGGACATTGATACAAGATACCAAACATATGCTTTTCTTACAGTTGTCTCTAGTAATTAGTTGCAAACTCTATGAAATGGCAGTTCCGGTGCGTGAAAGCTTGAGAAACGAAGTGATATGTAACTTTCAGAGCACAGGGTATTAGCAAGGAAAGAAAAGGTAGAGCAGGTAGGAAAACCAAAGAAACCTAATAAACCCTAAAGAAAGCCCTGAAGAAGTTTAAGAAACCATTAGGTCCTCTCCAGTGCTTTTACAACAGGCACATGAATGGAACAGCCATGGTGGCAAGAATGAGGCAATGCATCCATCTAACAGGATGTGTTCTGTTTCACTGATCGGCCAGAGAAGGGCAGAAGACCCTGAGTTTGAGGAATCTTGTGCCAAGAGGTGGTAGAAAATTACAAAAGAAGACATAATACCTTCACCTCTCTGACAACTTAGCCCAGAGCCGGGGCTCAATATGAGAAAACTGCAATATTCTCGCCTAGTCATCATTCTAATATCATGAGGCCATTTAAGTGGCATGAATCGCACAACACTTTCCTGCATTAAATCAACACCCAAATCACTTAGTCCTTTGTTATGAAATGCCTTTCAAATGTATTTCCACATATATTTATTTCCATGGCACTGAGGAAAATTGCAAGTTTTGGAGCCAGACAAACCAGGTTCAGATTTTATCTCTGTAATTTGACAAGGTCTTTAAAATTATCTTAGACACCTAATACAGAGCCAGTCACACAGCTAAATACTAATGAATATTATTATCAGTGTTATTATTTATCGGAGCCCTGAAGAAATTTAATAAACAATTAATTCCAATATTGCCACTGTATACTCTAGAGAGAAAAAAAAAAACACCTTCAACCTTTATAAGATAAATTTTACTTTTTTTGCAAAGAAATAGATTAAATGTCACTATTTACATGTTTTGTACTGACATTTCCAAAGGAGGCATATTTGGCCTGAAGGTTCCGAGAAAACAAGACCTTTACATTATTTATTTTATAGTTTTCTATTCCTTTGGTCGAATCAGTGCATATCAGTTGCTGCTACTTCCTCAAGGGTGGTTTATTTATCAGGCCAGCTAGACGGAGCTCAATACTGACTTTTAAAATGAAGAAGGAAAGTTAATGTTCTTTCCAGAGTAATACCTACATCAATATTTCAGTCATTCACCCAGGTCATGTAAAGCTGCAGTTTAAAATTCCCAACACACCATGGCTCAGACATTTTATGACCCCAAGCATTCAGGGCAGTTGACTTATTAACCAAAAGATAGTGTTTAACCTCTTGTGGTTCTCACCAGGCAAATGCATTCCAGCTTGTCAAATTCACCTCTTTATGCATTCTTAGGGGCTGAGAAATTATTGAAAAATAAAGTAATTTTCCCAGGCTTTATTATAACTGCTCCACCATTCTGTCAAGATGAGGCTTGCTTTAGTATATATGCATATATATGAATAATTTCTGCTAAATGCAAACAAAAGCAGCAACAGTTCTTTATATGTATGTCATTTGACTGTAATGCCTTTAAGATCATGAAACATAATATATTATATAGTCAAGGCATAAAATATTAGTTAAAATTCTTTGGTTAGTGTTCATTTACAGAGACAATAATGCTCTGGAGCAGGTTTGAACAGAGACAGATTTATAACTGGGTATTTGAAGGCTTATAGAATCTTTGGAGTTGCTGAAGAAATAGTCTTAGCGTAAAATCAATACTTCAGGCTAACTTTTCTACCATGGACTGTGGATAAGCAGACCAACTGGAAAGATTTCTTTCATTGCTGTCATTCAGGGCCAGCCCTGAGGAACTCTGTTATGTAGTGGTTATCAACTTTTTGCTGGTGCCAGAATATCATGCAGAAAAAACACTTCTCTTCCTCTGCTTACTATAAAACAGAGCACATTTTTTCCTCTTTGGGTAACTGGCCATAGGGAACTTCTTGTAAGACCAAATATGTAGTTAAAGCTAAGTAGTAAGAACAGGGACCCTGAGGACCCTATTTATGAGTTATTTATCCTTTCTGATCTGCTAGGGCCCATCCCATGTTCAACCTTCATTGAATGATGACATGCTCCATGAACATGATTCAGTGGATCCAACAATACTCCATTCATCATGAGCAGTTTGAGTGTTATAATCCCTTGTATTCTGTGGTCCAATAATCAGTCTCTCCTGAGGTTCAGTAGTAAGCTAGAAGCTGACTTTTCAAACCAGAACTAGTCATCGTCAGAAGAAAACACTGTGTTACTCCAAACCCTAAAGACAGTTCTGCACCATGGTTCGTTGGGATTGGCAAGAGGCACCGTATGATATTTTTATGTCACACCCTCATTACCACTGGGACTGCTTTGTTATAAGGCTCAAGTGGTAGGAAAGCTTATGTCATAATTTGGACCTGCTACAGACCCTTCTTTTTCTTTGGGCATGAGTTAAATCTGGCAATCTTTTGTGTTTCCCAATAAATGGATAGGATGGTGAACTCAAGTATGATCTGGGTTGCTTCTAAAGTATAAAGCACAATATGTGTTTCTTTATTGTACAGTGTAATGTGCAGCAACTTTTCTCTCACTTTAGAGGGAATATTTGACATGCCTCAGACCAATGGATTCCTAGATATTTCACTGATGTGCAAGCTCCTGAATATTCATGGGATTTATTGTCTATCCTCTCTCATGCTGTGTTTTAGGCATTTGTGTTTTCTCCCATTTTATGCTCATCTGATCCATCTAACATAATATCAATATAATGAATGGTGTGATGTTCTGTAGGATATCAAAATAATATCTCTTTGGACTATAAACTAGAGCAAAAGAATTGACATAGCCCTGAAGTAAGTCAGTGAAAGTATGCTGCTCTCTGCCATCCTTGCACTATTTTGATTTTTTTTAATTACTAGAGTAAGGAAAAAGCATATTTTAAGTCAATAGCTACATTATTAGGTACCAAGAATGTATTAATTTGCTACTGGAAAGATAGGTATACTAAAAATTTGAATACTCCAAAGTATGTGAAATTACTTTTAATTTCTACATATGGCATTTTTCTATCAAATTAATCTATTGCCTGATCATCATAAGCCCCATTGTTAACTGGGAGGTGACATTAGTGTTTTGGAATTCTGGGGATTAGTGTTAGGTCAGATCTAGTATCTAATTATCTTCAGATTTCTCTTTTCCCAGTGCATAGTGATAGTGGAAAATATCGACAGGCACCACGGGTAAGACTTGGAAAAAGACTCACGTTGTGGGGTCCCTTTCAATCAATGAATTCCAAGTCTAGCAACTGGCTTATGTGTGTTAATTAAGAAGCTATGAAGTTGGATTTCTGTCCATAGGTCTGGAATTGTTTGCCTTATATATATTATTCAACAATGACATTTATTTTATTAATTTAATTAATGACAACATTTATTTTATTCCTACGAACTACATGATTAATGTAGTTAATGTGTTCTGTTTCACTGATCGGCCAGAGAAGGCAGAAGACCCTGAGTTTGAGGAATCTTGTGCCAAGAGGTGGTAGAGAATTACAAAAAAAGACATAATACCTTCACCTCTCTGACAACTTAGCCCAGAGCCGGGGCTCAATAAGAGAAAACTGCAATATTCTCGCCTAGTCATCATTCTAATATCATGAGGCCATTTAAGTGGCATGAATCGCACAACACTTTCCTGCATTAAATCAACACCCAAATCACTTAGTCCTTTGTTATGAAATGCCCTTTCAAATGTATTTCCACATATATTTATTTCCATGGCACTGAGGAAAATTGCAAGTTTTGGAGCCAGACAAACCACAAATGTATGTGGGTATATAACACCCTGATTACCACTCAGTTTCAGACTTATTATGGAAATTGACTCACCTATCTCTTACAGTTAAATACTCTCACCTGGTCCCTTGCTTCTCAGTCAGGGAGAATCCATCTGTTTTGATAATGAGTAATAAAAAAGAAATTTGGTCATCCTCATCTAAAGATAGTATAAGAAATAAGGAAAAAATCAATATAACATTCTGGCAGATGACAAAAACTCATCAGAAATATTGTCAACACTAAACTGTATTCTACTAAAATTATTGAAATGTAATTATAAAAAAATACTCCTTAAACATTCAAATATACTGAATCTCTTGTAAGCAAAAGAAAACAGTTTCATGTTAGATTTTTTTTTATGACAAAATTCTGCATCAGGAAAAAGGTATTCAAGATACATAGGGGAAAATGTGTGAACCAAGGATATTTTATACCCCCAACTCAGCTGTCTAGTGTAAAGACTATTGATAATTTTGAGTATACAGAAAATTAGGGAATATTGTGTTCATAAGCCCTTCCTGGAGAATCTACCAGAGCAGTTTTCATCCATACAAAAAACTTACAGAAAAAAAAAAAAAGTAAAGAGGGTGGTAATGAATAATGAATACCCTTAAGGGGCACCTGGGTGGCTCAGTTGGTTAAGCGACTGCCTTCGGCTCAGGTCATGATCCTGGAGTCCCGGGATCGAGTCCCGCATCAGGCTCCCTGCTCGGCAGGGAGTCTGCTTCTCCCTCTGACCCTCCTCCCTCTCATGCTCTCTGTCTCTCATTCTCTCTCTCTCAAATAAATAAATAAAATCTTTAAAAAAAAAAAGTTAAAATGTCTAAAAAAAAAAATAATGAATACCCTTAATGGTAAAATTTTGACTAAAAAAAACCCTTGAAATAAAAGTAGCAGAATAGTTTTTAAATGTCAAATGTTCTAACATAGAAATGACAGCTAACAAAACTGACATAATAAGGGGAGAAAAGATGGAAAGTCAAAGTATATCCTTTAAAGCTGACAAGTTTAAATAAAAGGCTAACCATACATATAAGAGTACAAAGGTAAAGAGGTACAAAAGTACAGAGAAAGATAATGTTACTGTGTTACTGAATAAGGTTGTAAGGTAGAAGAAATGGAGAAAACAAGTTGCATACCACATGGTTTTCCACTTCATATGAAGGTAAAAGTGTATAGTTAGACCCTTGCTTTATAAACACAAACTAATTACCAGAAGGGCAACAATAAAAAAGGGACAGAAAATAGTCCATATAAAGAAAAAGTAAGTGAAACATTAGATAAATGCCAGAACAGGAACCAAACTTACTGTCATACCAATAAACATTCTTTGGCTTAATTAGTTAGAAGAAAAATATTTTAAATTGTTTTTCAAAGCAAGATCCAATTCTATGTTGTATGAAAGAGATGTATCTTAACTGATTTAGAGTTATTGAAAAATACAAAGATAAGCAAAGTAAACTAGAAAAAGGGAGATGAAAAATAGCAGATACCTTCCAGTCTTCCCCAGGATGAAGGAAGTTGCTAAAATTTTCATGTATCTACACATCCTCTAACAAAGCACCCAGGAAACAAGAAAATAAAATACATGTCACTCACCTACCATACATAGAGGATAGCTAGGATAACTAGATGACCAAAAACTAGGAAATGTTCTTGGATATGAACAATAAATAGCCAAGACCAGAAGAATTCTCCCTAGAACTCACTCCCAGAGCAAGAGTCAGGTGGGCACTCTACAGAGAAGAGGGGACTGTACCTGGGACCTGCACTGGTAGAAAACAGGTTATGTCAACTGTCGCCACTCTAATTGGGGAATACCGAGCATGAACTGTAAAACTTGTGGCTACTGGGAGTCAACAGGAAGGGGCTTAGAAATGAATGAGACCAAATGTGATAGTCTTGGGAAGTCACCATCTCTGGAGAAGGAGATACCCTACCTAGAAAGGGAGATGTCCTTTGGAGACTGGATGATGATGAAAAAGATGGATGAAGATAAGAAAGGGCCATACTTAAACAAAATATATACCAAAAAATTAGGAGACAGAAAAAAGTTCTGTTTATTTAAGACACGCATCTTAACTATCTTAATAGTAGATGGCACAAAGGTATACCATGTAAAAACAAAAATAATGAAGGAATTGTTACCTTGAGGACTGGCCAGGCAGAATTTAGACTTTTAGAATGAAAGTACTAAATGAAAAGTAATAGTAATGCTAAAGTTTACTATTCACAAGAATTATATATAATTATGCATACCTATATTCCAAATAGCACAGCATAACCTTAATAAAGCGGAAACTGTATTTGTAAGGCCCAACAGACATCAATACACTAATAATAGAAGGTTTTAACATATACTTCTCAGTCTGAAGAAAAGTAGATACAAAAATAAGTTAGAATATAGAAGACTTAAACAATTTCAAAAATGCTTATCTTAGGTATTATATATAGCAAATTACCATAGGGAATGATACTCTTTTTCAGGTGCACATTGAACATTCACAAAGTTGATCATATATATGAACATAAAGAGATACAAAATTTAAAAACTAGAAATAATGGTTCTGATCACAACTTAATGAAAGCAATAATTATTGACAAACCCAAATTAATCAAGCCATATACTTTGATTAATGCAGTGTACTGTGGAGTATATTTTGCTTCAAAAAAATGTTTTTTAAAAATTAAAAAAAAAACAGTGAATACAAATTCAAAGGGACAAAGGGGAATGTTTGAAGAGACTTTCACTGGCAAAGGTTGGTAGAATTTGATAATTTTTAAAAGTAATAATAATGACGGGCACCTGGGTGGCACAGCTGGTTAAGTCACAGACTCTTGGTTTCAGCTCAGGTCATGATCTCTGATCACGATCCCTGCTTGGGCTCAGTGCTCAGCGCCAGCTGATGGAGGTGGCTTGTCCCTCTCCCTCCCCCATGGCTCCTCCCCCCACTTGTGCTGGCAGTCATGCTCTCTCTCTAAAATAAATAAAAATCTTTAAGTAAAAAAATAAAAGAATACTGGACAGAATATATGGAATGACTGTTTTCAGATATTGGACAACAGGCAGCACAGGACTATTATCACCAAGAAAAGGTAACAAATGAGGTGATCCCTACAATTGCCCTGACTTTCTACTGGAAGGATAATAGAAAAAGAAGGAACCCAAGAGGAACATGGAAGACCTGCTGATTTGAGAAGACAGAGATGATCTGACTTTCAGAAACTTGCCCAAAGACATACAACAAGGTAGTGGTGGATTCAACCCTAGGCAGTATTCAGCGCCCGGCACTCCAGCTTCAGAGTTATGCCCTTTACTGCTACTGTATCCTACATATATTGCACTCTGGTATATAGGATCTAATGCTATCAATTAGAATCCAAAATTCAAAGCTTAGCTGAATTTCCTCTTGGAACCTGAATAAGATAGTAAATTCAAGACAAGAAAAAAAAATGACTTGCTTTGGAAAATTACAATGTTTCCTAACTTTCTCATGGTTATAGAAACAATATCATTAGAAGCCAATTTTGTACTACTGAACTGGAATATGCCCTATAACTGCATCAATAGCATAATTAAAGAGTTTTATTGAAAGATGGTTTCATGTGTCATGAATAATTGAGTTAAGTTTCCACAATCTGAGAAGAGCATGTTGATCAATCAAGTTTATAGCACAATGGGCTGACTCTATATAGCCTATATAGAGTAGGCTAATATACTTCAAACAGCTTATTTGGGAAGTCATCTGTGCACTTGTATGCAGGTATTCATTCACTTCTGCTTTCTCAGGAAAAGTTCTAACATCAAACTTGGACAGGGTCCAGATACTGAGGTTGACAAAATCTACAGCAAAATAAAATGAAAGCCTACAATAACAAGCAAATAAGACATCAGTGAAAATAGTGGAGCAAGGACCTTCAAAAATCCTCTCATCCATGAAAGCAAAAAAGACAAAGGCAAAACTTACTAGAATCAACTTTATAAGAACTATGAGAATTGAACAAGGCTCATAGCAATCCAGGGAACATTTATTCAAGAAAAACAGCTGAATCCCCATAAGAACAGTGATTTTGTGATATTTTAGGTTGCTCTGTTTTCATCTTCTATTCCTTAACTCCACAATAGCCTTAAAAACCAACAGCCCCCAATCACTGATCAACTTGAGTCACTGGAGAGGGTAGAATGGAGTTGAAGTTCCTCCAAAATCGCAATCCCAGAGAACTGTCATTATTTGACAAGTCTGGGTGGTTCAAAGGAAGACCCCATTTTCAAGGCTGTCTTTTTTTTTTTCTAACTGATTCAGAGTGGGCCTAGTGCTAAAAGCCTTTTACCTGGGGCTGTTTGTCAAAAAAATATCAGAGGCAATTAATTAACATCATGAATGCCTTAGGCAGTGGAAAACAGTTGGGGAAACAACAGACTAATCAAGGAACTTTAAATGAAAATCAGGATAATGTGATGTCTATAGAGGGCTTTGAAAAGGTCCTACATATTCCTAGGACTCTAGAAGGCCATACATATGCATAACACTGTGCTCCTGCCCAGAGCTGTATATAAGCTTAGTAAAGTACTGAGAAGACCCTAAATTCTCACCTCAGAATTTCACCTCAGGCTCTATACAAACAGGAAATAAAGGCTAAAGCAGAATTGTCAGCTGCCTGGCTGAGGGTGGAAGGTATAAATACACACAGTCCCTTAGCAAACTCTGGGAGATCTATTCATTGTAGGCATTTAAGGAAATTTCTGTCCAATCATTAGGTGAGTACTAAGCTAAGCAAGTAGAGATTTTAGTGGTCATACATGGCAAAGAATACAGATTCCACAGGATTATCTCAGTAGTGTCATTAGCTAACAACAGCTAACATCAACAACAATTAACCCTTTGGAGGGACAACATCTAAGTTCCAGTGTCTTCATATTAATTATTTAAAATGTCCAGGTTTCAACAAAAAATTATGAAACATGGAAAGTAACAAGAGAGAAAAACCCAAGCACAAGAAGAAAAAAAAAAGGCAATCAATGGAAACTGTCTCCGAGGAAGTCTGGACATTGGATTTACTAGACAAAGATTTCAAATCAGCTGTTTAAAATATCAGAGACCTAAAGGAAACCATGTAAAAAGAACTAAATGATAGAATAAGAACATTATCTCACCAAATAGATACTATCAGTAAAGAGAAAAATATATATAAAATAGAACCAAAAAGAATTGTGCAATTGAAAAATATCATCACCAAAATGAAAAATTCACTAGAAGGCTTAGTAGCAGAATTGAAGCAGAAGAAAGAAGAGTTCAATTGAAATCACCCATTCTGAGGGGCAGAAGGAAAAAAAAAATAAAAATGAACAGAATTTCAGAGACTTGAGATTCTGAGCCAAGAGGCATGAAAAGAGGCTGATGAATTAATTTGAGAGACTTTTTGGAATGAGATGCATTTGAGAAGGAGTTCATGCCCTCACCAGTTTCTACCTAGAAGCCAACCATACTCTAGCATTCTGAGAATCAGCAACCTTGGCATGAATACTGGCGTCATAGCGAGAAACTATATTGTGGCTACCCTTCCCAAATGGCTTCACAAGCTGCAGACAATTAGAGCAACTGGGAGCTTGAGCAGGAGATGCATGTCTGGGAACCATCAAAAATCACTTATTTATTTATTTATTTATTTATTTCTGGAAATCAATTCGATAAGACCTCATGCTGCTATAATGCACTTAAGAAAGAATTGCTTTGTTTGGTAGTCACACACTAGTATGATCTAAAACATGTGGGTTACATTTAGAGAGAATAATTGTACAGAAACTATTTTTAATATCAAGTAAATATTAATCCTGACATTTCAGGGGGAAAATCCCTATTCAGCCTTTAGTATTTTCATTATAGTAATTGATTAGGAAGGGAATATAAGTATTTCATGTTTCACAGGTATCTGCTACCTTCTGAATAAAAATTATTTTTCTAGGAAACATAAGAAAGGACTGGTTTTCTTTAATGTGTCAAGAAACTTATATATCTGCGTATGTGTGTATATTATGTTCCTTGGGAATCCTCCAGTCATTCACTCTAGTTTTGTTTCTACCAGGAACTTTTAAGGAATTTTAGCTTTCATTATTTTTTTATTACTGGACATATTGTCCTGAAAAGATACTTTGCAAACTGCTGCAAAATACTGCCAATTATACCCCAGAACAACAATGTGATGTTATTTTCCATGTTCCACTTGAAACCTGAACTTGAAAATACAGCAGTTATAGGAAACATAGAGGGAACCACATTATTTTATGATGTGACTTTAGATGACCCAAGACATCAAGTTAGCAAGGGTGATTTTTGTGCCTAGATGCTTTACAGCACAAATAACAATGTTGAAACTGTTCCATTGAAGGAGTAGATTATAGTACTACTACTAACAACAGTAACAACAATGACAATACTACTTAAGCACATGCTCTGTGACAAGTTCTTGGCTAAGCACTTTTCCTGAATATTCTCATTTAATCCTAATAACAATCCTATAAGGTAGGGACTTCTTTGTCCCCATCTTAAAATGTTTTAACCTAGTTATTTAGAAAACAAAATGGAAACAAATGCTTATATTAACTAACACTCTACTGGGGAATTCAAGCAAGAAAGCAGGAGTCAGTGAAAAGAATAAGGAAGGAAAAGAGGGAGAATAAATATAAGGGAGTATATGAGTGAACTGGTCATAGTTTCATGACAAAAATCCCTGTAGTTCATCTTCAGAGAGGCTCTATGAAGCTGCTCTATCTCTAAACAGTGCAAAAGAGAAGAAATAACCCATCTGATCTTATCTTCCATTGGTCAAAGTTAGGAGTATTAACTCCCCCACACATCTAGGTTTTCCATACTTGGGCACCATCTGGATTCTGTGATATCTCACATGTAAGAGTCCACTGGAGAGCCCCCGCTGGGAAACAAGAGGCATGTGGCATTGGTATAAGGTGAAGCATTGTTATGCATGCCCACAAGTTCTCTTGTCTTCAAATGCATACTAGGGATAGATATACTTAGCCACTGTTCAAACTCTCACATTAATTCTCTGAAATGTGGTGTAAGGGTGACTGGTAGGAAGTACCAAGTAGAAGATTCTGAAATTGCCTCTCTGCCAGTCAAGATAGACTAGAGTAATCAGGTGGTAGTCCCAATCAGAAATACCTTGATATATTTACTAAGATGATCTACATAAACTCTGGCATATGATTTGTAGGTATTAATATTTCTCTTGATTCATATCTATAGGAAAGTTCAAAGTCAATTCACTTTTTTGTGGTATCTTTTATTTGCCTTAGATATTCTGAAAACTCCTGTAGCTCCCTGGCTAATAGTAAACCAATGATACGGTATATCAGGGCCCATAGTTATTGGGTATCCCATATTTTTCTGAATGCCCATGCTAGAAGCAGAGATCTCAGCCAGTGCACTGGCACCTCCTAATCACCAAACTCTACTTTGAAGGTCAGGAGGGTGAAAAAAGACCCCAAATCATTTGTTCCTCCAGCTAGGCTTAAGCATTCTTAACCCTACTTCCAGCAGAAGAGGCTAGGTGTGTTGAGCAAAATGCCTTGAACAACACAGGATTGCTCTAAAGTTCAATCCTGGGGGAGGTATGTCTATCCACTTTACATTGTGATCCTGGGGGAGCACAGGTCTTGATGTGGGGTTATCTTTCCGCCATTCTACTCTTACCATATCACATAAGAGTCTATAGGAAAGCCATTTGTCTTTGCTCTCCTCCCAATCCCTGCCAAGGGTCATGGGAGCTTTCCCTTCTCTCCAAGGTGCTTCTTCACAACAAAATCTCATTTTTGCTCCTTAGAAAAATGTGATATCATAGGAGTGAAGAAACTAATTGTTTTATGGAGGGAGTAATGAGGAAGCCAAATATTTCTTAGAGGTCAAGTAAGATAAGGGCAAAAAAAAATGTTCTTTTTCTTTATTTTCAATTTTTTTTTCTTAGTATTTATCACAAACTATGTAGCCATGTCCTTGGTAAGAGCAGTTTTAGGGAAGTTTTAGAAAGAGAAGACAGATGGGAGTGAGCTGAGAGGTGATGGTGAAGAAGTAAATACTAAGATCGCTGTGAAGCAGAGGAAAGAGTTAGGAACTGATGAATATGGGATCAAGGGAGTATTTTATTCACTAGCAAAAGACTTCAGCACTTTTAAATATTTACATAACTCTAATAAAAACAGAGGGGGTGACAAATGCATGAAAGATGAGGGCCCATCACTAGAGTGAATTATTTGCATTCTTCAAATCATCTTCTCAGACTCATGGAGTAGCAAGTGATTGCTGGAAGTAAAACTTGGGTCTGACATTTTGTAAGTTATTCTTTCAAGCACATTCTTTGGATATCAACTCATAAAAGAACTCTCCTTCAGATCTATGTTTATAGGAGGTATTTTTTAATGTGTCTACCAAAATCAGGCATTTCAGTTGGACCATTCATACATGGGTTATGCCCTCAGCAGCTCTACTTTTACTACAATACCCCTTCCCTCTGCCACAGGTGACTGGTGCAGAATGGGCAAATGACCGGAGCTAGACTAATCAGGTTGTCTGTCCTGGAGATTTGGAATTGTGATTCAAAACAGTACAGTATAGGTTGACCTTTGAAGAGAGGAAGTACAACTTAGGAGCTGTGGATTAGAAGCAGAGAAACCAATTCTGCAGAGAGAAAAGAATTAAACAGACTCAACAGGTGTCTAGTGATTGATACGGGCGTGGACTTATCTGTGTCTCCTATTGTGTCCCTGGCATCTGGTGCTATGTTCGGAATAGAGTAGCAGTTTTTGTGTCATCTCTGTGTGCACATGTGGCCACAGTACAAACAATTTCTATTTATTTATTTATTTGATCAGAGACTTTAACTCATTAACTTAATCCATTAACTGAACCATTACTTGGCCATATGTCATGTCAGGTACTGTAAGTATACAGAGGTAAATGGAGAAACTTTGGCCCACAGGGAACTCACATTCCAATGCTGGAGATAAAAAAAAAAAAGCAAATAAGGCATTTCAAAGATGATAAAACAGGCAAACAACAACAGCAAGCAAACAAGTATATATAGAGTACAGTGGGAATAAGAAGAAGGAGCAATTAACTTTTCCAGAGGACTTCATGTCTGAGTTGATTTGTAAAGGAGCAATTAAAAATTTCAGGCAGAAAAGCAGATATAGACATTCCTTAGCAGAAGAAGTTCTGTGTATTTGGAAAATCACAGGCCAATGAGGCAACATGATATTTTTGGAGAACCATAGACAGTTCAGTATAATCTAGCATAAGGTGTTGAGGAAGAAGAATGAAAAATGGCTGGATCTGTAGACAAAGTCCAAATAATGAGGGCTTTCTGTTCCAGAGACTGCTATGCAACCAAGATGTCCTTCCATAGGTAAATGAATGAACAAACTCATATATCCATACAATGGAGTATTATATAGCAATAAAAAGAAATGAGCTATTATCGAGCCATGAAAAGACACAAAGAAACTAAAATGCATATTTATAAGTGAAAAAAGCCAGTCTAAAAAGTCTACATACTGTATGATTCCAATTATATGACATACAGGAAAAGTAAAACTATAGAGCCACATTAAAAAGCTCCCAATGGCCAAAGCTGGGATGATTTGAACAACAACAAAAAGGTGTCATGGAATTATAACCCAAAGTATAAAATAAATACCCACCAAGCCCAACCTAATATAAATAAGTGATTGAATAAATAAGATGGGGGAGAAGAGACAAATCTCCCATCTTAAGAATTCCAAGTAATTTATATAGATACTCTGCCCTAATGGGGTTGGACTACAACTCTCTTCAGTGTGCATTACTCAGTTACTTCCTTCCAAAGATTACAGTATGGAAAGGGAAGAAAAGAGTAATTTTACAGTAGAGAAACCTAACAAAAGCTACCTCAGTCAGGTGATCAAGTTTCACATCAGCATTAATAAGTAGTGGATACTTTTATCAATATACCATTGACATAATGTCATGAAATGACATTGTACTTCTATGGTCTTCCTCCCCCAAACCCACGACTTCAGTCTAGGCATGAGAAAACATCAGACAAATCCCAACTGAGGGACATTCTATAAAATACCTGACTAATACTCCTCAAAACTGTCTGGTTTATCAAAGACATAAACCTTTCTGGGTCATTCTTTATTGTATTACCATACTTCCAAGAGACCATTTGTTTTCTAAATGAAGAACTGCTCTTAGTCATTCTTCTAGTGTCCATTTACTGACAATGAATCTTTTGGTTTTTGCTTTACATAAAAACCTTTATTTTTCCTTCATTTTTGAAAGATGTTTTGCTGGGCAGTTATTTTCTTTAATCTTCTGTCTTTTATCATGTTGAATATTGGGCTAATCAGTCTCATTTTTAAAATAGTGTGTCATTTCCTCTGGCTGCTCCTATGATGTTCTCTTTCTCCTTTTTTTCCCAACAGTTTTACTATGCATGCCCAAATGTGGTTGTTTTTTAATTTGTCCTTCCTTAGGTTTATACCAATGTATGTATCTGTAGTTTGATTTTTTTATTAGTTTAGGAAAATTCTCTATTGAGTTTTCTAATGTTGTTTCTGTTCTATTTTCTCATCTTTCTGGAATTCCAATTATATATGTTAAACTTATTCACCATGCCCCATGTATGCTCTTTTTAGTATTTCCTGTGTATTTTTTCATTTTAATTTTAAATGGCTTAACTCCCAGTTTACTAATCTTCTTTCTTGCAGTCTAATATGTTTCAAAACTCCTCTATGGAGTTATTTTTTTCAATTCTTAAATTTTTATTATTTTTCACAAGTTTCTGTTTTCCAGTGAGATACTCCATGCTTTCTTTTCTTTCCTTTTTTTTTTTTTTAAAGATTTTATTTATTTATTTGAGACAGAGAGAATGAGAGACAGAGAGCATGAGAGGGAGGAGGGTCAGAGGGAAAAGCAGACTCCCTGCTGAGCAGGGAGCCCGATGCGGGACTCGATCCCGGGACTCCAGGATCATGACCTGAGCCGAAGGCAGTCGCTTAACCAACTGAGCCACCCAGGCGCCCCTCTTTTCTTTCCTTTTTAAAGAACATTTTAATCAAGTATCTGTTTATATTGTCTGTTTTTTCCCAGGTTTTTATTGACCCTGTTTCTTGGCATGTCTACTAATTTTTTATTGAATCCCGGACACCATGTCTGAAAAATATTGTTGACACTCTCATTAGTGCTATTTTCCTCCAGAGAGGATATAATTTTCTTCTGGTAGGCAGAGTACAGGTAGATGAACTTGACTCATTCAAAGCTAGCCTATTTCAGGTTTGTCTTAATTCAAAGGACTTACCCTCTCTGGTATCTCAAGAGTCCCTGCTTTTCAATGTATATTGATTTCAGTTTTTGTTTTCTCAGGACTTTGAGATAAATGAAAACACTACTTAGCTTTTTAGTTCCTTTTAATAACTGCATGGTGATTTTTGTTTGTAGGGGTGTCACATTTCATACACTCGGCCTGGAAGTTAACAAATACTTTAATAGGAGATTATATACAGGATGTTTGGTTTAATTGCCTGTAGTTTCCTTTACTTTGAACATTGGCCTCTCAACTTATGACTGTCTTGGTAACCCTGAAGTCCACTTTTGCCTCTTTAGCCCAGTGAGACTTCTCCAAATCAAGGCTGCTGCTTTCTGTTCAGGCTCCGTGGCCTGCAATGTGAAATAGCAAATATCCTGAGGAGAAAAATAGCTGCAAATACAGGGCTCAATTGATTGAGCTTTCCTTTTCTTTGGACTATTAGCCCCTCATGTTTTAGTTGCCTTTATTGCTCACATATTTTTTCAAACAGCCATTCTTTTGAATTTTATCTACCTTTTGTAGTTCTTTTTAGTGAGATACTTAATTTGATACCGGCTTCCCCATCATAGACAGAGGGTTAAAAACAATACTTACAGGGCGCCTGGGTGGCTCAGTTGGTTAAGCGACTGCCTTCGGCTCAGGTCATGATCCTGGAGTTCTGGGATCGAGTCCCGCATCGGGCTCCCTGCTCGGCAGGGAGTCTGCTTCTCCCTCTGACCCTCCCCCCTCTCATGCTCTCTGTCTCTCATTCTCTCTCTCTCAAATAAATAAATAAAATCTTAAAAAAAAAAAACAATACTTACAGAGAGGAGGATGTATTAGTTATTTATATAAAAAATTACCAATTTAAGTTGAAAAATAAATATTAATAGCCTCAAATTGTTTCTGTGTGTTAGGGATATGGAAGGGGTTTAACTGGATGTTTCTGGTAAGGGTATCTTGTGAGTTTATAGTTAAGAAGTCAGATGGGGCTTCAATAATCTGCAGGCTTGAATATAGCTGAAGGATATATTTCTAAGTGACTCACATGTATGACAAATTGGTACTGACTATGGACAGGATACCTCACTGCCTTGCCAACTGGTAGTCCACAAAGGGCTTTTTTAGTGTACTCAAAACATGGCAGCTAGGATTGCTTTCCCAAAACAAGCAATCCTAGAGAATAAGGTGGAAGCTACAATGTCATAAAAGGGACTTAGTCTTGGGAGTCACACATAGCTATTTGTGCAATAACCCATGGAGTTGATTAAATAGGTCAACCCTACTAAGTGTGGAAGGTACAATACAATACAAATACCAGAAATCAAGGACCATTGATGACCATCTTAGAGACAGTCTGGCATAGCAGAAGGAGAGGAGTCATCAAAGGAGGGAGAAGGAGGAAGAGTCATAAATTTAGGGAAAAGCTAAGAAATTAGTATTTCAGAAATAAAAGGAGGTATTTTTGAAAGAAAAAAAAAACCAGTATTATAAGCATCAAATATGCAAATAAGAAGAACTAAGAAGCATGCATCAAATTAGACATTTAGGTACTCAGTGGTGAATTTTGCCAGCATAGTAATTTCAAGGAAGTATGAAAAAAGGAGATATATATATGGTCCAGGTAATTATAGCATGCTTTGGCACCTGAGAGGAGCAGGAGTCTAGAATTTAAGCTGTGTCATTTGCAGATGTTGATGAAGTCCAGACTTTGATTAGTGCCAGAAATTAAATAGGAGTAATAGAAGAGAATAGTTGATAATCTGAGTAGCTATTACTGGTGGATATTAATGAGAAGTTACATTAAAGCCAGGCTATACTAGTATGAAAGGAATCTCAAAAATAGATCAAAACCTAAATGATATGTAGCATTACCAACAAAAATTTTGGCTCAAGAAAGCCTAATGTGTTAGCAAGTTTCCAATTGCTAAACTAGAACACTGTGGTAGACCTAATACGTTTGGGGTTGTAAGAGAAAAAATAACAAGGGCGAGGATGAATAAGAGCTAGGCGGAATGGTAACAAAGACAAATAAGTCAACAACCCAGGCACAGGGTACAAAGACAGAGCCTATTTACTAAAATTGTTTTAGTCACACTAGGATTGAAGTCCCGAAATAATACCATTAGAGAAATGTGTTGGTCAAGAGACATTTCATCCTTATGACTTATAGGCTTATAAGAAGCTTTTCAAGTTGCCCTAGCTTACAGTTCTTTCAGGTATGATAATGGATTTTGAGCAGGAGTAATCTTTACTTCTATTTCAGTATAAGACTTTTAAAATTTCACTTGTCATCAGGTCTTTTGTTTTTATATACACTCATTGATTCATACATACATACACACATATGAAGGGGCCACACAAAAATATTTTAACTAGTTAAAACTTCATTCAAGTCACTAGTACAAATAAAGATGCAAAAACATTATACCATACCCATAAATCCCAACCCATAAGAAGTAGAGGACACCAGAAATAAATGTATTAATTGTCAACATTATTCAGCTGGTCCCCCCAGTTTTGACCATTCTGAAACTTCAGTTCTATATTTCTTTTCATCCACTATCGATGTCCATAATCATCTTCTCATCTCCTTTATTGAACTTGCTCCCAGCTATTTTTGCATATATTTCCTCTGTTTTGCATATATTCCCTTTGCACCTCCAAATCCACTCCCCACTCTTTTCTACCCTGCCTTGTGCCCCACGAATCTGACCAGTATGGTTTCAACAGTTCTCTTACCTGATGGCTTCCACTTAGATTTGGCCAAAGGAAATTAACAAGAGATCAGTGAGTGGGAGGGGAGTGCTTTAGGGTATTTACTAACATCCTCTCTATTCCATGTCCTTGCAAGTTGTCTGTGACCCTTATTAAAAGTCACAGTTCCTGTCAGTCAGCCCTCACCAGGTTTTAGAAACTCCCAATTCCCTTTACTGTGTCAAGCTTAGAGGTTGGGAATAGCTCACAGTTCGTGCTGGTGTGGGAAATTTAATTATCCAATATAGTTTCCTAGACCTTCATGCAGTTCTGTAAATAAAACTTTATTACATCACCTTGTTTGATCATGCCAACTTATTCGTTTCAGGATCCTGGAACAGAGTCTATGTTTGTTGATTCTTCCAGGATAAAATTTATCATCTTTGATTTCCTTAAAAGTCCATATTTAAAAAAATAATATCCATGACTTTGTTTATGCTGTTGCTTCTCTCTGACCCTCACCATATTTCTGTTTCTTCAGCTCCTAGCCATTTCTTAATTCTTAGATGAAACGCTATTTCTTCCTAAGACCGTCCCTCCAAGGTGACTCAAATGCACAATCCTGGTTAATAGCTGTTTTTCTGGTGTAATTGTCAATTGCTTCCACTTTCATTCTTAAAAATGTACAAGTTCAAGATGTACAAGATGATAAATTATATAGTCACCTTATCTACGAATCCTTCAACCAGAAGTAATTTCTGACAATTCTGATCTCTATATAATTTTATTTGCATTCTTTATACAGAGCACTCCTTTTATTGTTTTCATGGTCATTTATGTTTATCTCTAATCCTTTCATGACCTATATACTCCTTGAGAGCAACAACTATGTGTCTCACTGCCCTGCCCCTCTTAGTCCCTATGTATGGAAACTACAGACATAGAGAAAGTAACTACATATATATAATATAAATTTAAATTATATATATATAAACTATATATTTATTTATATTGCATACATTCAAACTATATATAGAAGCTATATATGTAGAAACTATATATATGTGTGTGTACACATATATACATGTGTGTATATATACAGAGAGAGAAAAAGAATGAATAGCATCATGGTTCTGCCATGTATCTCCTTCACAATATAAAACATTCAAATTCAATCATTGTCTTTGAATTAAAGTTAGATGAGATTGAAATTCTAAGAAGGAAAAAAGTGATCAGGCACATATTTACTTGACTTTGAGTATTGTCATCCTTCTCAGAGAAACCATGACTAGCTGAGTGCCAGGCTCAGGAAGGTAACCAATAGCATGACAAAACAAACAGGTGAGAACAATTTAAACTAAGGGGTTTGCTCCAAAACAAATGTGTGGCTTAGAAACTCTCCAAAAATTGGGGTCACACAGATAAGTTACAATAATCTCTACAAAAATTTAAACTCTTTTAGGCTCACTGTTGCAAGGCTGAGAACATACAGGTTACTTTTTTTTTTAATCTTTCCAATAATGTGGCATTCTTCTGATGACAAGGAACATATCTCATTCATCTTTGTTCCTCTAATATCATTTACCCCACTAACAATACATTACTGAACTAATAATGGTGGCTTTAAATGTAGATATTTTATCTCAGACTGAAAGTATAATGATATATATAACTTCATTTATATACATATATAAACAAATTTAAATGCTAAATTGCATCTCTATTTAAAATTTGGGTACACATTTAATTGTAGGAAACACAGTTTAGTGCCAAATCATTGTTATAGAAAAGAATGCTATTAAAATATCCATATATCTCACATTATGCTACAGATAATACAAAGCAATTCAAATCCAGCTTGTTCTCTGACTTTTAGGCTTAGGCTGACAACACCCAGCATGAAACTGAAATTTGGAAAATGTTGAAAGAGCCCATCTCTTTCGTCGGTGGCTTGATTTGCTCACCGTGCATCTTCAAACATTCACTATACAGAACTATCCTCCACTTTAAACCAATTTCACATATTATTAAGAAATTAAACATGTACTCTTGAGGTTTTGTCCAACTGAATTTTAATAATATCCACCAGTCTTAGAATTTTAAGAGATCAGTGCGTTCATCAAGTTCTTCTCTCCACCCTGATGGCTCTCAGTGTGGTGACATGCGAGAAACAACTATGGAGCTTTTGATTATATTACTTGCCCAGGCTCTACTTCTCAGCTATTATCAATAAGGTCATTTATAGCTTGAACACACTTGAGAATGTATGACTGAAGAGCTAAACCAAGAGGCTAACAGCTGTGTTGCTCAATGCCAAGAGGTTGGGGATGCTTTGCTGCATTGGCCTGATCTTCCAGCCCTCCTGTTTTATATAATCTCTCCTCTCTTCACTACTTCTTACCATTGGCAGAAAATGTTAGGTTAACCAAAATGACCCCACAATCCTCTCCTCCTCCTTACTCTTCACTCTAGGGTGACATATCTTGGCAGGTAGCTATTATTTTAACATATATGTATTCCTATATATGGAGAGATGGGAGGAGGAGTCAGAAAATAAGTAAAAGTAGCATTGCAGTAATCTGTAGTTACTAATAATAGTTCAGAAATCTGAACAATTCTATAAACCATAATCCAACAATGCATGTTAGGGATGAAAAGATACAGAATATAATTTAATTTATCTACACTGGCTGTGGAACTAAGTAAGAACATTTTCCCTGATTCACCAGAGCTTCCAACTTCAGTTTAAGAGGCATATTTTTCCTGAATAAGTCTGAAAACCACATCATTGTTTAGTACTCTCAATAGTTCTTTTATTTGAAATACCCATGATTTTTTAGACTAAGCAACCTCACAAATACTACAGATTTACAATATAATAGAATATCAAAATCTTTTCTGCCTTGCCAAGTTTTCAGCAGTTCTACAGTGAACATAAGATTATATTAAAGCATAGAATCCTAGAGAGAGTGAGCAGTAGGTTCCACTTTACTTCTTAAAAAATAAATTCTAACTGTTCTTTTGTAACTGCAATAGCACAATTTGCTGGCTTATGGATTGAAATGTCATATTTTACATTAGAAGGAATGTTAAGCATCATTTCAAGGAGTGTTCTTCACTGACAACTCATGAACCAGACGATCTGTTTTGGAGGAAGGGCTCTGCAATAATTCTACCCTTTATATTATCTTTAGCATTTGTAACATATACATATACATTTTTTCTTACTTCCTCAAATTCCTTTTAGAAGACATTAGAATATAAACTATTCAAAGAAATAATCATGTCCTCTTCTCTCAGCAACAATTATTTCGGTATCATGGAAGATTTCAATTGGTTATCTTTATTAAAATGCTTCTTTTAGCTTCATTCAAGAATATTTGCTTCAAATCTACACCTCTAGTGTGACCAACTTGGTACATATAAAAGGTATAGCTTAAAAAAATAGGTAATTAAAATGGAATTCAAAAAAATATTTCATAATACAAAAGTGAACAAGATAGGAGAAACCAAGGAAACAACAAAGCAGAGGTGACAAACTGAAAAAAGGACAAAACAGTCATTCTATATCCAACCATATAAGTAATTACATTAAAAATTAATGGATTAAACATTCCAATTCAAATTATTAGAGTAAAGAAAGATAATTTGGACAATCCTAAAAACCACCACAACTTACTCATATTTATAGAATCTTCTATTCAACAATAGCAGAATACATCTTCAAGTAAAGGTAGACAATATGCTGGGCTTTGAAATAAACCTCAATAAATTTAGGAAGATTAAAATCATAGAGTATGTTCTCTGAAAACATTGGAATTAAATTAGAACTCAATAACAATATGATACCTGAGAAAACTACAAATGTTTGAAATTAACAACTCATGTCTTAATAATCTGTGGATAATACCAAGTGACATTAGAAAATGTTTTTAACTGAATGATAATGAAAATGCAACATACCAAATTGTATGGGATGTAGCTAAAATAGTATATTTATTTGCTAAATGTATTTTTAATTTCTGAGAACTGGAAATGTTAAGTTTATAAAATACCCCAATAGAAGAATGAAGGATAACTCTTGGATTTCATAAAAATGGATTTTGACTTCTAAATCTACTGTTAAAATATAGGCAGTTACACTGCCAACATTTGAATGAAGACTCTCATATAAAGTTTTCTAGAGTTCACACTCCATAAATTTGCCTTTTCCATGTACCCAGGGTCTTTGATCCCCAAAGACTGCTTGAAAAATAATTGTCATGAATGAGATCCATAACTACAAAATATCCTGTGATCAATGACATGCCTACTCTGCTTTCTAAAGTCTTTAAACAGGCAAATTAAGGAAAAGGGGTAGATTGAAATAGGGATGCCACTTTGTTCAGTCACAGCCTTCCTGCATTCCTGGTTCTTTTGAACCCTGTGCAAACCATATCATATTCTGAGTTTTTGTCCTTCTGTTTCCATGGTTATGGCAATATTCACCTTCTCTATTGAAACACTTGTAGATTTTTAAATTATCACTCCAAATCTTAACTGCCTCTAATTCTTAGAAATAAACTAGTCATGACCAACTTGGTTAATGACAATACTCCCACTCCATTTTAATACGTGCTATACTAACATGCCATTTCAATACATGCCTTGGGAAAAACTCCTCAAGATTGCAGGAGAGGGGCGCCTGGGTGGCTCAGTCATTAAGCGTCTGCTTTCAGCTCAGGTCATAATCCCACGGTCCTGGGATCGAGTTCCGCATCGGGCTCCCTGCTCCACGGGAAGCCTGCTTCTCCCTCCCCCACTCCCCCTGCTTGTATTCCCTCTCTTGCTGTCTCTCTCTCTGTCAAATAAATAAATAAAATTAAAAAAAAAAAAAAAAGATTGCAGGAGAAAAGGGATGCTTACTTCCCAATTTAGTAGATCCAAGGGCAATTAGCAGTGAGACAGAATGTTTTGGTATCAATGGAAAGCAATAAACACTCTCTACTTGACACTTGAAGAAAAAAACTTAGACAGGGGCGTCAGGCAGTATTTATATCCTTGCAGAACTCACTGATCTTCCTCAGTGAAAGAACCCAGTGTGAATTCTTCCATGACTTCAATGGTCTGAATACAAACTTTATTTATGCTGCTGAAAAATTATCTTAACCTTTTTTTAGCCTTTCTCTATATGCTTGAGCATAGAACCCAGGGTCTTGCTTACCTATCCATGCTGTTTCTTAATCCCCCTGCACAATTTTTCACTGTGTTCCAGACTTATTTAATAGCTCTCCCTCAATTTAATTTTAATAACTCTTACTTATCCTTCAGATCTGAGCTTAAAGATCACATCTAGGAAACTTTTTCTTCTGTCTCTCATGTGAGCCTGTATCACCATCTACATTGACCATTATAGCATATCATTTTTGCTTACTGATTTGTTTGTATCATGCAATTAGTTTATACCTGTTATGTGTGTAACCTTAATTTTTTCACTTAGTTCCTAGATAGGATGATTGAATGAATACCTCTGCCTATACCAGAAGACTCTCCTGATTGGTCTTTGCCTCTGTGCTTTTGCCTCCAGAATATTTCACAAAAGGGTAGTGATTAGTCAGAATATGCTAGATCAGTACTTCTCAAACTTTTATGTGAACACAAATCTCCTTGGGATTCAGTAGCTCTAGGATGAGGCCCGAGAGTCTGCATTTCTAACGAACATCTAAGTAATATAAATACTTTGAGTCTATGGACTCATTTTGAATAACAAAGTTCTAGGCTGCAGGATTAAAAACAACAAAACTACACAATGAAATCTTCGTAGTTTAACACAACAAAATTTTCTTTCTTCTCATGTAAAGCTTAGGACATTCTCTAGGACAGTTCTTTTTTTTTTTTTTAAATTTTTTTTAAAGATTTTATTTATTTATTTGAGAGAGAGAATGAGAGACAGAGAGCACGAGAGGGAAGAGGGTTAGAGGGAGAAGCAGACCCCCCGCCGAGCAGGGAGCCCGATGCGGGACTCGATCCTGGGACTCCAGGATCATGACCTGAGCCGAAGGCAGTCGCTTAACCAACTAAGCCACCCAGGTGCCCCTCTAGGACAGTTCTTTATTCAGTAACTCAGGGATCCAGATCACTTCCATTTGGCAGCTCTTCTGTCTCAATGGAGTTTCCAGTGTTACCATCAAAAAATGAGATTGAGAGTCAAGCAGGAGCTTTTTGCTAACTGAACTCAGAAGTGTCCCATTTACTATCACATACAGTCCATAGGCCCAAGCTTGTGACATGGACCCACTTAATTCAAGGGAGTGGGGAGTGCCAAGAAATGAGAATAGAGCTGGCATGAGTGAATGTCCACTAGTGTCACCTAAAGCGGTGGTTTCCATTCCTGGATCCACAAGAGATTTACTCAAGGAGTTATTAAAAACTATCATCCTCTAGACTATAACTCTAACCAAATTCTGATTTAATTAGCTTGAGATGGAATCCAAGAATTCCTATTTTATAAACATTTCCCTGGTGAGTGATTCTAATGTGTAGCCAGGGATTGAGAACCACTGATTTAGCAGCCTAAGATCTTCTTCTATAGAATTTCTGCCTGACAAGTACAAACAGAGCAAAGGCACAAAATGGAGCAGGAAAATTTGGAGCATCTTTCTGAAGAGCCAGGGGTGACTGCAGATGCCTATACTTCCTTCAGAACTGGAGCAAGTAGGATATATGCTCTTCCTACTTAATATATGTTCATCCTATTTAAACTTTAGGGTAGCCAGGTCTGGTCAAATTTTTTCATTTAAAAGTAATCCAAAGCATCTTCAAATTTTCAGTTTTTGTAACCTGTATCAGTTGATTAGAGAAAGCCAACCTCATGATATTTTAGGGACAGAAGAAAAATGTATATGAATGGATACTTAGTTTTTAGGAAAAAAATCATTACATTTCTTGATTTTTCAGGTATATTTATTTTGAGATATTTCTATCAAAGAGTCAACATATGTATTATTGGAAATGGAATCAAATTATGCCCTTTTAATAGGAAGTTATAATATTTTCTCAAATAGAGAAAAGCAGAGATATCTACCTAACATTTCTGTAGAGACATGAGATCAGTTTATATTACTTTGGAAAAGAAATACCAAGAAACTATGAATATCTCACTAACAGAATTGGTATATTATCAGGGACTGCAAATTTCTCTAATACTAAAATGTTAAATTAATCTAGTCCAAGACAAAGTTTAGTAATCTAATTTGTGGAGCTATGGTATGTCCTTGGTAACTACAAGCAATGTTTACAGCAAATGAATTGCTTTATTGCCAATTAATTTCCTGGCATTCTTCTATAATTTCCTGTGAGGGAAGAAATAAAAAAATAAAAAAGTAAGCTCTAATAATGACCTTGGAAATTTTCCAGATCAGAGTTATATCAGTCCCTTCAGTGGAGCTGCCTAACACTGACCTTAATAGACAGGAGATTTCCAGGTATTTTGGAGTTCTCCCTCCTTACCAACTTATCAGTGCATACAAAATGTATTGGTTAGGACCTACATAATTCTATTGTTATAAACCTAATTATCCATCAACAGATGAATGGATTAAAAATGTGGAAAAAAAACCATAAAGGAATATTATTTAGTCCTTAAAAAGAAGGAATTCTTTGACACTTGTGACAAAATGAATGAACCCAGAGGATATTATGCTAAACGAAATAAGTCAGACACAGAAAGGAAAATACTGTATGATCTCACTTATATGTGGAACATAAGAAAGTAGAACTCAAAAACAGAGAGGACAGTGGTGGTTGCCAGAGACTGGAGGGTGGGGAAATGGGAATATGTTGGTCAAAGCATAAAATTTTAGTTGTGTAGGATGAGTGAGTTCTCAAGATCTAATGGATAGCATGGTGGCAGTAGTTAATACTTCATTGTATACTTGAAATTTGCTGGGAGTAAATCTTAAAGTGTTCTCACCACACACACAAAAAAAGGTAGCCATGTGAGGAGTTGGATATGTTAATTAGCCTGATTGTGGTGATCATTTCACAATGTATACATATATCAAAACATATTATACACCTTAAATATATACAATTTTTTTGTCAATTATACTTCATAAACCTGGGAAACAATTCAATTCTTATATCACTGGCTTCCTATATTTTCTTGAGTAAATTTTGGTATGGTTTTAGTCTGCCATCGCAGCTTTTTTAAAGTGCAATTGATTTAGTAGATCAACCCATTAAAAGAACATTTTTAAAGTTAGTTTTGAAGGGCAAAGTGGATTTCACTCAGATATAAATGTATGTTACTAAAAGATGCTTATTCTAGAACTTTGAACAGAAAAAGTCCTTCTAAAAATAATTGTTATTGTGTCAACTGATAAAGACTTGCCTCCATCACTGAACTAGATACACCATAGAACAGACCCTTAATCCTCTATTGGTGACAGGTCTGACTCTAAAAGGCCTTCTCCAGGCTTTCTAATTTAAGAGTTTTAAAATTCTCATCTGAAAATATACCTACAGCTGGAAAGTTCAACATTTTTCTAATTTTATCTTTTTAACCATTGTCTATTGAGAACCTACCACATGCTGGGCTTATGGTGATAGATGCTAAAAACAATCAAACAAACAAATAAACTAGATGTGGTCTCTGATATCATATGTGTGCTATCACAAATTGTTATTTTGTATATGAATTTTCAAAATGCAACCCAAGTGTTATGTATACTTCCCATATTATAACACAATATGGCAAATATATACTTGGCCTCTGGCAAGTATTCCTTAGAGTATTTTATATAAACTTAGCAGCAATGCTTTCCTAAATGTTCTAGATTGTCAGTACTAACAACTTCATGCTGCCACCTATGATAAAATTGGATTATGGAAGTGTAGCAACAATCTCATCTTGAATTAGGATTTTGCATGTCCACCACTGGGGCTCAGGCATTTCTAAGCCTATCTGAAGAAATGATACAACACCCCAGTAGTCAGTGATGTTTATTTGCTTTGAAAAGGTTGTCTTGCAGCAAAAAAGTTACCACGCGGGGAGAAAATGATTATGACTGTTGCATAGTGTCTATCACTCAGACTTGGCTTTCAGCTCAGCTTCCTAGTACCTCGATGTATGAGTCTCTCTTTTTTTTTTTTAAGATTTTATTTATTTATTTGACAGAGAGAGACAGTGAGAGAGGGAACACAAGCAGGGGGAGTGGGAGAGGGAGAAGCAGGCTTCCCGTGGAGCAGGGAGGCCGATGCGGGGCTCGATCCCAGGACCCGGGATCATGACCTGAGCCAAAGGCAGATGCTTAATGACTGAGCCACCGAGGCACCCCTCCATGTATGAGTCTATGGAGAATAAGGAAGTTATAAATATGATGTGAGCAAATTCTCCCCCTGACTCAGTTCTGTAAAACATTGAGGGTACAAGCAGGATTCTCCTACCTTGATGAGTTTGATAAAACTTTAGTAGAGACCATGGTGCCAGTGGTGACAATGGGTGGCAATGTAAGAAGTCATGATAGCTGGAAAGGATAATATGTCAAACAGAGTACTGGCATAGCCCAGAAATAACCCTAGTGCAGCAATGATCAGGAACAGAGATGAGTGCCTAGAAGAGTAACAGTGACCCTGAGTTGAACTATGGAGCCCAGCAAAGCACTGATTATGCTTCTTTATAAACACACATGAGACATTCTCAGCCAATCATATAAATACAGGGAAGCTGGGAGGGAGGCTTTGCAAGAGGCCAAAGTCATTTTATGCATGTGAGAGTAGCCAATCCCAGGCTTCCTAAACCCTTTTCTGATACAAGTCTCCACTCTAGGGCTTATAGGATATGTCATGCATATGAAAAAAGCAAGAATAACATTTGAGTTATTGCTTTTAATTTGGATTCATTCTTAGTCGCTACCTGTCAGAATCCAGGAAATTTTTAGCGCTGATATGCAAAGTTTTCTGCTTTTATAAAAAAAGGTAAATCTGAAACATATTTAATCACACATAATCATTATTTTGCTACATCATAATTAAGAATAAACAGTAAGTAGTTCACAGAAATGACAATAATTAGCATTAATTTTATGCAGACAAACCAATTTTTAGAAAAATTTCCTTAGTTCATTTTGCCATTTTTCCTGTATGCATAATCAGTATCAACATCAAAACTTTTAATTGCTATCATATACTTCGATAGGCAGGCACACACCCACATTTAAACTGATGCCAGACAAGTTTCTCAACCTTACTGTCCACATCAGCAAGAGTTGTATGCTGTATGCTTAATTGCTGAAGAGTGCCGATTAGGTAGTCTAACAGTGATCCCAAATGTGACTTTCGTGTGAAGAGTCAGGCACAGTTATAAGAGGAGAAATTAAGGTGGGTGGTGGCAAGTGGAAGAGAGAGAACATGATGCAAATGTATCACTCAACACTTCTGAGATATAAATAAGAAGAATTTTAGAACTGAGAGAAAAGAGGAAGAATATATCGAAGACACGTGGTCAAGACTAGACTTCTGTTATTCTTCTGGCACGAAATCTCCACTAGATACCCTGAGGTAATTCAATCAGTTGTGAGCGGTTTGGAAAGTCCTTCCATGTGTGAAGATGTCTTATCCTTTATTTGTGTAATTAAAATTAAGTCTTTTCTGAGTAACAACCTATCAGTATAGATAAGAATATACTATCAAGTAATAATTGTGATTTTATTCACAATAATGTCTATGAGTTTGTGCCAGAACCCTGAAATTACATGTGCCAGAAGATCAAATAAACGTAGTTCTACTTGTAATTGCAGATTTTGTCATTTGTACCAATCCTTCCTGAGGACTGGTCAGATAATTAAAAAGCATCCTATTTGAAGATATAAGAAGGCTACTAAGGCAAGGAAGAATTACAGAGCAAATATCACGGCAAAGAAAGAAATCCAGAGAGGTGAACTTGGCATTGGGCGACACTTTTCCCAAAGGAGCATTAGTTGATTGCAGTAGAAATACAAAGGAGTCAGAGAAGCTGAGAAGTACTTTCAACAGAACCTAACTAAAGTAGGAAAAATATATGGAATCCATGGATCACTAAGAAGGAATACTAAACCTCCAGTTTTGGATGGGGACCTTGAATCCTCTAGCCTGGAAATAGCCTGGAAATAATAGTGAAAGCAAAATAAAACCTTTCTCTTCAAGTCTTAAACCTAGCTACAAATCATCTCATGTGTAATTGAATTAAGGAATCCCAGGATAGCTAGTGTTGGTCAATATCTGCCAAAAACTAACATATCCGGGAGGAATGTAACATCATATCAAGTTTCAAATTATCTTCAAATTTTTTCATTTTCATTTTTTGGCACCCAGTAAAAACGAACCAACCATGTAAGAATGTACTCTAAAAAAGATAAGATAAATAAAAGACAAGAGAAACAAAATCAGAAGAGATCCAGGCAAGAGTTATCAGACACCATCTAAAGTAACTCTGCTTAATATATTAAGGAAATAAAATATAAAATTGAGAATTTATGTATAAAATTGGAAACTAGAAAAGAACCAAATGGCAATTCTAAAACTGAAAAATTTCAAATATAAAATTAAGAACTTGATGGAAATTTAACAGTATATTAGACATAGCTAAAGAGACCATAAAGAAATTACAATATATGTGCAAAGAGAGCATCATGTGTAACTGATTATAATCTACATTTTTCTAGTACTCCTTTACCTATTTAAGCAATAGTCCAGCAATGGTCCCCTCCTCAGTTGAGCAGTGTTGTTCTCAGGGTTACCCTCAAGTGCCTCAGTAATTTTGCATTAGCTTGCATCAGTATTCTGTAACCAGTTCTTCAACCTCTCCTCTTTCTTTTTTTTTTTTTTTAAAGATTTTATTTATTTGAGAGAGAGAATGAGATAGAGAGCATGAGAGGGGGGAGGGTCAGAGAGAGAGGCAGACTCCCTGCTGAGCAGGGAGCCCGACGTGGGACTCGATCCCGGGACTCCAGGATCATGACCTGAGCTGAAGGCAGTCGCTTAACCAGCTGAGCCACCCAGGCGCCCAACCTCTCCTCTTTCAACAACTATTCCTGGAATATTCTTCCTCACTGCCCCAGCCACAGTGTCAATACATCTCTAGCCTGCTTTCGTCACTCAGTTACTAGTTGTTCAGTTGTAACTCAAAAAAAAAAATTTGAGTCTGGGGGTAGTGCTCTAGGTGGCATAAAACTTCTCTTTTTGACTCTAACAATCAACATCATCAACAAAAACAAATAAATATTATATATTTCAGACACTATTGTAGGTACTGGGAGATGGATGCATCAGTGAAAACAAAAGGGAAGCAAGCAAACAAACACCAGAAAGTTAAAAATCTCTGTTCTCTAAGAGAGGCAAATGTACCACAAACGAACAATAGATATAATAAGTAAATAAGTATAAGTATTCTAGAATGTGAAATACATGATGGGGAGTACATAGTGTTGTTTTTTTTATTGATACTATAATTGAGCTAAGGTTGAAAAAAACATATATTTTTATTATTTTAGTCCTTGAAATCTGTTCAGACTAACCTTATGACACAGCATATAGTGAATTTTTTAAATGATCTTTTATACTGGGAAGGAATGAGTGTTCTGTGAGGTATTCTTTACAATTGGGTTAGGCGAGCTTTGCTAATGACAATATTTAAAATGTTTGCTTTTACTAATTTTTTTGTCTGCACGATCCATTACTGACAAAGGTGTACAAATTTGGACCATCATAGTATGCATTTGTCTATCTTTCTTTTTACTTTTGGTAAATATTGCTTTATAATTAATAAGGATATGTAAGTTAGGTTCATAAAAATGTGTAGTTACTTTATCTTCCTTGTGAATTAAACCTTTATTTTATTATGACAGGCCTCTCTTTGTCTCTGGTTATACTTTCTGCCTTTAAGTCTTTTTTTTTTTTTTGCTTGATGTATGATATGGCAACACAAACTTTTTTTGGTTATGTTTGTATTAAGTAGTTTCTCTGGAGCATTTCTTAGTGCCAGGTCTCCCGTAAGGCTGCAATCAGTGTGTTGGCTGGGGCTCATCACAAGGTTCTACTAGGGGAGTAAACTTCTAAGAGTCCTCATGTGGCTTCACAGACTACTGGCCAGAGACATTAGTTCCTTGCCATATGGTTTTTTCCATTAGGACAGCTGGAAATATGGCATCTGAGCTATCCTCTTGTGCTCTCTTGCTTGATTGTTCTGAGGAAAGTCACCTGCTATGCTGTGAGCTTTCCCAGAGGACTGAAGCCTTCTAACTGCCACTTGAGTGAGCTTGGAAATAAGCCTTATGACTGTCTCCCTGGCCAGTACCTTGATTGCAGCCTTCTGAGAACCCTGAGCCAGAGGCATCCAGCCAAGCCATGCCAGGATTCCTGATATAATAATGGCTGTTTTTTTAAGCTGCTAAATTTTAGGGGTAATATGTACCATGCAGAAATAGATAACTAATACAACTACCAAGGGTTAAGAAGATATTCTGGCTTGTAGAAACCACATTTAAGTTCTTTTCTTATAGGAACAATTTTATTTAAATCAATAGCATTTGCTTTCCCCACCCCCCAATTTTACTGATATATAATGACATTCAATATTGTGTAAGTTTAAGGTATACAGCATAATGACTTGACACATGTATATATTTTGAAATGATTACCACAGTAACTTTAGTTAACATCTGTCACCTCATATAGTTAAATTTGTTTTTCCTTGTGGTGAGAACTTTTAAGATTTGCTCTCTCTTTTCAAATATACCATAGAACATTGTTAACTATATTTATCATATTGTACATTACCTCCTCAGTACTTATTTATCTTATAACTGTAAGTTTGTACCTTTTCATCGCCTTCACCAAATTCTCCTAACCCTGCTTTTTTTTTAACTGATTAAAATCAATATGGAAATTTATTATTTGGCTATATGGATATCATACAGATCTCAAGGGCTACACCTGGGCCTAATAAGTGACTGGAGCAAAAATTAGACTCTTTTATTAATCAAGATCACCCTTTCCATTTTTATGTCATAGTTTTTCTGCTTCTCCCTCTGCACAGACACAGATACTTTTCTGCCTATCTCTCATTAATGTGTATCTATTTTAGTAACTCTTTCTGAATACAGTTATGTAATACAATTCCTAATTTTTGGTTTGTTTGTAGTTCTGTGCCAATACATTTATTAACTTATATTTAAAAGCTAATCCATTTCAACTGGAATTGTCCTATTTGGCTTGGTTTAAATTTCAAATCCAAGTACTAAGAAAAGACCAATTAAACTTCCTGTGTCCCAATACAGATTCCCTGGAGGTGGCATCTGTCTGATTCAGTGTGATTATCATTCATCTCTTCTCCCGTTTGGAGTTCAATTCAACGGAGAAATAGGGACAAAAGTCAGTGTGGAATAACTGGGTGATGGCTAGGTATTAAGGAGGGCACGTGTTATGAGGAGCACTGGGTGTTATAGCCAACTAATGAATCATTGAACTCTACATCCAAAACTAATGATGTACTATATGTTGACTAACTGAACATAATAATAATAAAAAAAAAAATCAGCGTGATCAAAATACCCATTTTGTTTTTGGTAAAGCTAATTTGCATGAGGAGGAACAGCATTTCCTTTTAAGACAGCTGATCCCCCAAGCTTTCCAGTGATATCTAAAGCTATTAACTGATAGTGACTATACATGAATATGAAACAATTGGAAGTTGTCAAAAACCTATCATTTGCACTGACCAGTAGGAACCATAGCGGGATGGGAATGCCTACCCTAAAGGCCTTTTGAGAGTTGAAGAATTATCAGTTAATCTGGCATGGGACTCAAAGATCTGCCTTTTTACATAATTTTGAGGTGGTCCAGGAATCACACTTTAAGAAACAGCCAAAAAAGAAGAGCAACTAAAGAGAAGAAGCAAGGAAATTGCACAGAGCAAGAGAAAGGAAAATGAAATACACAATGTGAGTGACAGGTAAATTTCTGTAGGTACCAAGAAGTTTGTGTACATTTGATCTCATTTTGGGATATATAACTATTATGTCTTTCAGGAGTCAGTCAAATATTTCAAAATACTTTCTTATTAAATTGCACAATATTTTCATCACCAGCAAACTTTTTCTGTAAAGGGCCTGATAGTAAATATTTTAGACTTTGTGGGCTATAGAGTGTCTTTCACAACCACTCGATCCTGCCATTGTGGCACAAAAGTAGACATTGATGGTATGTAAATGAATTGCATGGTTATGTTTCAATAAAACTTTATTTACAAAAACTGGCAATGGGTGGTATTTGGCCCATGAGCCATAGTTTGCCAATCTCTGATATAGTTGATTGAACTTTCATGTCTTCCTCAACTAGCTGACAAGACATGAAAGTTAATTGGATTTCTAAAGATTACACAGAAATTCAACAGGAACATTAAAATCTAGGTTAAATTATAATACAGCTTCTTAAAAATTATAAAGGAAATTTATAAATAAAAATTCTGAATTGGAGTCTATTTGGTAAGTTATGGAGATCTAATGTACAGTAATGTGATTACAGTTAACAACTGAATTGTATACTTGAAATTTGCTGAGAGGATAGATCTTAAGTATTCTCACCATAAAGAAAGAAGAAAAAAAAAAGAAAATGGCAACTATATGAGGTGATGGATATGCTAAATAGTTTTTTTTTTTTAAGATTTTATTTATTTATTTATTTATTTATTTATTTATTTATTTATTTGAGAGAGAGAGTGACCATGCAGAGAGTGGGGGAAATATGGGAGGAAGAATCTCAAAAAGGCTCCATGCTGAGCCCAGAGCCCAGTGTGGGGGCTCAACTCCATGACTCTGAGATCATGACCTGAGCTGAAACCAGGAGTCAGATGCTTAACCAACTGAGCCACCCAGGTGCCCCTAAATAATTTTATTTTATAATGTATATGTATAGCAAATCATCAAGTTTTATACCTTAATATATATAATTTTTAATTACCAATTATACCTCAATAAGGCTGGGGGGAAAAGTCTACTTGACAAGTAGACTCTGCTTGGCAAAGAACAGTTAAAAATAATAAACTACTTATGGTTCTTGAAAGAAAAGATATTTCTTCTGAACAGCTTTATAGTAGTTCCTGAGATTATGACATATGCTAAGGAAATCATAGTAGAAGGAAAATCATACTTTTAACTTGCATCTGAAGAATATTAATAGGAAATCCTAGCATTATGGAAAATGTCTTATTAAAATATGGGGAAGGGGCGCCTGGGTGGCTCAGTCGTTAAGCGTCTGCCTTCGGCTCAGGTCATGATCCCAGGGTCCTGGGATCGAGTCCCACATCGGGCTCCCTGCTCGGCGGGAGGCCTGCTTCTCCCTCTCCCACTCCCCCTGCTTGTGTTCCTGCTCTTGCTATCTCTCTCTCTGTCAAATAAATAAATAAAATCTTAAAAAAAAAATATGGGGAAGACATCTCCATTCCTTTCTTGACTCTAAAACATTGCTTATGACTAAGGAAAAGATTTCTGATATTGCAGGTTCAAATATAGCACCAGTGCCCAAATGTCAAGGGTTAAGAGATGTTCAATGAAATGTGGTTAGTGAAATGTCATGTGGCAGAATTCCAATCATGAAATGCTACAAAATGAGGGGTCATGGCAACCTGTGGTGTGAAAGAAAATGTCAGTAATGGAATGGAACAGTAAATAACACTATCCTGCTTGTTATCTAAATGGACACTTGGCAATTCATTTCATCTTCACTTGATCACTTTGCTTCCTCTCTATGATCTTGCACATGTGAGTGCCCCCTTTTGCTCGCTCTCCCCAACATACATTTTTAAGAGGCATTGTTTAAATACTTTTAAAAGATAAATAAAAATGATATAAAATAGAAAACCCCATTGAGCTCAAAGGTAGCTATTATTTCTCACAATATACTCAAACAAAATATAGTGAGTTTAAGATATACTATGATAGGGGGCGCCTGGGTGGCTCAGACAGTTAAGTGTCTGCCTTCAGCTCAGGTCATGATCCCAGGGTCCTGGGATCGAGTCCCACATGGGGCTCCCTGCTCAGTGGGGAGCCTGCTTAAAAAAAAAAAAAAGATATTGTACTATGATAGAAATGAGTTCTTGAGCCAGTTAGATTTTAAGAAATTACTCATAGTTTTTCAATCTGATAGTCTTATTGAGAAAAAGGCAATCTGAGCCCTGCCTTCCTGTTCTCTGTGATTTGTAGCCATTTTTTTCATGTTTTCTAACATATTTTATTTGTAGTACTGTGTAGTGTCTGCCACTATGGAATTGGGTTGCACACAAATACTGCAGCTAAAACACACCCAGTTTATCAGGAATTAGACCAGTTTGTGTGACGTTGGTAGTAGCTTTGGAAATAGATATTGCTCTGGAAGTTGGTAGACTATTACTTTGGTTACCAGCCAACTAACCACCCTCATTCTTGTGTAGTCACCCCTATAAATCTGGGCTGGCCCTGAAATATGCTTTAACCAATAAAATGCAGCAGGAGTGACATTGTGCCAGTTCTTGGCTGACGCCTTAGGAAAACCTAGAGGATTTTGCTTTTGTACTTTACATTTTGAGCTAAACTATGTATATATATATATATATCCCTTTGTTGTTTGTTAAAAGGTGGTGGTTTTAAGCCACTGAGCTTTGAGATACTTAGGCAGAAACAATACATAACTGAAGTTGAAGAAGAGGGGCAATCACAGGCAAAGCCAGGAAAAAGTAAAAAACCCTAGTAACCTAAAAGTGTTCTTTTTTTTTTTTTTTTTTTATTCATTTGAGACACAGAGATACAGAGAGAGAGAGAGAGAGAGAGAAAGCATGAGCAGGGAGAGAGGCAGAGGGAGAGGAAGAAGCAGGCTCCCAGCTGAGCCAGGAGCCAGATGCGGGGCTCGATCCCAGGACCCTGGGATCATGACCTGAGCCGAAGGCAGACGCTTAACCATCTGAGCCACCCAGGCGCCCCCCTAACAGTGTTCTTGAGGGAAATCCAGGGAATGTCATTATAAACAACCAAAGACACTCTGCCATAGGTGCTCTCAGACAAATCATGTACCATTACACCAGGTAGTCTTTTAATAATGAGTGCCTTGGTCACTATCAATAACTTCTGGAACTCTGAAGAGGATTAAAAGTATTTTGATGAGGCCGTGGATTTTAACTTTAGTGTGTATAGAGACATGTGTGTTTTGGATGTCTATGAGGCAAGAAATTACCAGAGTTCTTAGAGTAAAGAGCTAAGCGGGCAGTAGTGGGTAGGGAATTGTTGTTGCCACGGAGTAGATCAGACATCCAGACCATCTGCAATGGTTCAAGAGACTAAAATTGTGCAGATAGGGCTGATTGTTGGCCAAGGCATCCAGTGCTAAGATACCTGACATCCAGTGTTTCAGTGCCTGAAGTCTGACCAATTGTGCTGATCCCTGTGTCCTGTCTTTTATCAGAGACATCCTGGTTAAGGGATAGAAAGCAGCTGCTCTCCAGGGAGCTCCATCATTTGTGATGGTGATAAATAATTTCATTCTTAAAGTTCACAAATTCTTTCCTTTTGCTGTTCACTCCGTTGATCCCAAGGGGCTCAGGTAGCCAGGTACTTGGAGATGGGTTATCTTCTTTCATACTGTGGCATATAACAGGAGACTAAGGACAGCAGAGGCAACCCTTCCTACAGGAAGGACATGTCAAAGGGCCCAGGCTTGTCTCCATCCTGTAGCAAGACACCTCAGCAGTCATGCTGAATTTGAGAGTTGCTACTTCCATGATCCAAGATGGGCACCTGGGTATGGAGTGTCACATGTCCAGTGTGTGGACAAAAATTGCCAGTATAATGGCATACAGCATTGGGTCAAGGGGGGGCAGTTTTTGCATCAGAAGCCTATAGGCAATTTATGATAATTATAAGTGGTCAAGAGACTCCAAAAGACATGAAGAGAGGTTGCAAAACCTCTATGACAAAGGAGTCTTTGGAGATACTAATGGGAATATATATTGTACAAAATTTGAACAGATTCTGGAGAATTTTGTTGTAATCTACAGTAGAAAAATATGTTTGTAGGGAGTCGGAAATTTCAAGAATATTGATATGGAAACCTAAATACATGAGACCAAGGCATCAAGGTTGCAGTAATTTACTGTGTGGTCCTATTCATTCTTTACAAATGTAAAAAGAGGGCAGATTGGACTATTAAATGGAGAAGAAGTGGGAATAATTACCTCTTCTCTAAATAGGACTTTTACAGTATAGTTCAGTCCTTGAAGGCCCCAATTCTAATTTGAGCTTTATTAACTATTTTAACTAGAGAGACGGTCCATGTAGTCCTATTTTGTCAAGCTAATTTGTAAGTGCAAAGACTTAATTTAATTTTTAATTTACTATTCATTAGGTCAGGGCAATTATGATCATTATAGGATATTTTTGGGCAATAGATGCTATGAATACGGGGGATTTAGGCAGGACAGTAGTTTCAATAGCTAAAATGACGCATGTGTCCTCTGCTTTATGTTCAATAACTCCCTTAGGATCATGGGGGGGGGGGTTACTTTGTTTCAATTAGTGGGATTTCCCAGTGTAACTGTAATTTGAGCCCCCATGTTGATTAAGGCCATGAAGTTTTGCCAATTGGCGCATTGATACGAAAGTTAATTAAGAACCTGTACTGTGGAGGCACAAAAACTCATCAGCGCCTTTTTTTCCCTCCTTTTCTGTGTACATTGCCATCGTAACTTTTGGATTTCTAATTGGGTCAAATTGTGGACCTCTTTTTTCATTTATTTTTTATTTTATATGTTTCCTTCCTCTCTCCCTCTTCCTTCCTTCCTTCCTTCCTCCTTCCTTCCTTTCTTTCTTCCTTCCTTCCTTCCTTCCTTCCTTCCTTCCTTTCTTCCTTCCTTCCTTCCTTCCCTTTCTTTCTTCCTTCCTTTCTTTTTTTTCTTTCTTTCTTTCTTTCTTTCTTTCTTTCTTTCTTTCTTTCTTTCTTCCTTCCTTCCTTCCTTTCTTTTCTTTCTTTCTTTCTTTCTTTCTTTCTTTCTTTCTTTCTTTCTTTCTTCCTTCCTTCCTTCCTTCCTTCCTTCCTTCCTTCCTTCCTTTCTTTCTTTCTTTCTTTCTTTCTTTCTTTCTTTCTTTTTCTTTCTTCCTGCTTTCTTGCTTGCTCTGTGTGTGTATGTGTGTGTGTGTGTGTACGCATGTATGTGGTTACTGGATGTACTTCAGTGGGTTCCTCTCTACCCTGCTCATATTACAGGCTTCTTCCTCCAGAGAGCCTCAAATCAGTCTCATCAGGGTTAGGGACCTCACCTCTGGCAATGGTTGAATTAATCCTTGACTGTGCTACAGGAATGCCATGGGTGTTTTTCCCTGTATCTCTGATGCTAAGTATCTTTTTTGGCAACAGAGACAAAAGTGCAACAGCATCAGCATCAGCAAAGGCATTTTATAGCGTCCCAATGAGCCCTGTCTTTGGGAGGGTTCACTGGGAATTCTGCAATTCACATTTTCAAATAATGACTGCTATTCAAATAACTGTTCTTCCTCCATTGAGTTGCCACCCAGTGTGCCCAAGTATATCACACGGGATGTAATCTTTCCCTTGTACTCTCTATGAATGAGGGCGTACACCTGAATGAAACACACCAGGTCAGAATTGGTCACAAGGCAAGAGTCATTCTCTGAACCTAGTGTCAGTCACAGTTTTTGCTGGAATCAGGACACCTAATTTAATCTAAGACATACAGATGGGTCCAGGCTGAGACACATGACCCAGGGAGGCTTTAATAAGGGCCTGAATCACATACTTCTTTCCCTAAAAGCCAATTAATTATGAAAACTTATAACTTAGGTTGGTTAAATCTATAATGGAGGCTCAGTAGAACTCAGAAGATAGAGCACAAAACAGCACAGCTCAAAATGCAGGCTAGCCAGCGGGCAGCAGCTCAAAGTACATGCTTGCCATCAGACAGCAGAACCTGTTAATAAGCCAAAGAAAGGGAAGAAAGACCCCCAGTTATGGTGGTCATTGTCTAGATTCCACTCTCAGTCAGCTGTGACATTCTGCAGAGACAGGAATCATACACAGGAACAGAATGGACCTCCACCAAAATTTGGTTTGGATGTCAAGTCTGCAGACTCCAGGTGCACATCAAAAGGGTATGAAAAAGGTTTATTATTTATGTAATGAGGCTTTCTGGGGCAAGGAGAGCAGACTTCCCAAGCAGGTCCAAACATGGCTTGAAAGAACAGAGAAAAGAGATTGGTTTGGGTTTTTGTGATGATTAAGGGATGGTGGGAAGAGGCTTTTGTGGTTTGACCCCCCTTTCAAAGAAAGAAGCACCTAGGCTTTCTTATCAGCCTGCCAAGATGTGGGGCGGAAAGGAGAGTGGAGAGGTGAGGTTGTAAAAGCTCTCAGCAGTCAAACATCAAAAATAGAGTCAGACTCTATCACCAAGGGATTTCTGGATATAACCTTTCATAGTGGATTGAATTGCTAATGAAAATTACAAACTATATGAGCTGAGGGGAGTTTAGATGACATACTATGGAAGATGGTGGATCACTAGATCACCCCGGAGGACACCTGGGCATTTATAATACTTTCCAAAGGGAAACAGAAGGATGAGAGCAAAACTTTAAAATGACAACTCCCCTGAAAAGTAAGCCTTTTATTTTTCGATATTGTGGCATTTTAACAAGTCAACTTTATTTTTTTTAATTTTTTAAAAAAGATTTTATTTATCTATTTGACAGAGAGAGACACAGCGAGAGAGGAACACAAGCAGGGGGAGTGGGAGAGGGAGAAGCAGGCTTCCCGCTGAGCAGGGAGCCCATGCGGGGCTCGATCCCAGGACCCTGGGATCATGACCTGAGCCGAAGGCAGATGCTTAACAACTAAGCCACCCAGGCACCCCTAACAAGTCAACTTTAAAAGATAATAGTTTATAATCAACATTCACCACTGTATTCCATATGGAGAAGCATATTCCATATAGAGAAGCACCTAATACTGCTTCTGGCATAGGGAGGGGACTGTGCAAACATTGGCTAAATAAATATATGAATGTTCTGGAATTTCAGACTTTAAAAACTACTTCCTCACAGTTTATCTCATTTGATATTTAAATGCCTCCTCTGAGGAAGACACTATTATCTACATTTTACAGGCAAGGGAACTGAGGTTCAGAAAAGATAATTAATACCTTTGCTCAAATTCAGGCAGCAAAAGAGCCAAGGTTCAAGCCCAGTTATTTCTAAAGACTTACGTGTTTCTTACCAAAGCACACTGTCCCTGCTAGGGATAGAGATAGGAGATCTCTATTTGGAGATAAATGAGTTTCTCTCTTAGAGTACGTTCTGGTTCTTTCATCTTTCTCATCTTCAAACCTCGACTTCATAGTCTAAAGGCTGTTTCAATGAATATTGAAAAAAAATCCGTTAGACACATTTAATTCTAATAGCGCTTAGTTCCAGTGATTCTCAAACTGTTGTTCAAACACTTTGGAATAATTCTCATTTCTATCACTAACACATATTAAAAGTCCAAATTCAGGTATTCTAAGTGATTCATTTATTATACTTGATATCCTGAAATATTTTGAAAAAATTTTTTTGAAGATCTGAAGAAAAAGAAATAATCAGATCTCTCTCCAAAGCAGTACTTCATTTCCTCCTAAATTAATGTAAAATTATGTCCAGGAGATGAGTTCTAATTGACTATAGCCCTAAGTGGAATTTGTTTAAAAGTCCTTATCGCTCTGAGTATTCAGTCTGTAATCAACTTTCAAGTTCAGAAGCTATATGAAATATGTTCCTTAAGTGGGCGGGTCACATGAAAACTCTCATAGCATAACAAAATTTTTTTTTTAAGGGACAAAGCTTATCACAAGTGGTAGAAAGCTGAATTATATTTTGTTGTCAATTTACTCCTCTTAAGGAGACCATTTTCAAAATAATGCAGTGTAAAATTCCATCTATACTTTGATTCCTGAAGTATCTAACAATTGAATCTCTGCCATTGTTATTCCATCTATTAATGTCCTAGATATCTATTTCAGATAACATTCCCAGATGTCTTGAAAGCATTCCTCTCTTGGATGGAAAGCACTGTCATTGACCAAATTTGTTCCTCCTGGCACCTCTCTTTCCTTAGATTCCTGATAGACTTGTCCATCAGACCACAGTTCATATAAGGGCAGAACTATCTGAATCCTAGATTCTCACCCTGAAACCCTGCAAAAAGTCTCAGTGATGAGCTTCCAAATACACATTTAGCTTCAAAGAAATATGATTTACCTATTACAAAGGCATTGCTTTTTGTAGTTAATTGCATGCCTCCCTGCTAATTCCTAGAAGGTACATTTTTGAGATCTAAAGAGAGGTAATGACATCACTATCTGTGAACCCCCTCTGTTAGTATGTGGTAACAAACACAGGACATTACCTTTACTTGTTTCTTTGTGTTTGAGGTTTGAGGGGAGTGATTTTCACTTTATCATGATAATTTATCTTTATCATGATAATTTAATTCCCTATCTTCTTCCTCAGCAAAATAGGATTCACGCATATGCTCTAGTTCTCATAGTTCTAGCACTGGACTTTGGTGAATATTTGTTGAACTAAACTCTAAAATAAAAGTGACTTTTTTTCTCTCTATTGTATCTTCTCTGTGGAACCTTGAGCAATTCAATATATTGGCAGATATTTTTCCTGTATCAATACCTTCCATTTGAAGGAGGATGGATTTGTGTGATGGTAATTGTACTGTGAATTTTTGATCCATATGTTGTTCCTGTAACTGAGTTAATATTGAGGTTTCAAAGGGAGAAAATCTATTTTTAGACTCACAATAATAGTGTCATTACATCCTGTTTCAGATGCTGAGTGCTTCTATTTAGTACCAGTTGTGTACGCAAATAATGGTTTCATCATTTTTATTCTTCCTCTTCTATAGAAATAAATATAGGGAAATAAAAACTCTTTGGTGGGAGTGATAAATACATCCCACATACAACACAGCTAGTTCCTACACCTACATCATAAGCCTCTCTCTTCTCAGAATTCTAGAACTTTCCCCTAGACATAAATAAGCAATCTTTGTTCTCAAATGATGCTTCAGTCACGTTTTGTAAAATCCGTTCTGAGTTTGGGCAAGGTTTGGTCCTGTAATCCCTCAAGAAAGAATAGTTTAGTTGAAATCACCCTAGGACTATGATGAGTTTCTAAGTCATTGTAGATCCTCAGTGCTAGCCCCTGTCTTGGAACAGTTTCAGCCCCTGTGTCAACAAGAACAATGTGGTTTCTCACATGATCCAATGCATCCCTGTGGTTAGTTTTAGCAAGAGACATGCATTTCTGTGTTGGTAGAAACAGAGCATGATTTTCCCAGTTCTTTAATTCCCTGATAAATAGGACTTGCTCACACTTTTATCTTTTCTCACCTGGAATTTATTCATTAGCATCCTAAGAGGATCCTTGCTTTCATTCCCAACTCTACCCTCCTAAGTGTTTTAATCATTGAACATGAATAATATATATAAGAATGTCATTCCCAAGCTTTCAGCTTTTAGCCATTTCCTACAAAGTAAATCAAATCTTTTTAGTAAATAGAAGCATTCTATGGTTTCACCCCCTCTCACCACTTACCACCTAATCCTTTAAACTCTAATAATGCCAAATGCCTCCAGTAACCATAAGGAATTTCACAATTCGAAGAGCACTGTCTTGTGTGCACTTCCCACCTTGCTTCACCTGGCGTTCAGTCCTTCACCTCTGCCAATATTTCTTTCAGGAAGCCCAAGGTGCAAGTAGGAACCTTTCCATTGTGTTCCCTGAAAACTTGAACATACTTCTATCAATCAGAATGTGTGTGCCTATTATAATCTAATTAGGCATTATGATATACTCTAGCCTTAAACAATATCTTCTCTGCAGCTGTTGCCTGGAAATTCAAAGACAGGAGTCATATCTAATGTGCCTTTGGCCTCCCCTGCCCATAGTACAAATGGTTCATATAGAGGCTAAGTAGTCATTGGTTAAACTGAAGTGAACCAGAAATTAAAAGGGAAGTCTAAAATTATTTTCCTGAATACCTTATTTTAGCAGGACAAAGTTAATATTTATGATTCACATATGGCTCTCTTAAGGGAAGTAGGGAGAGCAAATCAGCTAGTCATTGCTAGATTCCTTTAAAAACTCAAAACCCATCCTTGACACAAATCAGTGGATACCAACTCTAATATAAATTTGTATACAACATTACTGAAAGTGATTTTTATTTGGACTTGAGTAACTTTATAGTATACCTTAATTAGAATAAAATTTGGGAGCAGCAGTTTATCACAGGTGATTTTCATTAGCAGAACATTAAAAAATAGATCTGTCTTCAATGTCCTCTTGTTGCAATATTTATCAAAGTTAAGTGAAATATATTCAGTAAGGTTTACAGTCATGTATCTTCCTCCAAGTTTCACGGATTATAATTTCCATGCTGGATTCTTTGGAACAATGTGGACCAGAATAAACCAGAGGTAGAATAAAATTGGTGAAATTAGCAGACCACAGCTAGTCTGGAGGACAAAATTCAGGATTGATTTTGAGGGATAAGCATTAGATACACATTTTATTCAGAGCCATGGTGAGCTACACACACCATCAAAAAGCTCCTTGGACCCCTCATTCACACAGAAATGATCCAACACTTTGTAGACACTAAAAGACAGAGTTTTTCTGACAAAGTTGCATGTTGACAGTGAGGTGTTTTTTTTTTGTTTGTGTCTTTGTCTTTAATCCATAACCCTAGGGTTCCCTGTTTGATTCCATTAGATGAAACACTGATTATTAATATAAAGTCATGCATTTAGAAAGCCGAGAAATCAGTGTGGGCTCTCAGTGTCTGTTTTATGTGGGAGCATCACATTTTTTTGAATTGACCTGGAAAGCTGGGTATAAACTTTGTCAGTATGGTCAACTAGGGAGTGCCCAGTCTTGGATTCTTTTAACCAGATTTAGCCCAGCCATATCATTGGATTAACTAATGCCTCCGTAAAATGATCAGATTGATCTCATTGCACACTGAATTAATGGCTAGTAGGTTATTCTCCCCTAAGTATAAACACATCTGCTCACACCAGGTGAACCGGATGCTTACCAAGAGTCAGGTGTTTTTGCCTCTAAATCTGTTTATGCCAGTTTTCTTTGCCATGGTAGTTTCCAAAGTTAGTTGTCATTATTTTTCCCCTCCCTGCATGAACATGCCACTCCTCACTCCTAGAAGTGGAGTCTATTTCTGCTCCCCTCAAATCTGGGCTGGCTCTCTGACTTGCTTTGACCAATAAAATGTGGCAGATACGTTGCTGTGCTAGCCCAGGTTTGAGGTTTTTAAGGGAACTGGCAGTACCTGCTTCCTCTCTCTTAAAAACCAGCTACCACACAAGAAGTGTGACTACTCTGAGGCCACCATGCTATAAGGAAACCGAAGATAGCCTTGTGGAGAAGCCACATGGAGAGACATGCCTAGTCACCCCCTAGCTATTTCAGCAATCCTAGCTGAGGCTTTAGACATGCCAGTCCCAGAAAATACCGCATAAGATAGAAGAACCACCCACCTGAGCCCTGTTCAGATTGCAGAATTTAAAAAAAAAATCAAATTGTTTTGTTAAGCCTCTAAGTTTTTTGTTAGACAGCAATAGATAGCTTAAGCACTTGCTATAGTAATCATATAATTTAATCAAATAAGTAAACCCATGAGGCTTGAATGTGGGATGAATGAGAATTGTTTTTATAAAAAACAAAATGAAAGCTTTGGGAAGTCTCAAAAAAGCTTTCAAAAAAGAGCTTAGAGAGTAGAAATGCTGTTATCAAAATAGGGATTGGGGGAGAAAACAAAATGTAGGAATATTCTACATTCAGATTGCTTTAAAACATCTTGAAGTACATTTTTTTTATAGTTCTCATTTATTTTGCTTTGTTGTTGCTTGTCCTTGAGTGTGAAATGTTCTAGCCAAAATTATCTCCAACCACAGTGGCTATGTTAATTGAATCAGCCCCCACCGTCCACTTCACTGCAGTAGAGTATCTTTCTCTGATCCTGATAGCTAAGGAACAGGTTTAAGAATACAACATACTAACAACTTTTGCACACTTATTAGCTATCCAACTAACAAAACTCCAATGCAGTGTGATAAAATTTGCATCTTTGCTGCCAACCTGTATTTTATACAGAAAAGAGTGTCCAAGGCAATCTCAACTACTTTATCCAGATGAACACACATAAATGACACACTCTAAAGAGGACATCCGAAAACAAGGCTCCCACTTGTCCGTTGATGGGTTAGCTGAGTTTAAGACTAGTAACCATAACAAAAAGACTTGTAACCACAAAGAAAATAGAGAGAGAAAATAGGACATAATTATGACCACCTAATGAAATAATACCTATAAAATAATGAAAAAACTTCTGGTTAGTGAAATCTCATCATCCTTGAGCTGGGGATATATGTGGAAGTTGAGCAAGTATTCCCTCCCAGACCCCTCTGTTGACACAGAACCAAGGCATACAAAGACTAGTACTTCTCTGCCAAAACCTGTTGATTTCTTTAGTGTTGTAAATTTCTTCCAGTCTCTAGCATATAGCTAAATATTATTCTTAGCTTCTAAGTGCTATTGTATAGTTTTTATTGTTATAGATATTAAACGGAAAGTTGGAAAGGCAGATTAATTTTAACTTGAAAGTCATTTGAATGTCTGTGAAAGAATTATTTCCCAAACACAGCAATGTGATTCTTCTCTTTCTCAACTCTATAGGCATTTTATACCAACTATTGAATTCAGATATCTTCTCACTTGGAAAGTGGTAGAGAAATGTGATTATATTTTTTACCAACAGTGTATTTCCCATGTTTGAACATTTTATTTTCCATTATGAAAATATTGTCTTCAACCATGTGACAGAAACCGCAATGCACACCAAGTATCCCATTTGTTCCTCCATATTTCCCAGCCCTCCACAATTATGGGGCCATATGATTAGTTCTGGCCAATGAAAATAAAATATGAGTGGAAGTGTGATAGGTTATTTCTAGGCTGAAGAATTAAAGAGTCATGTGTGGGAGCGCCTGGGTGGCTCAGTTGGTTGAGCATCCGACTCTTGATTTCAGCTCAGGTCATGATCTCAGGTCACGGGATCGAGCCCTGTGTCTGGCTGTATGCTTGGCCAGGAGTCCGCTGGAGATTCTCTCTCTCCCTCCACCCCTCCCCCTGCATGCTCTCTCTCTCTCTCTCCCGCTTAAATAAATAAATAAATAAATCTTAAAAAAAAAAAAAAGCCATCTGTGATTCTCTGGTTTCTTATTCATCTGCCAGGGTAACTGAAAAGGCTTTGAGTTACAGATGATTCACCTATAAGACAGAGCCTTAGATCAGCCTAATTGAGTTGATGAAACAGAGCTCCTTGTTCACCCATGTAGAATATACACCATGAGCAATTCATAAAATTTTGTTGAACTTACTGAAAATTTTGGAACTGTTTTGTTACTGCAGCATAACCTAGCCTACCATAATAATGCAATAATAATAATAATAATGCAATAATGCAATACCATAATACCTAGCCATAATAACGCAATATGGTACAATCACAAAAATAGTCAATTAATAAATTCGTCCAACATATAGTGGGCATCCACTAGTGCCAAGTACCATTACAAGACACTAGGATTAGGTTTGTACAAAAAGACACAGTCTATGTCCTCAGTGAGCTTATAGTCTAATGAGGAAATTGGAAAAATAAACCTTCATCAAGGAGCATTGGCAAGCACCCAACATGTGCTACAACTATACCAGGCACTTGGCAGAAAAGTGTGAGTAAGGAATTTTCAGTGTAATACAGTATAATTCAGTGTAATATAGACATGGTAATAGATTATCATAATATAATATGATAAGTATTTCAAGAAAGTCTGTACAAAATATTTGGACAGTAAAGATAAAAAAGCAAGTAATTATCTGGAGATGTCATGGAAAGCTTCTCAGAGGAGGTGACATTTGTTTGGATCTTAAAAAGTGAGTAAGACTTCACCTACTGGAAAGGTTCATGTAGTAGTCATTAGCACTGCTCAACAAAATTACCTCACTTTCATTCTTCCATGATAGGATTACACGTCTAATCCCCTTTTAACTTAGAAATAGCCATGTGCCTTTCTTTGGCCAATAAAATGTGAGTAGAATGAGTGATTGAAACTTTAGGCAAAACATTTAAGAGCCAATGCACTATTTTCCATGGTTCTTTCTCATTTCTGATCACGGAAGCGCAGTTGGAGATGAAGTTTCGATTAGCCTTGTAACAGAGTGACTATGATGAGATGAGCCTCAGCAATCCACATTACATGAATGAAAATAAATTTTTATTGTGTTTTAAGACTCTGGTAAGTGAAGAGTCATTTATTACTACAACATTACTAATTCTGACCAATACAATATATTCCAGGCTAAGAGAATAGCTAGTGCAAAAAGACCTGGAAATGTGAAAGATTATTGTGCATTTCTAAAACAATGAATTCAGTGGAGCTTAAGTTCAAGGTATGTGGTGAAAAAAGGGTGAAATAAGATGAGGTAAGACAGGACAAGGTGTGAATGGTCTCCTATTGCTGTTAAAGGACTACTTTATTCTTGAAGCAAGAAAAAATAATTCTGGAATGGTAATGGTCAAGGTATGAGCCCATGTGTACCTTCACTCATGTCCACCTGATCCTGTGCTAAGGAGGGCCCTTAGAGAAAGATTTTTAAATAAACAGTTGTCCTGTTGAGGCAATTATTAGATATGTTGATAAAGTCACACTGACAACTTTTTGTTTTGTATCATCTAAAGCAGGATGTTGTCAAAGCCTTGAATCTCTTGTCTGTCATTGCCGCCATATTTTGTTTGAAGAATGTTAATATCTCCTAAAAAATAAAACTGAAAAAAATTTTTTTTGGATTTGTTTGAGAGATGGAGTAACATGCTGATTATCTGTGGCAGTGGGGAAATGAAACTGTCACATCAATTACAAAAGCTGCTAAGTTGCCAGCAGGGAAAGCATTGATTCTCCGTGAGTTCAGATCTGTAATTTCAGATACCTTTGTCATCTTACTGAATGGAAAACTTTGAAAAGAAAATCACTTCTTCCATTCATAACAATACCCATCATTGGAATCTTTGAAAGGAACTGATAAGATGAAAATTTATTTTTGAAATGCCCTCAGTTGTTGTTAATTTTTATTTCTAATTTAATTTTCATTTTTTCCTTTCTTTGAGGTATCAGTTTATCAACTCACTAGATTCCTAGCAGGACTCAATATGACCATACAATAGTTTGCAAGTTTATTTCAATATGCAGCTAAATAAGAGTGATTCAGAATTGGGTGCATTCATATCTCAACAAAAAAGCATTTATTTCTGTTAACAGTTTAAATTTGGGCATAGTTTGTTTCTTCTTTTCTGTTGCCTCCACTAAAGCCATCTGGTCTCTTCATGAAGTAGAAATGAAGATATTTAGAAAATTTGGAGAGTCTTTGCTGTCTATGGACCGGATCAAATTGTTCTAAAATCAGTCCATGGGGACTTTTGGGAGGGATGCCAGGCAGGGATTGACAGCTCTTATTTATCAAACATCTTTTTTTTTTTTAATTTTTAAAAAAAATTTTATTTATTTATTTGAGAGAGAGAGAATGAGAGAGAGAGAGAGCATGAGGGAGGGAGGGTCAGAGGGAGAAGCAGACTCCCCGCTGAGCAAGGAGCCCGATGCGGGACTCGATCCTGGGACTCCAGGATCATGACCTGAGCCGAAGGCAGTCGCCTAACCAACTGAGCCACCCAGGCGCCCTATCAAACATCTTTATATGTCCTGCTTGGTACACTTAATCCCCAACATCTCCCCCTCCTACCACCAATAACCAGGTTTTAAGGGTTCTGGTGACAGTCTAAAAAGTTTAGGAGTTGCAGATTTTTTGTTTAAGGATTGTGACAGAATCCTCCTTTTTTTTGGCCCCCTGAACACAGAGGATGACTATATTTCTGAGTCTGTCTTGAAGTTAGATTATGGCCACAGGACTGGATTCTGACTAATGAGTTATAGGTATAACTAATGTATTCATTTTGAAGCCTTCCCTAAAAATCTCCTATGTGCTTGCCCACACTCTTCCTTCTGTGGTTACCATGGAGGCCATGTTTTTAAGATGGCAATGTTATATAATGGAAGGAGCCTAGATTCCTGAGACATTCTTGAAGGTGCAAAGCTAACTTGCAGCCAATAGCAATGTGAGAAAGAAATTTTTACCAAGCCACTGAGATTTGGTAGTTGCTTTTCACAATGGTTGGTATTTCTCGTTCTAATATAGGATACCTTTGGAAATTAGAAAAGGTAACCTAATATGTTCAAAGTTTATAATAATACGGGAAAAACAGTAGAAAGCCCTACAAGTAGGGCTTCTAGACTCCAAAATGACACTTAAAAAATATTAATACTGACACCATGACTTAATAAACTGTAACTCCCACTTGGGTTGAACCAATATTTGAGATTACTTTCTAGAGGACTGTGGTCACATCACTTTCCATCTTGGCTTAGGAACAGTGGCAAATTTGTAACATGTTTATTGTATAAGAGTAGTATACAAATCCAGCAAGTAAAAGAATAAGTTATAACAGGTGAAAGAAAAAGTCTGTAAAAGGAATTGTGACTTTTACCGACTTGTACTAAAGAAAATTTTGCAGAGTTGACTTATTCAAGCAATGACATGAAGAAATCAGTTCTGCTTTCAATTTCATTATAACCAAGTAGCAATTTCGCATCACTAAATGTAGGTTCATTGAAACGGAAATGGTTTGTAGTATTTTCACTTCTCAGTTTCAAGAGAGATTTTCATGCATTCCCAACATCTCATATAATTACTCACCTAGAAAATCTGTCTTTTAGCCTTTTGTGTATAACTTAGGTGCTCAAGGGCTTGACAGTTGATTTGAGTAGCATGTTAGTATGACACATTCACAATCTTCAACTGGTAGTATTGGTTTTTGTGTAGCCTTTTGATAGAAAAACAACCTCCTCATAATGCTGTATCGGTTCAATAAAAAATCCCATTAAGCTGCTAAACATCACTTTTTTGACCTTTTTGCTTCTGTAAGCTGTAATTAGAGTTTTAAAAATTTCTTCCTTAAAAGCCAAGTTTTAGCACACAGACAAATGGTTAGTGATTCATTATTGGAAAATGTAGTATTTTTGGCATTTCATTTCCTAAACTATTTCAAGTCTGGCCTGTATGACAGACATATTTTAAAAGCCATTACTTACTTTCTTTAATTTAAAAATCTTAAGTGGGTCTACATATTGGCAAATTGAGTCACTCTTATAGAATGGAAATGAACAGTTTTTAAAATTAAGTTACCAAACTAAGAAAGCTTAAGAAAGCATTGTGCCTCATGCATCTTTCAGGCTCAGGTACGTGTAAGTAAGGGTTGTGCAATAGAAAAGGCACTAGTTTACAAAACTGAAACCTGGATTTTCTTCTGGCTCCCCACTTTGTGTGACCTTGACAAGGTCTTTCATAATAATAAGTAGCTTGATGATACTTGAAGTCTCAAGTATTTTTGCACATGTCTCATCCTGTATATGAATCAGTTAGAATCACAATTTTAGTTTACTAGAGATTCATCAGAATCATCTAATTTTAGAGGAGAGCAGGTACTATCCCTGTTCATGTAAAATGTCACCATGAAATTATGTGATAGATCACGTTCCTAAGCTACAATATCTGTTGATAAACAGGACAATAACACCCATAATATAAGGAATATCACCTAGTTATAAAGTCAAAGAACTCTTTTATCAATTTTTGCTACATTCAGTTGTTACATTAAATGAGAAAACTGGCTAACTTCATAACTTGTTCTATCAGGGTTTTTTAAAATTTATGAATAACTTATTAAGCCAAGCCATGAAAGCTGTCCCCCAGAAATCTATGGTGATAAATTCAACCCTTAGAAATATTTGATTACCAAAGAGATGAAATCTGGTCATACCTTTCCTAAAGTTCAATTTCACAAATCAAATCTAGAGAAATCCACTTCAGAAGATTCAGACTTGATTGCCTCATGGTCTTTAGAATGTAAATTCCATAAGAATAAAGACCTTTCTGAGAATGAATACTTATCATTTACATCGACATGGATGGAACTGTAGGGTATTCTGCTGAGCAAAATAAATCAATCAGAGAAAGACAATTATATGGTTTCACTCATTTGTGGAATATAAGAAACAGCACAGAGGATCATCGGGGAAGAGAGAGAAAACTGAATGGGAAGTCATCAGAGAGGGAGACAAACCATGAGAGACTCTTAACTATAGGAAACAAACTGAGGGTGGCTAGAGGGGAGGTGGGTGGGGGGATGGGGTAATTGGGTGATAGGCATTAAGGAAGGCATGTGATGTGATGAGCACTGGGTGTTATACACAACTGATGAATTATCGAACTCTACATCTGAAACTAATGTACTGTATGTTGGCTAATTGAATTTAAATTTTAAAAAAATGATGGATTCCTGTCTCACAACATGATACATCAAAATCCTAGAGGAGAACATAGGCAGCAACCTCTGTGGCCTCAGCCGCAGCTACTAGCAACTTCTTGCTAGATACATCTCCAAAGGCAAGGGAAACAAAGGCAAAAATGAACTTTTGGGACTTCATCAAGATAAAAAGCTTTTGCACAGCAGAGGAAACAGTCAACAAAACTGAAGACGACCAACAGAATGGGAGAAGATATTTGCAAATGACATATCAGATAAAGGGCTAGTATCCAAAATCTATAAAGAACTTATCAAACTCAACACCCAAAGAACAAATAATCCAAAGAATGGGCAGAAGATATGAACAGACTTTTCTCCAAAGAAGACATCCAGATGGCCAACAGACACATGAAGAAAATGCTCAACATCACTCACCATCAGGGAAATACAAATCAAAACCACAATGAGATACCACCTTACACCAATCAGAATGGCTGAAGTTAACAAGTCAGGAAACGACAGATGTTGGTGAGGATGCAGAGAAAGGGGAACCCTCTTACACTGTTGGTGGGAATGCAAGCTGGTGCAGCCACTCTGGAAAACAGTATGGAGGTTCCTCAAAAAGTTGAAAATAGAGGGCGCCTGGGTGGCTCAGTTGGTTAAGCAACTGCCTTCGGCTCAGGTCATGGTCCTGGAGTCCCGGGATCGAGTCCCGCATCGGGTTCCCTGCTCAGCGAGGAGCCTGCTTCTCCCTCTGGCCCTCCCCCCTCTCATGTACTCTCTCTCATTCTCGCTCTCTCAAATAAATGAATAAATCTTTAAAAAAAAAACAAAAAAACAAAACAAAAGAAAAAAAAAAGTTGAAAATAGAGCTACCCTATGGCCCAGCAATTGCACTACTAGGTATTTGCCCCAAAGATACAAATGTAGTGATCCAAAAGGGCACCTGCACCCCAATGTTTATAGCAATGTCCACAATAGCCAAACTATTGAAAGAGCCCAGATGTCCATCAACAGAGGAATGGATAAGAAGATGTGGTATATATATATACACAATGGAATACTACTTAGCCATCAAAAAATGAAATCTTGCCATTTGCAATGACATGGATGGAACTAGAGGGTATTAGGGTAAGTGAAATAAGTCAATCAGAGAAAGACAATTATCATATGATCTCACTCTTTGGTAATCAGATATTTCCAAGGGTTGAATTTATCACCATAGATGAGGATGATCTGTGATCCTATGAGGATATAGGGAAAGAGAGGAAAAAATAAAACAAGACAAAATCAGAGAGGGAGACAAACCATAAGGAACTCTTTTTTTTTATTATTCTTATGTTAATCCCCATACATTACATCATTAATTTTAGATGAAGTGTTCCATGATTCATTGTTTGTGCATAACACCCAGTGCTCCATGCAGAATGTGCCCTCCTCAATACCCACCACCAGGCTAACCCATCCTCCCACCCCCCTCCCCTCTAGAACCCTGTTTGTTTTTCAGAGTCCATCATCTCTCATGGTTCGTCTACCCCTCCGATTTCCCCCGCTTCATTCTTCCCCTCCCGCTACCTTCTTCTTCTTCTTAACATATATTGCATTATTTGTTTCAGAGGTACAGATCTGAGATTCAACAGTCTTGCACAATTCACAGCGCTCACCATAGCACATACCCTCCCCAGTGTCTATCACCCAGTCACCCCATCCCTCCCACCCCACCCCCCACTCCAGCAACCCTCAGTTTGTTTCCTGAGATTAAGAATTCCTCATATCAGTGAGATCATATGATACATGTCTTTCTCTGTTTGACTTATTTCACTCAACATAATACCCTCCAGTTCCATCCATGTCGTTGCAAATGGCAAGATCTCATTCCTTTTGATGGCTGCATAATATCCCATTGTATATATATATCACTTCTTCTTTATCCATTCATCTGTCGATGGACATCTTGGCTCTTTCCACAGTTTGGCTATTGTGGACATTGCTGCTATAAACATCGGGGTGCACGTACCCCTTCGGATCCCTACTTTTGTATCTTTGGGGTAAATACCCAGTAGTGCAATTGCTGGATCATATGGTAGCTCTATTTTCAACTTTTTGAGGAATGTCCATACAGTTTTCCAGAGTGGCTGCACCAGCTTGCGTTCCCACCAACAGTGTAGGAGGGTTCCCCTTTCTCCGCATCCCCGCCAACATCTGTCGTTTCCTGACTTGTTAATTTTAGCCATTCTGACTGGTGTGAGGTGGTATCTCATTGAGGTTTTGATTTGGATTTCCCTGATGCTGAGCAATATTGAGCACTTTTTCATGTGTCTGTTGGCCATTTGGATGTCTTCTTTGGAAAAATGTCTGTTCATGTCTTCTGCCCATTTCTTGATTGGATTATTTGTTCTTTGGGTGTTGAGTTTGATGAGTTCTTTATAGATTTTGGATACTAGCCCTTTATCTGATATGTCATTTGCAAATATCTTCTCCCATTCTGTCGGTTGTCTTTTGGTTTTGTTGACTGTTTCTTTTGCTGTGCAAAAGCTTTTTATCTTGATGAAGTCCCAATAGTTCATTTTTGCCCTTGTTTCCCTTGCCTTTGGCGATGTTTCTAGGAAGAAGTTGCTGCGGCTGAGGTCGAAGAGGTTGCTGCCTGTGTTCTCCTTTAGGATTTTGATGGACTCCTGTCTCACATTGAGGTCTTTCAACCATTTGGAGTCTATTTTTGTGTGTGGTGTAAGGAAATGCAAACCATAAGGAACTCTTAATCATGGGAAACAAACTGACAGATGCTGGAGGGGAGGGGGTGGGGCATTGGGGTACCTGGATGATGGACATTAAGGAGGGCACATGATATAATGAGCACTGGGTGTTATATAAGACTGATGAATCACTGACCTCTACCTCTGAAGTCAATAATACATTGTATGTTAATTAATTGAATTTAAATTAAAAAATAAGTAAAATGAAAAACAAAAAGAATAAAGACCTTTCTGTTTTTTTTTTTACTACTATATCCCTAGTGCCTAAAATGTAATAGATGCTCAATAAATATTTGTCAGGTGAAACAAATTACCTTTCTTCTGTTGGCTTCCAGGAGAAAAAAATCTTTCACTTCTATCACTGATTTCAAAGAAACAGAAAAGTGAGTGAGTATAGGATGTGAAGGGAAATGAATAAGGAAAATAAGTATATTATAGTGCAACGTGGAAGAGGAGGGGAACAAGTGACCATGTATCCATGTCTTTCCCCCAATATTTTGCTTTTAAATGCCTGTCAGTGAAGATGTTAATAGATGAAGCTTAGTCTCTCTCACCACAACTTTGATATAAGTAAGGAACAATTGCAAATCTGAAATTCTTTACATCACAATGAAATGAAGCCACACTAATAGGATGGGTGGACATTCTGATCCAGTTTTGCTGGTTTGCAAAAGAGAAAATTATTTATTCGAAAATACACAAGATATCAAAACCTGGAACATTTTGCTTGTCACTATAATGTTATTTCTTTCCTATGATTGAAAGAGGAAATCCATAGCGTGAAACAACTGATGAAGAAATAATAGAAGGGGTGGTCAGGAAGAATCTGAATTTAGAGATTAAGAAACAGGCTCAGGAACTCTAGATTTGAATGTTGCCTTTGCCTTGTAAGAGCTGTAAGATCCGGAGCACCAGGATGGCTCAGTCGGTTAAGCGTCTGCCTTCAGCTCAGGTCATGATCCTAGGGTCCTGGGATCGAGCCCCGCATTGGGTTCCCTGCTCAGCGGGAAGCCTGCTTCTCCCTCTCCCACTCCCCCTGCTTGTGTTCCCTCTCTCACTGTGTCTCTCTCTGTCCAATAAATAAATAAAATCTTAAAAAAAAAAAAAAGGCTGTAAGATCCTGGGGAAATGAATTCATTTCTATAAGCCTGAGTTTCATCATCTCTAAAAAGTAGATAATAATGGTCCACAACTCACAGGATTAAATGACCTAGGAAGGGTGCCTGGGTGGCTCAGATGGTTAAGCGTCTGCCTTCGGCTCAGGTCATGATCCCAGGGTCCTGGGATCGAGTCCCGCATTGGGCTCCCTGCTCCGCGGGAAGCCTGCTTCTCCCTCTGCCTCTCTCTCTCTCTCTCTGTCTCTCATGAATAAATAAATAAATAAAATCTTAAAAAAAATAAAATAAAATAAATGACCTAGGAAAAGAAATGCTTTTAGCCCAGCAAGTATAAATAATAGATATCACTATTTTAACAATAAGCAGAATTCTCAAATCTTGAATTATAAGAGAAGGCTTTAGATCAATTGCAAGGGCTAACTTACTAAAATGCACTCAGTACTATCTATAGTTGAGATGATTCCTATCGGGGTCTATTTTTTATACAAATAAGTATCAGTAGAGTAATGTACCTAAAGTAGAAGGATTTAGACCTCTCCCCAAACTGTAAAATGACAGAGTAGGAGGTGATACAGTAGTCTGCAGAAGAAGAGCAAGAGTATCTTCACTACCAATTGAGCAGTTAATGTATCCATATGAATGTCAATCTGAGAGCAAATGTTCATGCTCTTGTCCTAGCTGGAGAACAAGGGCAACAGCATGACATTGGACTAGCAATAGGAGGTAGTTCTCATTTAAGTTCAGATGACACATTACAGTTTATTGATTGGCAAAAGCAGATTCCTTCTATCCAAAATAAAATGAGAAATTGAGCCAATCCATCTCATCAACTCCAGCTCATAAAGAAGGGACCAAATTCTTTTCTGTGTCTTTATTTTATTAAGTCTAAAGAGTAAAATTTCTTCTCTAGAAAATAGTTGTATCTTTTTTTGCTGTTATCATCAATACTTCATAAATGCTTTAATTATACCTTTACCCTTCACAAATTGTGCTAATTCATTTCTTTAATACTTGAAATAATACCCAAATATCTAAAAAACAATCCCAAGTGGAGAAATAATAAGTCTTTCAGATAATTTTTAGAAAGCATATGATTCCGTTCTAGAGGGGAGGGGGGTGGGGGAATGGGTTAACGTGGTGACGGGTATTAAAGAGGGCACGTACTGAATGGAGCACTGGGTGTTATATGCAAACGGTGAATCATGGAACACTACATCAAAAACTAATGATGTAATGTATGGTGATTAACATAACATAATAAAATTTTCAAAAAAAGCATATGATTCCAATTCTAATTCAATTTTCATTTTGGTATTGGTTACATCTATGTTGATTTGGACATTTGTTTTTTTGTTTGTTTGTTTCCTTTTTACTTTTTGCTAGCCAACATCTCATCCCCCTTAATGGGTTTGCAAACTCCCCAAATGAAAATTCTAATGATTTACTTTCTCAGAATCTCAGCAGCTGGTAATGTCAGCCCAGGCCATTGAGGTTGATAGTGAGGTAGAAAATATATATTTATCTTCTAAGAGGATGCAAGAGAATTGATACAATCCAGACATTTCCTTAACAAGATAGTATATAAAATATAAATATTATTTGACATCTGTCTATACATCTCTATTACTTTGAGTCAAATTTAAAATATCATAATTTCCATTAGAGACAAGAATAAGAAAAGTTTACACGCTGTGACTGCTATCACTAAGCAATGTTTAGGGGAAATTTATAGCTGTGATATAGGTATAAAAAATTTGCTATATTAAAAAATAAGAAAGTTGTCAAATTAGTGATCTAAACTTCCACTTTAAGAAACTAAGAGAGGGCGCCTGGGTGGCTCAGTTGGTTAAGCGACTGCCTTCGGCTCAGGTCATGATCCTGGAGTCCCGGGATCGAGTCCCGCATCGGGCTCCCTGCTCAGCGGGGAGTCTGCTTCTTCCTCTGACCCTCTTCCCTCTCATGCTCTCTCTCAAATAAATAAATAAAATCTTTAAAAAAAAAAAAAAAGAAACTAAGAGAAAAAGAAGAAAAAAAGTGAACTAAATACAAAGCAAACAAAAGGAAAAAAATAATAAAAATCAGAGTGGAATTAAATGACATAAAAAATACAAAAACAGGCACCTGGGTGGCTCAGTCGGTTGAGTGTCTGCCTTCGGCTCAGGTCATGATCCTGGGGTCCTGGGATCAAGCCCCCACGTGGCTCCCTGCTCAGTGGGAGTCTGCTTCTCCCTCTGCCTGCTGCTCCCCCTCCTTGTCCTCTCTCTCTGTCTCTCTCGCAAATAAATAAAATCTTCAAAAAAGAAAAATACAAAAGCAATAGAGAAATATCAATGAAACCAAAAGTTAGTTCTTTGAAAAGATCAACAAAATTGATAAAACCCTAGCTAAACTGACCAGTAAAAATGAGAAGATTCAAATTACTCAAGTCAGGAATGAAATAGGAGAAATTACTACCTATGTTATAAAAATTAGGATTATAAGGGGCTTACAATTGTATGCTAACAAATTATCTAACTAAAATGAAATGGAAAAATTCCTAGAAATTCCTAGGAAGAAAGATGAAATGGAAAAATCAAATAAGACAAATTTGGAGGGGCGCCTGACTGGCTCAGTCTATAGAGCATGCAGCTCTTGGTCTTAGGGTTGTAAGTTCAAGGCCTATGTTGAGTATAGACATTACTTAAAAATAAAATCTTTACAAAAAAAAAAAAAAAGAGAGAAAGAGAGAAACTATGGAAATTGACTGGAAAAGAAATAGAAAATCTCAAAAGACCTATAAAAAGTAAAGGGATTGAATTAGTAATTTTAAAACTTCATTCAGAGAAAAGCCTGGGTGTGCAAGACTTTACTGGTGAACTCTATTGAACAGTTAAAGAAGAATTTAATACCATTCTTTCATAACTATTCAAAAAAATGGAAGAGAAAGGAAAATTTACCAACTCATTATGTGAGGCCAGTATTACCCTGGTAACAAAACCATACAAGTCAATATGTAAAGAAAAACTATGAACTAATATCTCTTATTATTCTTGGTGCAAAAATCATCAACAAATTCAACACATAAAAAGGATTATACACCATGTCCAAGTGTAATTTACATATGAAAATCAGTTAATGTAATACACACATTAATAGAATAAAGGACAGAAACCACATGGCAGTAATCTGAATAGATGCAGAAAAAGTATTTGGTAAGGGGCAGCTGGGTGGCTCAGTCGTTAAGCATCTGCCTTCGACTCAGGTCATGATCCCAGAGTCCTGGGATCGAGCCCCACATTGGGCTCCCTGCTCAGCAGGAAGCCTGCTTCTTCCTCTCCCACTCCCCCTGCTTGTGTTCCTGATCTCGCTATCTCTTTCTCTGTCAAATAAATAATCTTAAAAAAAAAAAAGGAATTGGTAAAACTGTCTCATGGTAAAATCACTCAACACACTAAGAATAGAAGGGGTAAGAGAGGGACTGTTCATGAGCATTGGATTTCTTTTTGGGGTGATGAAAATGTTCTAAAATTAGGCTGTGGTGATGGTTTCATAATTTTGAGAATGTACTAAAAACTATTGAATTATGTACTTAAATGAGTGAATTTTATGGTATGTAAATAATATTTCAGTAAAGCTGTTAAAAAACTCATATCTTTCCTGTCTAAATAGCAATCATTAAGTAAATATAATATAATACAAAAATTTCCATATATAAAAGATGTAAAAATAAGCTGTAGCAAAAATGGACAAAATTTGGGGTGTCTTGGTGGCTCAGTCAGTTAAGTGTCTGCCTTTGGCTCAGGTCATGATCCCAAGGGCCTGGGATCTAGCCCTGCATCAGGCTCTCTGCTCAGCAAGGAGCCTGGTTCTCTCTCTCCCTCTGCTGTGTGCTCCCACTGCTTGTGTGCTCTCTCTCTCTCTGTCAAATAAATAAATAAAATCTTTTAAAAATGGACAAAATTTATATGAAGAAATATTTAAATGGCTACTGAGAGACACAAAAAAGATAATCCTTTTGTGTAATAAAATCCAGTATTATGAATTTGTTATTTTGCCCAAATTAATCATATTTGAGTCTACCTATAGAAAATGCTAACATCGTATGTAGGGAAGAAGTTAAGTTGATTCTCAATTATATTTTAAAATTAAAAATGTGGCCAAAATATCAGGGAAAAAGTAATGAAACAGAATCAGCCTATCAGCACTCAACTGATATCATAGAACTATAACAGTTAATTTTAATAAAAAATTGTATGGAACATATTAGAGTCCAAATAGCCTCAGAAAGACTCAAAAATGTATGGAACTTTGGTTTCTATATTGGTTTACTAAACAAGCTGAAATCAGAATGAGAAAGTAGGAGGGAAATTTATTTTTATCCCATTACTGTCTTTAACTCATTCCATCAGATTTTTCTTCCACTCCTGAATTAATTAACTCATTCAGGATTTTATAAATATATACTGAGGCTCTACCATGAGCCAAGCACATTCTTAGGTTCTGGGTCATAGCACTGAACAAAATAGGCAAAATCTCTCCCTTCCTAGGATTTATATTCTACTTTGGGGAGATAGACACTAAACAAAACAAATACGAAGATATATAGAAGGTTAAATGTGATAAGTATAGTGGAGCCAGATAAATGAGAACCAAATAAATAGAAAGGTTTTAAATATGTGGTCCAAAAAAGGATTTTTTTAAAAAGATTTATTTATTTGAGAGAGAGAGAGAGAAAGCATGCAATAGAGACAGCACAAGTGGAGTGGAAGGGCAGAGGCAGAGGGAGAAGCAGACTCCCTGCTGAACAGGGAGCCAGATGTGGGGCTGGACCCCGGGATCATGACCTGAACCGAAGGCAGATGCTTAACCAACTGAGCCACCCAGGTGCCACCCCCCTCCTCCCAAAAAAGGATATTTAAACAAAGACTTGAAGAAAGTATAAAGATAAGCCCTTTGGATATCTGGGGAAGCTTTTTCCAGGCACAGCAACCAGCAAGGGCAAAGAGCCTGGGATGGATGTTTGCCTGGTGCATTTGAAACTGGAACAAAGTGCAGGAAAAGGAAGTGGTAGGAGATGAGGTCAGAGAAGCAACAGTAATTCACAGAGACATGATAAGGCCTCCAGCTCACGCAATCCCCACCCCCCCATCTCCTATATCCTACCATATACACCACATAGCCGCTGTCTATTTGGGTCACTTGGCCCTGACAGATAGATGTTTTTCAAAAGAGCTCTGGCGCAGCTACCTTCTATGGCATTCAGTTGGTTTGTGAGAAAACTCAGCATCTTTGCCCCGTCAAACTCAGGTGACACAGGCTGCACCTCCTATAGCTCTCACTCCTGCTCTCTCGTCACCACCAGCTGCAGCCAGCTTCTCACATGTACTGTGTTCAAGGCAAGAGTCAAGCACCATTACCATTCCTCATACTCTCCATGGACTTAGATCAAAATCTCCCAAGAACCATCTCACCACACTTCATTCTGCTCTCCTGACAACACAAAGGCCCGTGAAGTTCTGTAACTCAACAAGTAGCCAAACAGGTGTAAGATTTCCATTTCCCCTGCTGGCTCACACTCTGCTCTTTATGAGTGGCTCTCTTGCACAAAGAGGGCACTAGAAACACAAATAGTTTTGACAGTTCTGTTCAAAGAAACCCTTGTTCAACAAAGTCCTTGATCAGTCATTACCTTACTCTTATGATCTTGAGATGGATGATGAGCTAAGGGTTGCAGAGCTGTTCTGAGAACAAGTCTTCCAAAGACCTGCATAGATGGCCTAACAGGTGGCCTTTATTTGAATATGGAGGTATGTGTTCTGCACCATTTATGGTTATGACATCTCAGCTGAGACTAGGTGGAATTTTAGGTAACATCCTATTACAATTAGTAAAGGCAGCAATTTAAGTCAGTGGTCAAAAGACAGATAATTCGATAAATGGTATAAGGACATCTGGCTAGTTATTTGTCTCTCTCTTTTTAAAGATTTTATTTATTTATTTGAAAGAGAGACAGAGCATGAGCATGAGCAGGGGGAGGAGGCAGAGGGAGAAAGAGAAACAGACCACCCGCTGAGCAGGGAGCCTGATGCAGGGCTCCATCCCAGGACCCTGAGATCATGACCTGAGCTGAAGGCAGATGCTTAACTGACTGAGCCACCAAGGTGCCCCTATTTCTCTCTTTCTCTTTCTCTTCCCCACCCCGAACACATACCCACACACACATAGTTCTAAGATATCCAAAGATTTACATGTTAAAAAATGAAATAATAAAAGTACTAGAAAATGGATACCTGTTACAACATGGAGGAACCTCAGAAGCAAAGTACTAAGTAAAAGAAACCAACTACAAAATACCACATATTGCATGATTCCGTTTATATGAAAAATCCAGACAAGGAAAATCTGTGGAGATAGAAAGTTGAGTAATGGTTGACAAAACTATAGGGAGTAGTGTCTACAAGTAGGCATAAAATTCCTTTTTGGGGTGATATAAATGTTCCAAAATTAGTTTGTAAGGATGGTTGTACAGCTCTATAAATTTATTAAAAGTGATTGAATTATACACATAAAACAAATAGATTTTTTGGCATGTAAACTACAATAAAGCAGCTTTTAAGAAGTATTAGAAAAAACTTGAAGAACTATGCCTTCCCAAGTACGACCCAAGCACCAGAAGTTATTTTTTTTTTAAAGTTATAAGTTTAACTACACAATAATCTAAATTTTTTTTTCTCTGACAAAAATTATAAAGTGTCAAAAGATAAATGACAAACTGGAAAAGAGATTGTGCAGCATTGTCTCAGTCAGGATTCAGGGCAAGAAACAGACACTATTTGGGGAATATTAAGAAGAAAGCAATTGGATGAAGTAAAGGATGTGTTAACAATGCCATTAGAAGGTGGAGGAATGAGCTGAAGGCTGGAATCTCTAGCAATCACCCCGAAACACTGTTGCATCGTCCCACCAGAGGTAGTTTTAGCTCCAAAACTGCCACTTGGAACTACCAAGAGCACACAACTGTAGCTAGAACTCGGGGACCAGGGAGATAGAGTCAGGAAGCTACAACAACTGTCTCTTAAGGAAACACAGCCGGCATATTGACCCTGGAACAGGAAGTTTACCTGTGAATCCCAGCACAAGTGCCTCTCACCACCACAAAATAGGGAAATAGGTCTGGGAATATGGGATCCTAGTGTCTCTGCCACCAAAACAGCCTCTTTTCATCGAGAAGATGAGGAATAGCCAACCCTGTGCATAAACCTCACATTTCCAAAATTTTTCTTAACAGCAAAAAGCCAGTCAAAATGTCAGGACAATGAACACAGATTCACTGTTACTGCTTTCATCCAAATCTCATCAACCACACCTAACTGCAATACCAATTTGCCAGAGAAGCACAGCTATAAGGGAGTCTGGAAACATAGTTATTAGTTTTCTATAGTTGCAGAAAAGAAGGCATACTGGAGACACGGGGAATAGAGGTAAGTAAACTAGTCCACATTATCAACCATAAACACATGTAACAATGAATGGCTCATCCTGTAGTGTACAAAGAGATCTTCTTTTTTTTTTTTTTTTAGATTTTATTTACTTATTTGACAGACAGAGACACAGCAAGAGGGAGAACACAAGCAGGGGGAGCGGGAGAGGGAGAAGCAGGCTTCCCACCGAGCAGGGAGCCCGATGCCGGGCTCGATCCCAGGACCTGGAATCATGACCTGAGCTGAAGGCAGACGCTTAACGACTGAGCCACCCAGGCGCCCCAATGTGTACAAAGAGATCTTATAAATCAATCAGCAAAAGATGAACATAGAAAGTTCTCAAGGAAGCAGTTACAGATATTTTATAAACCTGTAAAACAACACTTAATATCACTTATAATAAATAAATTCAGATTGAAATATAGTACTCTTTACCTCTCAGATTTTAAAATATCAGCATAATTGAACTGAGGAGAGTTTATGGAAAAAGAACAGTATCTCTGGAGGGCAATTTGGCAGTATCTATTAGATTCAAAGTGCACTTACACCATGGTTATCAGTTCTAGGAATTTATACTGGATACATATAAGTGCATTTGCAAAGAAGTATATACAAGGCTATTTACTGAAGTACTATTTGTAACACCAAACGCTGAAAACAAACCTGACATCCATAAAATGAGGTACAATAAGTACCTAACATGGATGCCTGCAAAATATATTGTTAAATAAAACAAGCAAGAAGCAGAATGTTACGTGAAGCTGGTCATCTTTCACACAACATACAAAATGGGCAGATAAATTTATATATGCTTGTGTATGTATGAAATATTTTTTTATAACAGCGATTGCCTCTGTGTAAAGCAATTACAGGCTTGTATGTCAGGGTTGGGATAGAACTTATTAATTATATCTTATCATATTTGAATTTTTCCATGTGCATTTATTATCTTTGTAAAAATACAGAAAATTTGAAAATATAAGACACAGGTACCCACAAAATTAGTGCAAAAAAGAAAAGCTATAGCACATTATAAATTTCTCATTATATGTTTTCTTAGTGAAGTTCTGTTAGCCAAGCTGGTATATTGTAAGACTTGGCAGTTACTTATGCTTATGGCTCCTGGTACTGATAAGCAGTTTGTAGAGGTATTGTCTGTTAAATAAAGCATTAAGATAAAAGACTGTGTTCTTAGGGCCGTTTGGGATCACTTAACAATTTTTTTAAACTACAAAGATCATTTATAGGCTCATTGACTGAAGATTCTAGAGGTAGGGTTAGATTCACCTGAGTCTGATCAGAGTTTTATTTCCTTTTTCTGTTGTTTTCTTGGCTCTTCTCTATTCTTCTGTTAGCTTCTCTATTATCTTTGTTCTCAGTTCCTGTTCCTTAAATTAGCTAACAGCCTTCAGCTCCAGGTAACACCATCCAGAAGGCAAAAGAATTTGCCTTCCTCAGCTTACAGGCACAACCTGGACTTTAAGATGAGTGGGCTAACGTAAGTCATTCATTCCTTCTTGAGCCAATTAGCAAAAAGATGACATTCTACTGATTAACTTAAGCCAATCAATGCTCACCCATAGATTTTCAAAATGGTGTCAACCTAACCAAAAGCACATATCTGGGGGCGCCTGGGTGGCTCAGTCGTTGAGCATCTGCCTTCAGCTCAGGTCATGATCCCGGTGTCCTGAGATCGAGCCCCGCATTGGGCTCCCTGCTCCGCGGGAAGCCTGCTTCTCCCTCTCCCACTCCCCCTGCTTGTGTTGCCGTTCTCGCTGTGTCTCTCTCTTTCAAATAAATACATAAAATATTTAAAAAAAAAAGCACATATCTGTTTTACAATCCAAATCCACAGTGGGATTTGTGTATGTGTGAGTGTGTGTGTGAGGGAAGACTAGGAAAGGAACCACAATATTCACTAATGTGTTATTTATTTCTTTTAGAATTGCTTCCAATGAAACACTTTTTTTAAAAATGTAGGATTTTAATACAAATTATTTGCTTATTTTCCATTCTTGGAAATTTATGTAGTCCCCTTCTTTATTTCCAACCTAAACCACAACACCAAGTCAAAGATTGAGAGAGGGGAGAAGGTTTTCTCAGTTGGACAATAATAATGGTAATGATACCTACTTCATAGAACGGTTCCTAGCATATTACAACTACTGAAAAATAGCTATCAATATCTTTTTAAACATGATTATTCACCCACAAACATGGCAGAAATGTTAGACTTCTCTGACTTATCTAACAAAGATTTTAAAGCATCCCTGACAAAGATGCTTCAGCAAGCAATTACTTGAAACATGCTTGAAACGAATGAAAGAAATAGAAAATTTCAGCAAAAAAGCCTGTAAGATATAAAAAAGACCCAAATAAAAATTTTAGAACTAAAAAAAAAATACAAAAATTGAAGTAAAAAATTTAATGGATGGGCTTAACAGCAGAATGGGTGGGGACAAAGGAAAGAATCAGTTAACTGGAAGACAAAACAATACAAATCAATCAATCTTAACAACAGAGAGACACTATATTGAAAAATAAAAGTGAACAGAGCCTCGGGGAACTGTGGGATTATAAGAAAAACTGTAACATGTCATCAGAGTGTAGGAAGGAGAGAAGAAAGAGGTCAGGATTAAAAAAATAAGAGGTGAAATAATGGCTGAAAATTGCCCAAATTCAGCAAGAGAAATAAATCTACAGAATTAAGAATCTGAGAATATTCGAAATGGAATAAACTCAAAGAAGTCCACGCCAAGATACATTACAATTATACTTCTGAAAACTAAAGACAAAGAAAAAAAATGCTGAAAGCAGCAAGAAAACATACATTTCCTATAGGAGAAAAACAATTTGAGTGGCAGCAAATTTCTTACCAGAAAATGGAAGCTAGAAAAAAGGGGCACAGCATTTTTCAAGTGCTAAAAGAAAAGAATTTATAATCCTATATCCAGTGAAAATATGCTTCAAGAGGGAAGGGAAATCAGGACATCTTTAGATGAAGTTAAAGAGAATTTGTTACAAGTAAATCTACCCTAAATTAATGGCTAAAAGAAGTGATCTAAGCAGAAATAGAATAATAAATGGAGGAAGCTTATAAAATCTGAAAGAAACAAATGATAAGCAATAAGAATAAATGCAGTAAGCTTTTCCTTTCCTCTTAAATTTCTTAGAGTATGTTTGACATGAAACACAATTATAACATTATATGATGTGATCCTAAATGTATGTAAAAGAAAATTTTAAGATCATTATATTATAAATGAGTGAAGGTACAGGTACAAAAGGTAAGGTTTCTATACTTCAATTTAACTGGTAAAATGATGACAACAGTATACTGTGATAAATGATGTATACATAATGTAATATCCAGAACAACCACTAGAATACCATACAATGAGATAAATTCAAAAACACTATAATCAAAAGGGAATTCTAAAAAATGTTAAAGTAACTCATAGAAAAGCATTAAAAAGCAGAAAAATTAGAACAGAAGACAAAAATTTAAATAGATTTAAGCCCTAAGATGTAAATAAATGCATGACATTTTAAAAGTCTAAATATACCAGTTAGAAGACAGATTATCAGACTGGATTATATACATTGCTAGTTGGAATGCAAATGGCACTCTGCCAAAATAGTTTGACAGTTTCTTTAAAAGCTAATTATGTAATTTTCAGAAGACCCAGAAAATTCACTCCTGCACATTTATCCAAGAGAAATGAAGATCTGTGTTCATACACACACAAATCTGTCCATAAATGCTTATAGTAGCTTTATTTAAAACGGCCCAGAATTGGAAACTATACTAGAAACCACCTAGATGTCCTTCAATGGGTGAATGGTTAAACAAACTGTGGTACATCCATAACAATGGAATACTACTCAGCAAAAAAAAAAAGGGGGAAATCTATTGATACATGCAAAAACCTGGATGAATCCTCAGAAAAATATGCTGAGTTAAAAAAAAAGCCAGTTCCAAAAGGTACATATGTCATGATTTTATACATATAACATTCTTAAAATGAATAAAATAGAGCAGATTAGTTGTTGCCCATGGTTAAAGAAGTAGGGGTGGAGCTATAAAAAGACAACATGTAAGATCTTTGTGATGATGGAAATGTCATGTATCTTGACGATGTCAATATCAGTACCCTGGTTGTGATACAGTACTACAGTTTTATAAGATGTTACCACTTTTGGATTTTTTCAAATCTGATAGATGAGAAGTGGTATTTCAGAACAGTTTAAATTCATATTTCTTTTATTACCTGTCTAGCTGGGAAGTTTACAATATGCCTGATAGTTTTTTTTTTTTTAAATATTTCTTCTTGGATGCTCTGTTCATATTCTTTGCCCATTTTCTTAGAGAGGTGCTGGTCTTTTTCCCCTTTGATTTATAGCCACTCATGGTATAAGATATAAGTGGAAACATCTTTTTAAAAATTTTAATCTGTCCTTTGATTTTGCTTTCTTTTTTGTCATTTTTCACAATGAGAAAATGTTTTAATGTAGTCAAATTTAGTAATCATTTCTCATTCGGTATATTGAGTAATTATTAGAAATTTTCTATACTCAGGTTACAAAAGAATTAATCTATACTACTAGCTTATGTGTGGTTTTCATTTTATTATATTTAGAACTCTGATCTATGGTGGCATTCATCCCAGTGTGAAAGTGAGGTCCAAATATGATTTTATCTTTTCTTAAATGGCTAACCTGTTAGACCAACAACAATTGTAGGCAATCTTATTTTTCATGGTTCAAAGATGCATGGATTTCAATTACCACAGTTCAGTTAAATAACATTGTTCCTCAATAACGTAGTTCAAATTTCATTTATCACATTATATTAGCTGTGAATAATTACATGCAGTACAAACTTTGCTACTATTCAGTTTGCAAAAGACTACATAAACAACAGATGCACATTGTGATCAGTGACAAATCATGCTCCTTCTTTCAAAGGCTGTTGGTAATAAGGTCACTATACATCTATTACTCTGTTTATGCACAGACAGTAAAGCATGTAGTTGTGTTATGTTCTTATCTCCCAGTGATAAATCCATGTGGCACTTCACTAAAATAGACAATGGGGAGAGAATTATTTAACAAAGATAAGAGTGTAGTAAAGAAATAAAAATGATAATGCTGCAAGTAAGTTTTAATCAAACATAAATGGAATTATAGAAAAAACAGCTGACTAAGAATGGTGACCCTTCTGCTCTCTGAGAGACCAAATATGCAGCCAAACACTCCTGGTGACATAAGTGAGGAATGTGGTTGTGATGAAAAAAATGAAGATATCTCCGAAGAAGTCATGCCAGCAAATGGAAAAAAAAAAATCACATTAGAATTTCAGGGATATCTCATAACATAGAAAGTACAAAGATGAGCTTTTGGAAGCTCATCCAAGCATAGAAAGGAGTAGGGCAATTTTCCAAGGCCTACAAAAGACACAATCTCTGTTTCATAAGTTATATGACAATAAGAAGCTAAATGCTGTTCAAACTACTCTTGATAAATTTTTATAAATAAATAAGATACTTTCATTCTCAATGTTTCTGATGTTTAGAGTATGTTAATAAACATTACTTTTATTGTTTTTAAATCTTCCTATATATTTATAATCCACATTAAAGGAAGTTCTGGTGCTTTGACAAAAATGATGAAAGACAATAGAACAATTATAATTTTCCCATTAACTAATAAGATTGTTTTACATGATGTCAGCTTGCATAGTCATTTTTTTTTCTTTTTTGTTCCTGTAACACCATGCAATATGAAAACCGCCTGTAATAAAAAGGGTCCATCTTGTAATAAAAAGGTTTCATCCTTTTCAGGGATTTGGGAAGCCCCCTTATATCATACACTACATTTCTGCATGTACTTGGGTCTATTATTGGAATTCCTATTCTATTCCATTTGATCTGTCTCTTCATGCATCAACACACATTTTAAATTATAGAAGCAAGCTCACTGGCATTGTTATTTCTTTCCCAAGGTTTTTCTGGCTATCTTTTATAAACAATCTTGCTTCAGAATATAGAAACCTTTAAAAAAAAGAATACAGAAACACTTTTACTTCTTCCTTTCAGTCTACATGTCTTTTAATTCCTCTCCTGGCCTTATTATAATGGCTAGGTCTTTCAGTACAATGTTGCACTGAATTGATGAGAGTAAGCATCCTTGCCCTGTTTCCAGTGTTAGGGGGAAGACATTCCAACTTATAAAAGGATAGCAAATATCTCAAAGGCAAGCGTAAGAAATAAACTTCCAGAAAATACTATGGTTAGTGGTTAGTGGGAATAAGAGATTGGAGGAGAAATACATTTGTTTTCAAAACAAAAGCAGTTTCTGTTCAGAGATTTGCATTTTTTTCATAATTCCTACTGAGTTAATACATCCTAAAAGCCAAGGTCTTGGATAACAATAAAAGTTTACTTTGGCTTCAACAACCGCCCAAATCATTCTGAGATTCCAGCTGCACCAAATCTCACTCAAGCAGGTTGCCTGCTTAGATCATCCACTTAGATGAAGGGATGTAGAAAAACCTCTCTCTTCTGCATCACCTGATGGCAAATGCATTTTCATTATCTTCTGTATTTACCTAAATTCAAGGTTGTGTTATAGTTCCTGTTAACCTGCTGGTGTTCAATCCATTCTTTATAATTTTCAGATAAGTTTTAGAAATGCTGATTTTGAGATTGAATTTTTCCCTTTTTACTTTTTTTTTAAAGATTTTATTTATTTATTTATTTGACAGAGAGACACAGAGACAGTGGGAACACAAGCAGGGGGAGTGGGAGAGGGAGAAGCAGGCCTCCCGCAGAGCAGGGAGCCTGATATGGGGCTTGATCCCAGGGTCCTGGGATCATGACCTGAGCGGAAGGCAGATGCTTAACGACTGAGCCACCCAGGTGCCCCTCCCTTTTTATTTTTATGTATGGGTATGGTATTGATTCAACCGTAAAATTAATTTGCTTTACTTAAGGAAAATAGTATAAGTCTACAAAGTCCTCATAACAATTTCAACACTATGGATTTTGCTCTAAATATTGTACAGCCCAGTTTATCAAATGTGAAAAGAATACCTAAGAACTGAGATATATGGTTATCTTTATGGCCTGGATATTAAAGTCTCTGCCAATTAGAATGAAGATTGATTGGGGTGTGACTACTAGATATTTGGAGAGGTCCAAAGAAGTATGCAAGGAAATTCCATTTTATCTTGCTAAGTCATGAAAACCGGGGGAATGGCTCCTCCCAGGACTGTCATTTCAGGGACCACTTTGCAAATGCAAGAGAGTTTGCCAGACAGCTGTTCCTGAAAGCTAAGTTTTTATTTTACTGTTTTCCTATTTTTGTTTTGTGGAAATATCTCCTAGACAATCAAATATTTGTGCTGGAATTTTTTCTTGTTCTGTCCCTGCCAGACACAAAAGCCAAAAAAACATTCTATTTGTTTGCTCCACAGAAGCCATATGTAGATGGCTAAATGGTAGCACTGAACTATATGAAAAAACAAAAGCAAAAAGCACAATTAGCTTATGAGATAAAGAAAAGAAAGGAGAGAAAGAAAGTGAGAAAGAAAAAATTTAAAAAAATCTATGTCTCATGTAGTTTGTCATTATTTAACTTGAAGGCAGTATTAAATATTCCAAATTTTATTTATTTATTTAAAGCTCTTATTAAATTCCAGTTATCTAAGATACGCTGTTATGTTAGCTTCAGGTGTACAACATAGTGATTCAAAATTCCATACATCACCCAGTGCTCACCACAAGTGCACTCCTTCATCCCCATCACCCCTATTTCACCCATCCCCCCAGCTCCCTCCCCTCTGGTAACCATCATTTGTTCTCTGTAATTAAGACTCTGTTTCTTGATTTGTCTCTCTCTTTCTCTCTTTTTTCCACTTTGCTTGATTTGGTTTTTTTTTTTCAAGTTTTTATTTAAATTCCAGTTAGTTAATGTACAGTGTAGTATTAGTTTCAGGAGTAGAATTTAGTGATTCGTCACTTACATATAACACCCAGTGCTCATCACAAGTGCCCTCCTTAATACCCATCACTCATTTAACCTATTCCCCCAACCATCCTCTCCAGCAACCCTCAGTTTGTTCTCTATAGTTAAGAGTCTGTTTTCTGGTTTGGCTCTCCTTCCCCCCACCCATGTTCATCTGTTTTGTTTCTTAATTTCTACATATGAATGAAATCATACGGTATTTGTCTTTCTCTGACTAACTTAGTTTGCTTAGCATTATACTTTCTAGTTCCATCCATGTCATTGCAAATGGCAAGACTGCATTTTTTTTTAATGGCTGAATACTATTAATACTATTCATTATATATATCTCACATCGTCTTTATTCATTCATCTAGTGATGGACACTTGGCCTGCTTCCATAATTTGGCTATTGTAAATAATGTTGCTATAAACATAGGGGGGCATGTATCCTTTTGAAATAGTATTTTTATAGACATGGATGGGACTGGAGGATATTATGCTAAGTAAAATAAGTCAATCAGAGAAAGACAATTATCATACGGTTTCACTCAAATGTGGAATATAAAAAAGAGTTCAAAATATCATAGGGGGAGGGAGGGAGGGAAAACTGAATGGGAAAAAATCAGAGAGGCAGACAAACCATGAGAGACTCTTAACTATAGGAAACAAACTGAGGGTTGTAGAAAGGGAGGTGGGTGGGGAGATGGGGTAACTGGGTGATGGGTATTAAAGAGGGCACATGATATGATGAGCACCTGGTGTTATATGCAGCTAATGAATCATTGAACACGACATCAAAAACTAATGATGTACTACTATATGTTGGCTATTGAATTTAAATTAAAAAAAAAAGAATTAATGTTTTTGTATTCTTTGGGTAAATACCCAGTGGTGCAATTACTGGATCATAGGGTAGATCTATTTTTACCTTTTTGAGGAATCTCCATACTGTTTTCCAGAGTGACTGTACCAGTTTACATTCCCACCAACAGTGCCTGAGGGTTCCCTTTTCTCCACATCCTCGCCAATACCTGTTGTTTCTTGTGTTGTTGATTTCAGTTATTCTGACAGGTGTGAGAGGATATGCCATTGTAGTTTTGATTTGTATTTCCCTGATGATAAGTGATAATGAACATCTTTTCATGTGTCTGTTGGCCAACTGTATGTCTTCTTTGGAGAAATGTCTGCTCATGTCTTATGCCCATTTTTAAATTGGATTATTTGTTTTTTGAGTGTTGAGTTTTATAAGTTCCTTATATATTTTGGATACTAACCCTTTATTGGATATCTCATTTGCAGATATCTTCTTCCATTCCTTAGGTTGCCTTTTAGTTTTGTTGATTGCTTCCTTCACTGTGCAGAAGTTTTTTATTTTGTCGTAGTGCCAATAGTTTATTTTTGCTTTGGTTTCACTTGCCTCAGGAGACCTATCTAGAAACAAGTTGCTACAGCTGATAGCAGAGAAGTTACTGCCTGTGTTCTCTTCTAGAATTTTTATGGTTTCAGGTCTCACATTTGGGTCTTCAATCCATTTTGAATTTATTTTTGTGTATGGTGTAAGAAAGTGGTCCAGTTTCTTTTTTCTTTTTTTTGCATGTTGCTTTCCAGTTTTCCCAAGAGAAAGAAATCCAAATATATCACTAAAGAATATCAGCAGACCATGAAAGAAAGACAAGAAAGGATCAGAGAAAATCTTCAGAAACAACCACAAAACAAATAATAAAATGACAATAAATACGTATCTATCAATAATTACTTTGAATGTAAATGGACTAAATGCTCCAATCAAAAGACATAGGTTGTCAGAATGGATAAAAAATAAGACCCATCTATATGCTGCTTACAAAGTGATTCATTTTAGACCTAAAGACACCTAAAGATTGCAAGTGAGGGGATGGAGAAACATCTATCTTGCAAATGGATGTCAAAGAAAGCTGGAGCAGCAATACTTGTATCAGACGAAGTAGACTTATTACAAAGACTGTAACAAGAGACACAGAAGAACACTTTATAATAATAAAGGGGACAATCCAACAAGAAGATATAACAATTGTAAAATATTTTTGCACCCAACATAGGAGCACCCAAATACATAAAACAGTAACAAACATAAAGGAAATAATTGATAATAATACAATAGTAGAGGACTTTATTTTTTTTAAAGATTTTATTTATTTATATGAGAGAGAATATGAGTGGAGGGGGATAGGAGGCAGGGAGAGGGACAAGTATACTCTCCACTGAGTGAGGAGCCCAATGTCAATGTGGGGCTCGAGCCCAGGACCCTGAGATCATTACCTGAGCCGAAGTCAGACACTTAAACTACTGAGCCACCCAGGCACCCCAGTAGGGGACTTTAACACCCCACTTACATCAATGGACATATCATCTAAACAGAAAATCAAGAAGGAAACAATAGCTTTGAATGACACAGTGAAACAGATAGATTTAACAGATATTTTCAGAGCATTCCATCCTAAAAGAGCAGAATACACATTCTTTTCAAGTACACACAGAACATTCTCCAGTATAGATCACATACTAGGCCACAAAACAAGTCTCAACAAATTCAAGATCGAAGTGATACTATGCATCTTCTCTGACCCAGAACATGATGAAACTAGAAGTCAACTGCAAGAAGAAATCTGGAAAGACTACAAGTACATGGAGGTTAAATAACATGCTACTAAACAATGAACAGGTCAACCAGGAAATAAAAGAAGAAATTAAAAAGTACATAGAAGCAAATATTCAAAATTTTAAAATATTATTAGGTGGCCACCTTTGTAAAACATATTTTTTTCCTCATTGTACTCTTCTTTTTTTCAGATTTTAAAAAATTTAAAAAATTTTATTTTAGTTCCAGTATGGTTAACATATATTGTGCCCTTCTATAATAAATTCCTACTTTGGATTGTGGTGGTAGAAAATATAACCATGTGTTAGTAAAACATATACACACACACAACAGCAACAACAAAGATAAAAAAAAGTTTCTCCTATACACAATGCTCAAAACTATGAGATAAATATTCCAATCTGGGGCTCTGAATATATGGATGCTATTATTAGCTGGTTTGGAGAATTAATATTTTTCTAAATAATAATATTTCAAGAAGAATACAATTTTGTGTCTGCATCATTCTACACTGTTTGATAGGAAAAAAATAGTTTGTGTTAAGATTTTTAAAAATCTTTATGTCAGGGGCACCTGGGTGGCTCAATTGTTAAGTGTCTGCCTTTGGCTCAGGCCATGATCCCGGGGTCCTGGGATCAAGCCCCGTATCGGGCTCCCTGCTTGGCGGGAAGCCTGCTTCTCTCTCTCCCACCCCCTCTGCTTGTGTTCCCTCTCTCGCTGTGTCTCTCTCTGTCAAATGAATAAATAAAATCTTTAAAAAAAAATCTATATGTCAGTTAATTTTGAAGGCAAAAACAGTGATATTATATATATATAGTTATAATAAAATTTCAGCTTGTTCTAATAAAAAAAAATCTGTATGTCAACTTTGGAGCCTTTCTTTTGAAAGTATCCCTTTAAATAAAATAGAAACCCCTGAGATCTGCGGAATGACTTATGTGGGCATGGGGAAAGGCGGCTTCTGGGAGTTGCTGATGAATATTGCTCATCAAGACTACACTCCTAATTTGAAAGTTGTCAAAAGAAATCTGTTGGAAGGACATCTCCACCCACATGCTCAGAATTCTTAAAAAAATTTTTTTTAAAGATTTATTTATTTGAGAGAGAGAGAGTGGGCACCCATGAGTGGAGGGAGAGGTAGAGGGAAAGAATCTAAGCAGACTCCCCGCTGAGTGAGGAGCCCCATGCAGGGCTTGATCTCACCACCCGTAAGATTGTGACCTGAACCAAAACCAGTCAGACGCTTAACCCACTGAGCCACCCAGGTGCCCCATGTGCTCAGAATTTTAAACAGAGAGTTAATGTGAGGAAATGTGAAAGGGGTCATCCAGATAAAATAAAAAATAGAGGAGCTCCTTTTGGAAAAGATACCACACATCATGGAAAGTTCAACAGAAGATGGAACATAAGAGAAATCTCTTCCTTTCTCTCCACACCTGTAGGATTATGACAAAGGAATTCATGTAGGATTTCATTTAAGAAAAAGGAATTTCAGCGACTATGATTGGGAAACCATCAGATTAGATAGTATTCATGGTCTCTTTCGACTATAAAATACGTAAGAGCAGAATGGTTATTGTATTATTATTCATTGTAGTGAAAAATACTGTGCCCTGGGCAAAACTTTATGATTATCAGAATAGTGGGAACATATCCATGCTCATCTTCTAGGCTTTTCAAAAAGTTAGATATACATGTCCTCTTCAACAGCTCTTGTCAAGCTTCAGTTTCTCTGCCTGGGAAGTGTCTGGCTTTGTCAATGGCCCAGCAGTTTGCCAATGGGAAATTACTCTTTGGGACAAGCTGCTCCTTTATTCATATAATCGAGGCCATTTCACTGTGCAAATCTTGTAGGAACATTGTTTCAGTGGCAGAGAATCTGCAGGAAGATGAGAAATTGGGCAGAGTGATAATATTGCAATTTTTGAAGCCCACAGAAAAGGAAAAAGACTAACCAAGAAAATACTGTGATGTTTTTCTTCAAGACTAAAGGGAAGTCTGATGTCCTGACCCTCTTAACTCAGGTAAAGCAACAAATAGTTAATAGTTGTCAATAGGAAGGGGAAAACTCAGCGACAGTGTTAACTATTTTAATGGACACCTTCCATTTCCTTTTTTCACCCAGGCATGGTTCCTGTCTTTTGTAGGAGAAAAGTTGGTCATCCACAGACTGATACATTATGAAATTTTGCCTGTCAGACTTTCTGTGGAAACACGGTCTGCCAATCTTGCTTGTGGTTTTATGCTCACATAGAATCATCTGCAGAAACCCACTCTTCACTTCATTAATGACAAATTCTAACCCGTGTTATTTTCCTGTCAGACTTTTCATTACCCTCATGACTGTTCAACAGATACCTCTAAACTCCAATTTGAAGATTTAAAGTTTATCCTCTATTTTTTCCACCCTCTCCTCTCCCTCTCCCAAAAGTATTCATATTCCTTTATGAGGTGGGTATTCTGATCCTAGATTTCCATTCTATTGATCCATCTTCTCTTAGACATTTTAAAGTTTCTGTGCTTTCTTTCTCCATGTTCAAAATCTCTTGTTATCCTTTTCTTTTACATCTCTGAATATGATATCCTAAGTGACATCTTTCTAATAGTAGTTAATTCTTTATTAAGGATTAATGTCTTCACCTTACCAGGCTCCTTTTGTCCTAGAATACTGGCTCTAATTATGTGAGTAATGGGCTCAGAGCATTCAGATGGGAAAAAATTTTAACATATACAACTCTCAGTGTGCCTGGGTGGCTCAGTTGGTTAAACATCTGCCTTCATCGCAGGTCATGATCTCGGGATCCCAGCATGAGTCCTGGGATTGAGCCCTGTGTCAGGCTCCCTGCTGAACAGGGAGTCTGCTTCACCCTCTCCTTCTGCCCCTCCTCCCTGCTTGTGCTCTTTCTCTCTCTCTCTCTCTCTCTCTCCCCCTCTCAAGTTAATAAAATCCTAAAAATAAATTAAATAAATAAAATATACAACTCTCAAGAAGTCACTTATTCACCAAATGCTGTAATGGATCTTACTAAGATTATATTTGAGTTTTACTTTGCCTATTGGAATCTATCATGGTGGATTAATCTTTCTTCTAAATTATCTCTAATCATTTGTAGAGTGTCTCTACCCAAATTAAAGGAGTGATTTGGCAAATATCCAACTTATATAATGACTATAAAATATTGATTTGGGTGACTTCCTTCCCCAAATGGACTCTTATCCAAAATTATCCAATTTGGTTGTCCTTATAAATTTCTCATACAAACTACAAGAGTTTTCTTTACCTTAGTATTATAAAAATCTAGTTTATGTAGTTTTGTTATATTTTCTCTGGAACTTAGGTGACTATATATTTGGTAAGACACCATTATAGGAATGACATCAGGAAAAGTAATAAGCCAAGTGAGAGATTTCCAGGTTTCCATAGACAAGATATACTACCTATGTATATATAGGTAGTATATACACAGGCAGATGTGCTTGGCCTAATCTCCCTGAATTCATCCTAGAAAGAGGGGTTATTGCATTACTTAATCTTTCTCAATTCTATTAAAGACTCACTGGTAACAATTGTTGGCATAAAAATCACCCAAAGCAAAAAGTCCACTCTATAAGTGTGACTTCATCAGGGATTGTTATATATATAACAAAATCAAAACTTATTTCTTATTATTTACTCACATCCATTAGTTTATTTCGTCCAAGTAGTTCAAAGTGATTAAACAGTTAAAAGATTGCTAGAAGTCAAATCTCCTTTAAGAAATTTATTTTGAGGGGCGCCTGGGTGGCTCAGTTGCTTAAGCAACTGCCTTCGGCTCAGATCATGATCCTGGAGTCCCAGGATCGAGCCCCGCATCGGGCTCCCTGCTCAGCGGGGAAACTGCTTCTCCCTCTGACCCTCCCACTTCTCGTGTTCTCTCTCTCATTCTCTCTCTCTCTCTCAAATAAATAAACAAAATCTTTTTAAAAAAAAAGAAATTTATTTTGAAAAATAAGTTTGTTGCGTTTCCAGGGAACTAATTTGTAGTATTTATAAGTTAATTCATCTTAAATGTGTTTTGTATGCTATCACTTCAAAGGTAAATTGAGAATAAGTAAAACCAAATACCTAACTACTTCAACTATTCATCTTTGGGTAATTTCTTCTCTAGTCTCTGACTGAAACATAATTAATTTGCATATTTCCTCTTAGTCTGTTGATTAAGGGACCTAATACTCTCACAAAGTAATTTACTTAACATGAGCAATTATGTACATCTCAAGCATCCCCATTCACAATACATGTTCTGGGACTTCTGAAAAGATGACTTCATTTCATGTGAATTAGATTGAAATTAAAAATCCCACCAGAAACCTAAGGTCATGTTCCCAAGATTCACCTGATTTCCTTTCTCTGAGTAAGTATATGAGAAGATTTACCATGCTTCTACATGCAGCAATGAAACTTTTAAACAAACTAATCTTAGTATCTAGGATTTTGTCTGGAAAAGTATTAGACTGTTTTGGTGGACTCAATAAAATTTTAATTATCTTGGGAGCCCAGTGTGGATATAACTCTGTTGTGTGTTATGTGTGTGTATATGTGTGTGTGTCTGTGTGTCTTTGTGTCTCTGTGTACACCCGTGATTTCTTGCTTCATCAAAAAATACCAAAGATCATTATGTTGCTTTGTAGGAGGCTAGATGAGAAGCAGCTCTGCCAGCCTCCTGCAGAGGATAATGATCTCTTTGGAGGTTTTTATAGTGGTCGCCCTTCTGATATTATGTAACAATTTAAGTCTCTTATCTTTGGTACCAGCATGTCATTTACACGGTAATTATGATTTACAGGTTATTTAGTTGGACTCTTCTGGTTTGTGTACAATGAGGTTTTTCTATGGTTTTGTTTTGGAGAGGTTTTTGGTAATTTTTTTAAGGATTTGTAGATGTTGATCTAAGTTGACTCCTATCCTTATCAAAATTCCTTAGGAAAACATAATCACCTCCTTATTGCATTTTGCATTCCTCTTATTTAATTTGGACTCAATGCCCTTGAAAATAAATGAACACAATGCTTTTAGGTTTTCTCCATTTCTTTGTATTATCCCTAGCCTTGAATTCATCCCAAATTTTGCATTTGACTTGGTCTTTTTTTTTTAAAGATTTATTTATTAATTTGAGAGAGAGAGAGAGAGGAGCAGAGGGAGAGAAAGAATCCCACACAGATTCCCCACTGAGCACGGAGCCCGATGTGGGGCTCGATCTCATGACCCTGAGATCATGATCTGAGCCAAAACCAAGAGTCAGACACTTAACCGACTATGCCACCCAGGCGCCCTGTTGATTCGGTCTTTAACATATTTTGCATTTTTGGGTTAGGAAGACTGTGAGGGCTGGATGAGGACCCACTTTTTATATCCTGGGTCACAGAGTTCCAGCTGACCTGCAGTTTGGTACACAAAAGGTGCATAGCAGGAAGATCTCTAGATCTCCAGATATTTCTTTAACCTCTGAATTAACTCACCATAGCCATCTATAATGAACTCAGTTTAGGATTTTAATTAACATGCCAAAGCCAATTCTAGGTACTGGATTAAGCACAGAGCCTTTTGGGGATATGATATAAAGGCATAACTCTCTGGATATATCTTAGGGTCATGTTGTAAATTTACAAGATTTGTCATTATGACCATCACAGAAATCCCAAAGTAAGATCTCTGTGATGAGTTGCCTGTACTCTGAGTATATTCAAAGGAAAATCATTTACTCCTTTGGGATGTTTCTGGAGACTTTCTTGCACTTTACCATAAGGTAACCACAATAATTATTACAATTCTCTTGTTGCTTTTCTGTGGCTGCCTTACTCTGCTTTTCCAATACTGCCAGAAATAGCAGTTGGACTTTTATTTCTTGCCTTTATGAGCTTGGCTTTAAAGCAGATTCAGGGAAGGAAATACAGGAAAAAATTCATCCTGTCCAATAAGTCTCATCCAAAAAAAGAAAAAATGCTGCTACTATCTCCTTGACATACTGTATAAATCAACTTTAGGAAATTATATTTTCATCTTACACATGAAGTTATGAAGCAAAAACTGGACCTCTTTTAAGGAAAAGGAACCAATTATATGCAAGGATGTGCTTGAAAATAAGCAGCAATCATGGCAAGTTTTTTGTTTGCATGTTGCAATCTAATCCTTCTTGCTTTCAATAAACTTAGAGTTTATTGGCATCCACATAATTTACTCTGGAGATAATGATATAACAAGCAAACCATTTTATTTTCTCTAGCTTAGCCAAGAGAACATATTCAACAAAAAGATTTTATGTAACTGTGGAGTCTGAGGATAAGATTTCTTTTTTTTTTCCCCAAAGATGTTCAAAATCCAGGGTGTCAAGAGAGAAAACCCCATTACTTCAAATTAGTTATTTCCCCAAAGTTAAATAAGTGGTGATCGTTGATCTAAGAATATAGAAGATAGTATATTCCAAAGATTAATCAATTTTGTCAGCCTTGCTATTTTTAGGTTGGTTTAAATGAAGATATCAATATGTTTGTTAGAAATGACTGGCACAATATTAAAAGACCAGTTAATTTTATTAAATCTTATTATAATAATTCTTAATTTCACCAGAGATTTCCAATGGACTCATTAAGAAATTATCTCGAATGTATTATTAAACACCATACTTATTCATCATAAACTCTCTAACCATTAGCTGTAAATGCATTTTTTCTTCCTGTAATATTGGAAACTTGATTGTATTAACAAGTGAAAAATATACACCATATTTTATTTCTGAAAAGTAGTCTCTCCTTTGGTATTTTTTCCTTAGTTTCTAGTCAGACTTTTTTTTTTTTTTTTTTTTTTTTTTTTGAGTTACAGAGAGAGAGAGAAAGGTGGCAAGAAGGAGAGGGAGACAGAGAGTCTTAAGTAGACTCCACACCCAGTGTGGAGCCTGACGCAGGGCTTGATCTCATAACCCTGAGATCATGACCTGAGCCGAAATCAAGAGTCAGACACTTAACAGACTGAGCCACCCAGGTGCCCCTTCTAGACAGATGAAATTTGCAGCCAAATGAATTCAAATAGTTGAAAATTTTTAAACATCATATAAGCAAAGCATAAGTAAAGACAGTATATATACAATAGGCACATGATGAGTTTGTCAGTGGAACCTTTTTAAAGGCTATTAGAAAATACGAATTTTAAAATTGTTAGGAATAAAGGAAAGACTTTCTTTCCTAAGTTTACATCAATTTATATACTGTGGAAGCAGATACGATGGCATGATTTTAAGGTCAAACTTACTCTTTACTTACATGCATCTGGGACTAGAACTTTCTAACACCTTACTGCTGCTGTAGCTGTGTAAACTGGCTTCAGTGACTAAAACAGTTTGAATCAATACAGTTAAGTACCATTCACTTTTTCATTTGCTTATCTATCCATATGCTCCCTCATTCATTGGACATACACTTACTGAATATGTACAATATACCACGCACTGTATTAGGCACTGGAGTTAGAAAGATAAATAAGACACAGACCTTGCCCTTCCATAGCTCATAGAGTCAAAGAAAAAAGTGACATGTTAATAGTAAAATAAAATCAATAGTGGAGGGACACCTGGGTGGCTCAGTTGGTTAAGCATCTAACTTTGGCTCAGTTCATGATCCCAGCATCCTGGGATCAAGTCCCACATTGGGCTCCCTGCTCAGTGGGAAGCCTACTTCTGCTTCTGTCTGTGACTCCCCCTGCTTGTGCTCTCTTTCTGTCTCTCTCTGACAAATAAATAAGTAAAATTTTAAAAGTATATATTTTTTAAAAAATCAATAGTGGAAGCTTGTATGTAAATCAATGATTTTACAGGATAAGGGTTGATTTGCTCTATATAGAAAAACCAGTGGATAATTCCCAGAGGAAGCAATAACTGAGTTGGATTTTGAAGCATCATTAAGGGGCATTGAGACCCAAGTGGGTCTAAGCAAGATGACCTATTATGAGCAAATACACAGGGAGAGAGGAAAAAAAAAATAAGGAAACAGTGGTAAGAATAAAATGCTGGGAAACACCACTATTTCAGGGAAGAGGACACAGTTTAAACAGATGGAGAAAGAGAAGTCAGAGAGATAGTAGGAAACCTGGATAGAGCCATGTTTCCAAACTCAAGGGAAGAGAATATTTCAGAAAGAAGTAGACAGCCTATCAATGCTGAGGAAATGGCAAGTAAGATAAAAGCTTGAAAATTATATATGGCAATATATAAGGTCAGTGGCACCTTACCAAGAGCAGTTTCAGGAGAGTGAAGAGGGTAAAATTTCTGAGTCTTATTTCCTGTTCTTGAGGAAAACTGAAGTTAAAGATAAAACTTTCGCCATTAGAAAGCTCACATCCTACTTAGGGACATAAACTATTAAAGTATTTGTAATATGAGTTAGCCCTATGCTACTGTGGAGTGAGCATGAGGTGGTGGTAATTATGGAAAGGGTAAGTTTTGATGGAGGCTGGAAGAGGAATGAGGAAAGAAGTCAAGCATGGGGCTTTCTACAGATAAGGGACTGCAAGGCCGGGGAAGTGAGTGATATCTGAAAAACCACAGGGACTCTGTGGGAATTGTATAAAGGAGTAGAGATATAAACTTTATAATTTCACTCAACAGGAATAGAGTATAAGTGCAACCTTTATAAATGCAAGTACTTGGGACTTACCTATTTAGAGAGTGACATCCTATAACCTGTAAACAGGGAGAATCATTTCCTACCAAGGCAGATCCATGAAAGCTGAAATAGCTGACATGACAGGAAGGGAAAAATTGGGGGAAACAACAATGTTGAGGATATTTAGATGCATTTAAATAATTAATATTCTGTGAGATTTACTTTTACCTTAATACCCTAAAAATTAAAAAATTAAATATGTTCAATAAAATGTCACCATATAATATTATTTGTGACTGTATCATGCAATTTTCTTTTATAGGTATCATTAGGGATTAATGACCCTGTTAATGCTATGCCTTTACTTAAACTTCTAAAAATGTTTCTGAGAAGATAGATGTTGTTCTCAAGGAAACTTGATATTCTTGTATTTTTGTAGTCTAACTCTTTTACTTACTGCATCCCCTTTGAGGCTCCTGCATTTTTTTTACTTACCCACAAGGAATAAGTGTGTGCTTACAGGTTATTTTCCATGATTTAAAAGTCCCCAACAAAAATTATATGTTTATCTATTATAAGGCAACACAAGCTACTGTATATCAAATGTGATCTTTGAATTAAAAATATTTTTTAAAACACAACTTCATGGGAAGAAAAGTAATGGGGGAAAGGGTGCTTCCTTGGTGGGAAGTTCAGGAAAACAGCATTAGGTGCTCTTTAAAATTCATGCTGACAAAAACAAATCAATAGCTAGACAGACTCAAAAGTTTAAACCAACAGGACAGATGATTTAAGCCACATCTATTTAGATTTAGGACATTTGGCAATTTAGCATCTGTGTTCCCAATAAAGGTTAATAAAATCCCTTTTCCAAACTGAAAAGCAAGATAAGAAAAGAGAATCTTAACTGGACTATGGTCTCAGGCTCATGTTTCCGAGGAATAGGGAATTATGATGATTAAAATTCCCTAAAATCAAATGAAATATATTTGATGGGGGAAGATGCACTGGCTCAAGACTCAACCAGTCTCTTTTCCTGAAATCTGCACATGGAAACAAAATAATGTGGAGTATATACATTAAGAAAAAGTAGGCTTAAATACTTTGAAAAGGTCACAGACTTAATTGCCTGAAGTGTATATTTCTCCAATTGTTCATCATTATTCCTTGTTCTCCTTCCACCAGCAAGTGGGACAGGGAGATACAAATATAATGATATATTAATATATTCCAACCATTACCAGTGCAAATAACTAATAAATATCTGTCCTTGGACAAAAAAAATGAGTCTGGTTATACATCAAAGATAAGATTTGTTGATCCAAGAGTGAGTCACTCAATCATTTGTATTCCACCCCACAACCAAGAGTGAGAAATTGTTAGATGGAAATAACTTTGTACAAGCTGAATTGGCTCGTTCTTTTGTTCTTCCTATAACATATTCTGCAAGTTAGGTCACTCACCACTGGAGCAGCATAAGAAGCTGCAAATCAAGCTGAAATGCAAATGAAAACAAAATCGTAGTTAAGAAATGGATGTAAACTGCTCTACTTCCACTTTGTAATATTAGTTCATTGTTTCCACCTTTCCCTCATATCAGTGGGTTTTCCATTCTGGCTTCAACTCTTCATCCACTTCCTATAAAAAGGTGACATAATTTAAAACCCTTTATCTTGCCTCTTACGATCCATTCCTTGGAGGCACTGCACTGGCTCTTTGCTTGTGGACAATGGGTGCCTCAATCCTTGGGGACTCAGATGTGAAATTTCCATCACAAAGAAGATGGTTGATTAGGTGAATTACAGTCCTGTGAATGCCAACCCAGAATTAGGATGGGTTTCATTTATAAGAAGCAAATATCAGACTGGCTGTAACTCTTCCTTATTCAGTTTCAGGGACTCACAATCTAAGTCAACTTTGGTCATTTGAAAACTAGTTTAGCATGAGCTGCTCAATCTTAAAAGTCTAAAATAATAATATAGCCTCAGACCTTTGGGAACATATCAAGCAGTCTAGCTTGTATATAATTGGAGTCACAGAAAGAGAGGAAAGGAAAATGAAGGCAGAAAATTTTTTTGAAGAAATAATGGTCCAAATTTTGCCAAATTTGGTGGGAAAAAAATTTAAAACAAGAAGTCTCCGTAATTCTTAAAGATAACTGCAAGGAAGATACAGCTAGGCACATTTTAGTCAAACTTCTGAAAATCACAGATTACGAGAAAATCTTAAAAGCTGTCAGAGAAAAATGCGCCTTATATACTGGAAAACAACAATATAAAAGATGGCTGACTTTTCATTAGACACAGTTTAACTCAGAAAACAAGTAACCACATCTTTAAATTGCCAAAAGAAAAAGAAAGCTGTAAGCACAGAGTTTTGCTCTTCTAAAATGGAAATGAAAAAAGATATTTTCAGAGAGCCAAAAGCTGAGGGAATTCATCACCAAAACATTCACATTATAATTAAGTAAAAAGCAGTTCTCTAGGCAGAAGGGATCTGTCATCAGATGGAAAAACCAGCTTAACAGAAATGATTGAAGAGAAATTCAGAAATTATAAATATGTGGGTTAATATAAAAGAGATTTTTTCTTCTCTCATTTAAAAAATATATAAATTATTGTGCAGTTCAAAGTATAAATAGATGCAGTATATGACAACAATAGCATAAAGAATATGGGCTGCATATATGAAAAATATTTTGCAAGATTCTTATATTTTATATGAAGTAGTACAAAATTAATCCTGAGAAGGCAGCAATAAAGTAAGGATACATAAATGTACCCCCTAAAGCAACCACTAGAAAAATAACCTAAGAATAATAGCTATAAAAGCTAACAGAAGAATAAAGTGAAATGCTAATATATTTAGATAACCCAAAAATAAGGCAGGAAAGAAGGAAAAGAAGAAAAATAAAGATAGGCGACAAAAATAGCGAAAGGTAGAATTCAAGCCAATCACATCAATAATTGCATTAAGGTGGCGATTTTAGATTGGATAAAATAGCAAAACCCTATTATATGGATTCTGCAAAAGATGCACGTTAAACAAAAAGACACAGATAGATGGAAATAAAAGAATGGGAAAAAATAACTAAAGCAATCAGTATACATAAGAAAGCTGGAGTGGTTCTATTAATATCAGGCAAAAAATTCAAGGTTAAGAGATACTTTTTACAACAAGAAAGGATTAATTGACCAGGAAGGCAGAGCAATCAGAAGTTTATATGCATCTAATAAGAGAGTCTCAAAATGGATGAAGCAAAAGCAGACAAACTAAAGAGAGAAATAGACAAATCCACAACCATGGTCTTTCGGGGCCTGTCCCAGGGTGAAAAACTGGAAGAGTGGGCAATTTTTCCCTCCAGTCTTCCTTCAGTGCCTGTCGTCTCCAATCATGCTGGCTCTGTAGCCCTTTACCTGCGATAGATCTGCAAAGGAAAGGGATCCACAAAGGCTCATCCCTTCCCCATTTCTGGTCCATTCTTTCTTCCTACTAGCCAGCAGTGATGTTCAGCATGTTTTACATTTAAGTCCCTGTGGATTGTGGACCTGTCAGAGAAAGCTCTGGATCAGGAGGTATGCATCACCCCAATGATCAATCTGAACTGAGAAAAGCGCGTCCTCCTACTCCAGCTTAAGGCTCCCCAGGGGTCCCACCTGATAGCTATACTCCTCACACTCACCACTGCTCGCAGGATGATTTTCTATTCGGCGTTAGTCTGCTTTGTGTTACAATATACTATTCTATATAAATACATAAAACTCTCTGTCACCACTGGGTAACTGTTTTCACCACTCTCCCCCCACACTGCTGCTGCATCCAACCAAAAGTGGGATCTGCATCTGTCCTTTGCCTCTGGAGAAGCAGGAGGAAGCCTGAGGGGGGAGGGTAATGTTTTCCATTCTCCCTTGCATAGGAAGCATTTGATGATTCCTGTGCTGTGTATGGACTCTTGCCCAAGTAGTGGAGCCAAGATTAAAGGCACTTCCTTCTCGTTACATGAGGACACAAGTTGATCCCTTCACCAGCACCTGGCTGAGAGAGATTAATTCATGTTTATTTACATCCATATGTCATCAGCTTTCATTGTCCCTGACTCTGAGCCATCACATCTCAAGGAAGCTTCTGCATTTATTTTCTACAGTACTGTCTTTAGCAGGAGGACATCTACCCATACCTATGAAAGTATTCAATCAACCATCCTAGGACACTGGCAAGTCTTATCCCCAGGGTTTCTTCAAACAGAACTGCTCACTCTGCCTTAAAATGCTCCTTGCTGTGCCCTTTTCTTGTCCTCCTCCCCGGGAGGATGGTACATGGGCCACTCACCTTCAGCCCTACCCATCTCAGGTCACTATTTTGCAACAGTAAAGCTTACTGCTCCATGGACCCCCTTGGCCTTGTAAGCTAAGTAAACTGATCCAAGGTGATTGTGCCACCACACCTCACTTAAGTAGTGCACAATTCATTTTCTACAAGATATGATTTATGCACTAGGGAGTATGAGTCTCAGCATTGAGCAATCCACATCTCTTTCTTTAATTATGCTTTGCATTTCAAAAAATAAAAAGTTACATTTTTCCTCCTCTTTTTAACATTAGAAGAAATGTGAAATTGTTCTGAAGGAACAAAGTTGATTTTTTTCCCATAACAAATATAGGTTTGCAATTTCTATAGAAAATCAAAGTATCTATTTGTAATCACCTACTATTCATAGACTAGGAAAAGCTTTAATAAGAAAAGGCAAAAAGTAACCACTATTGCATGCTTCCTTACATTTCTTCTGTAAGGAAGAAAAGGTGTTTGCGGTATTTGATTTATAAGTTCCACGTAGAGCAAGGACTGTTTGTACAAGCCTCTGTGACCCAGGCAGTGATTAATCTCCACGTAAGAATGGAAACATGGCAGGTAGAGGAAGCCACACTAGTTATTTCTTGCTCAAAATAGATAACTATGGCTATTAAGCAAGAAGCAACACAGTCTGACACAGATTAACTTCTGCTTTTTATTACCAGGGAAGGAAAAATTGGCCATTTATATGATCGGATAATTTCCCTGCCACCCCCAATGTGGTTATAAAGTCTTTTTTTACAAACCAGTGACTCGAACTTGAAGTAAAGGGGATGATAATACAAACATATGAGGAAGATTTGTAATGTGATTGTTCCCTGGAAATTCATTTATTCATTCATTCAAAGAATAGTTATTGATTGCCAATAATTTACAAGGCACTATGATAAGCATTTAAATCTACAGGGGGAAAAGGGAAACAATAAAAAAGCTTTCACTGAATACATCTGAAATTACTAAAACCCTCAGAAAGGATGGCTGGGCTATGGAGAATAAAACCTGGGCATGTTGGGACTTTAATGGCCTGACTTTAATGAATTATTTAAGGTCATTTCCATTATTTCTTTCATCATGAAATAGTTAAATGATTTATTTAAGAAAGACCTTCTAGGAATTCATTTAAAAAAAATAGTTTACAGATTGATAATCTGTTTAGTGAAGTGATTTGCAGAATACCAGGTATAGACAAAAGTACTGAGCACCTGGACCTCCTATACTGCTAATGCACATGCAATTTGTTATCAGCTCTTAGAAAACAAATTGCAATTCTCTTGCAAAATTGAACATAAACACACTTTACGACCTAGCTGTAGCAGAACTTAATAACGGAACCACTACAGATTTCTGCTCCCTTTCCACAGTGTAGAGTTGTTGTGAAGTTGCTGCCAACCTGGGACAGGGACTACAAGTTCCTAGATTCTTGGCATCTAGTGTAGTCTGTATGCTTAGTTCTGGCCAATAGAATGTGAACAGAATCTGTGAGTGGCATTCCCAAACCAAAATGGTGATCTGTTGTCTTCCCCATGGTCCTTTCTGAGGCCACTGTAGGGCCAAGTGTAGAGGATGGCAGCAGGACCACTTGCAATCTGCGCAGGAGAACCAACCAACAATATTCCCATGTAACTGGAGTGAGTGAGAAGTAATGTTTATAGTGTTCAGTCATTGAGATTTTGGAATAGTTTATATCAGCAGCTGATATACCCTAATGAATACCAAGCAATTCCATTCTTAGATTGCTTTGGGGAACGACTTACCTATGTGCATGAGGAGATATGTTAAGAAAGTTCATAGTAATATCGTTTGAAATGGCCAAAATCTGAAAATGATCCAGATGCTCTCCGGAAAGAAAATGGATGAATAATTGCCATATATTCATAAAATAGAATACTATCCAGCAGTGACAATGAACGAATTCAAGTGCATCACCTCAGATGAAACTCAGGAACATAAATATTGAATGAAAAACTTTACTGAAGAACAGATACAGTATGATTACATTTATGTAAAATTCAAAAACATGAAAAACTAAAAGTTTATTTAGGGATACATGTATATATGGTAAGTTAAAAAGGAAAACAGTAGAAAAATGAACACAGCATTTTGAAAGTAGTTACATCTGAGGGAAGAGGCACACAGGAGACTTCAGAGTTAATGGTAACATTTGCTTTTAACTTTCTCTCCAACCAGGTCACAAAAATATAATCCCAGCCAATGAGAATTTGCCTAAACTTTCCCTGGGGTTGTATCTAAGATGCTGGGGGCTCATGTAGTTCTAGAGCATTAGAAGGGGCACTCCTGACTCCCATGTTTTTCAACAACTGTGTATGCTCCTTCTGAGACTTCCTTATTCTGAGCTAGTCTTCAGCTGCCCGCCACACAAATCCCTTTGAATCATCCTTCAGTCCTATCTGTAAGGTGTTGCCAGATTTTGCTCTGTTCCTGACATCTCAGTCCCATTCTTGGATGTACTAGAATCACCATACTGTTCCCATGACATACGAGGCTATCTAAAGCCTTGCATTTCTTCTAGGAGTAGGAAGTCCTTATTATTATTATTATTATTATTATTATTATTTATTTGAAGAGTGAGAGCGAGAGAGAGCACAAGCAGGGGGAGCAGAAGAGGGAGAGGCAGGCTCTCCACTGAGCAGGGAGCCCGATGCGGGGCCCAATCCCAGGACTGTGGGATCATGACCTGAGCTGAAGGTAGTCACTTAACCAGCTGAGCCATCAAGGCGCCCCCTAGGAGTGGGAAGTCTTAACTCTGCTTTACCACATTCTTTTTCTATGTTCTAAGTTATCTCAAGGCCCAGGCTTTTGAAATTACAAAACCTTTTCCTGATTTTCTGTTGTAAACTCCCATTCCTGAGCATGTCACACAATCTAGTTCCTGAGTGGGGAGAAAGTTCAAGATAAAAGAATAGCTTAATATTTCCAAATAGTATCCTATTAGAGTTTCTGGGTGAAGTGTCTTATTTTGGTAGTGTGATATATTAACGAGACCTTTCTCTTTGTGAGGGACAAACACTTACCCAAGCCACATTCTGGAGACAGAGGGTACAGATGATGGGTGCTTATTCTATGAAGACATACCAATATTAACTGGAAAGAAAAGATATTCAGGTTTCTAGGGAACTCTATAGATGGGCTTTTCCAATCTCTCTGTCTGTCTCCCCGGCTCCTTTCCTTCCTCCCTCCCTTCCTCTCTCTCCTCATGATCTTCTTCATTGACTTTTCTTACGCTGTTTGTAGTTTCGTACAGATAAATCATTAAAAATTTTTGGATAAAGCTAATCTGACTGATTTAGGAAATTTCTTTCACTGAGCAATGCCCTTTTTTTTTGAGCAATAAATAGTCAATCAATAGCATATAACTAGGGGCGCCTGGGTGGCTCAGTCGGTCAAGCATTTGCCTTTGGCTTAGGTCATGATCTGGGGTCCTGGGATCAAGCCCCACATAGGACTCCCTGTTCAGCAGGAAGTCTGCTTCTCCCTCTCCCTTTGCCCCTCTGCCTGCTTGTGCTCTCTTTTGCTCTCTCTCTCTCACCCAAATAAATAAATAAAATCTTTTTAAAAATAGCATATATCTAGACTACTTTTTCTTATATAATATGCCTTGTTCTAACCAGTGCCCCCCTCTACACAAAGAATAGACTAGCACTGCACATTTTCTAAATAAATAGGTAGTATAGTTTCAACTACAGTAGGGACTGATTACATCAGATACCATATCAAGGGAAGTCTGTCAAGAAATCAAGAATAGGGGCGGCTGGGTAGCTCAGTCCATTAAGTGTCTGCCTTTGACTCAGGTCATGATCCCAGGGTCCTGGGATCAAGCCCCATGTTGGGCTCCCTGCTCAGTGGGGAGTCCACTTCTCTCTCTTCCTCTGCCCCTTCCCCTGGCTTGTGCTCTCTCTCTCTCTCTCTCAAATAAATAAAATCTTAAAAAAAAAAAAAGAAATCAAGAATAGATGAATGAGACTCATAAAATGGCACAAACTCATTTCTCTCTGCTCCTCTCTGGTGAAGGACAAACACAGTCCCCGGAATTAACATAAGAGACAACCAAATGAAAACTCTGAAAGGTGGTGAGAAGGCAAACTGGTTTGGGAAGCCAGCACTAGAGGAATGACACAGCAACAGGAAGTCTTATGTCCTTTCCACTAAACAAAAAAAGATAAAGCAGACTCATTATTCCCTGACCTCTAACCTAACAACAGAAGGCAGCCCACATAGGCTCATTCCTCTGTGGAATTTAATGGAAATCCCTTTGACACCAGGTGAGCCTGACACCACCAACAAGGAGAACTGATCAGTCAGTTTTAAATGGCTTTAGGGAAATTATAGAACTGAAAAATATAATAACAACACAAGAAAATTCACTGAATGGACTCAGTAGTACAGTGGAAATAACAGAGCATAAAATCAGTAACTTTGAAAGAGATTAATAGAATTCACCCAATCTGAAAAACAGAAAGAAAATAAATGAAAGAAAGAAACAAACAAACAAAATGAACAGAGCCTGAGACCTATAGGTGTATAACAAAAGATAACAACATTCATATCATAAGAATCCCAGAAAGAGAGGACAAAGAATGAGGCTGAAAGAATATTTGAAGAAATAATAGATGGAAACTTCCCAAATTTGGAAAAAGCATAAAGCTACAAATCTAAAAAGCAAACTTCAAACAGGATAAATCAAAGAAATCCACACTACCAAAATTAAACTTCTGAAAACTAAAGACAAAGAAAACATCTTCAATGCAGCCAGAAAAAAAAGGACATATTGCCCACAGGGAATATCAATTTGCATGACAAAGGGTTTCTTGTCTGAAATCATGGAGACCAGAAGGAATTGGGACTTTCCAAGTGCTGAAATAAAATAACTTTCAGCTGCAAATTCTATATCCAGTGAAATTATCATGTAGAATTTAAAGAGAAATAAAGACATGTCAGATAAAGAACACTAAAAGATTTCGCATTTTATTTTATTTTATTTTATTTTTTTACGTTAGTTTGTTTTTGTTAGCAGACCTAACTTTTAAGGCTGGCTAAAGCTAGTTCTTCAGATAGAAAGGATATTATAAAAGAAAGAATCTTAGATACCAGGAGAAAAGAAGGAATAGCAGAAAGAGAAGAAATAAGGGTACATATAATAACCTATTATTTCTCTCATCAGTTTTGTAAATAGTATTTGATGATTGAAATAAAAACTATAGTAGTGGGGCGCCTGGGTGGCTCAGTTGGTTAAATGTCTGCCTTTGGCTCAGGTCATGATCCCAGGGTTCTGGGATTGAGCCCCACATTGGGCTCCCCACCTGGCAGGGAGCCTGCTTCTCCCTCCTCCCCTGCTCATGCTCTCTCTCTCTCATGCTCTCTTTCTCTCTCTCTCTCTTCCAAATAAATAAATAAATAAAATCTTAAAAAAGAAAAAAACTATAGTAGTACTACCTGATACTCAAGACAATTATATTTTAAAATGGAGAAAGTCAAAGGACTTAATTGGAAATGAACTTTCCACACTTTGCTTGGAGTGGGAAAATGATACCAGTAGACTGTATATATTGTAATACTCAAAGCAATCACTATGAAAACGATGCAAAAAGATATACTAAAAAATACCTTAAATAAGTCAGTATGGAATCCTAAAAATATATTATTGAAATATCCCACAGGAAGGCAAGAAAAGAGAAATAGAGAAAGAAAAACAAGAAACAAACAGAAAACAAATGATAAGTGGCAGATTGGTTGTAGCATGTTAATGATTATGTTAAATGTAAATGGTTTAAATACACTGAGTAAAAGATAGAATGGTTTAAAATAATGACCCAACTATATACTGTTTACAACAAACACCAATGATATCGGTAGGTTGAAAGTAAAAAGATGGTAAAGATATACCACTTAAATATTAATTTTATTTTTTATTGAAGGATAGTTGATACACAATATTACATTAGTTTCAGGTATACAACACAGTGATTCAACAAGTCTAAAATGTTATGCTATGCTCATCACAATATACCTCCCATTTGTCACTATAAACATTATTTTTTAAAAAGGAATAGTTATATTAATGTCTGATCACATAGATTTCAGAGAAGAGAAAATTGGTAGAAAGATAGGGGACATTACATAATGATAAAAGGATCAATCTACCAGAAACATGTAATGATGCTAAATACGGCACCAAACAAAAGAGTCTCAAAATAAATGAAGCAAAAACTGATGGAGTTGAAAAAAGAAATAGAAAAATTGACAGTCATAGATGGTGAACATTTACCATGATACTATAACCTGACCCATGAAATGAACATCAATCAACTTAAAATAATTGAAATCATATGTAATTAATTTTGTTACAGAAATTCTGGTTCAAAATTGAGTTGGCTTAATGAGTTCTATTATATATTTTACCAAATGGCCACAAAGTATCTATGAAGATATAGAAAAATAAACCCATAATGATGCTGAAAACTAAAATTGCTAAAAACAAAACAAAACAAAACAAAAAACCTGTTACCAGGGTCTGAAAGACATTTGCACTAACTGCAAAACCAAAGGAATGAAATTAAAAACAAACTGCTGCCGTTTGTGCAACCATACTAGAAAAGAGGAAATTTTCCTTTTCTGAATGAAAGATTCTTCATTCTTCTCTTACTCTCTGTTTCTTAGTTTAGAAAAAAACATTTTTTTGGCTAAACCACCACAAAATTCATCAACAATCCATATACCGTGTGAGTGCTAATTTTTGAGATAAGCCAAAATATTTTCTTTCATTCCTATATTAGTTATCTATTGCTTCATAACAAAGTATCTCAAAATTGAGCAGCTTAAAACAACAACTATTTCTTATCTTGCATAGTTTCTGAGAATCAGGAATCTGAAAGCAGTCACTGGGGTGATTTTGGCTCAGTATCTCTCATAAGATTACAGTCAAGGTGTCAACCAGGGAATTAGTTATGTCAGTGCTTGCCTGATTCTGGAGAATTCTATTCCTCAGCAAATGGTTCTCTCCATGGGCTACCTCAGTGTCTATAAGATGTGGAAAACTGGTCTCATCCAGAAGAAGTAACCCAGAAAAGAGAGAGTGAGAGAATGCTCAAGATGGAAGCTTTTGGAATCCTAGAAGTTACATCCCATCACTTCTGCTGTATGCTGTTGGTATCACAAACCAATCCTGATCCAGTGTGGGAAGGAGCTACACAAAGGGGAGAATACCAGGAAGCAGGGGAGTGTTAGGGCTATCTTGGAAGCAGGATATCAGAATCTCTCATCAATAAAACTCTTTTTATATGTAGCCTATTAGAGATAGTGACTCCCAGAAGGAAATGGAGAAGGGAGGAGAAAAGGAATGACCACAGAACATTGGATCATAGGAATTATGGTTTTCCAAATAAATGCTATTGGCAAGCCTGGAAGGAGAAGAGCCACAGCATGAGGTTTTCTGTTTTGTCTTATTTCTTTATTCCAGTTCAGAATGTCAGGAAGCATCCTGAAGTGGGAACATAAGAACACCTTCAATCAATCTAGCAAATTTTTGTTGTTTACTATCTGCTAAACTCTTATCACTGCTCTCTGCATTGAGATCCATCTCCAGCTGCTGCTCTGACATGGAATCTGGACACTAAACAGAGTGTCAGTGAATAAAACCAAGGGAAGTCTGTACACACTATATTAATGGGCTTAAGTGATTTCTTCTCATATCAAAAGGCATAAAATATACAACCAGCATAGAATCTATGAAACCACACTATAAACTCACATTAAAGGAACATAGTTTTAAACACTCAAAGTAAAGCAAACTGCTAAAAATAATTTATGACAGGAAAAATATTTTAGAAAATACAGCCTTTGTGAACAAGAAGATATCCAAATAGATTGAACAGACTGTGATAAATAGCACCTAATTAGAAGAGAAAGGTAAAAGGCAAGATAAGTTAAGATTGTAATAAAACTACAAAATGAATATCAGAATTTCAGTGAAAATGGAAGGAAAAAAGAAAGGGTGGAATTGAAATAGAGAAAACAAAATGAGTAAAGGAGAGGAAGAGCTATGTAAACTTTTCCTGGGTGCAAAAGAAGAGAGAGTGGTAAATAGACAAAGCAAGAAGAAAATTGCCATCTTGGAATTATAGGCATGCTTATGATAGAAAGCTTTCCTAATTACGTGGATGGGAAAGGCTCATGTATTGCTAAAAAAAATGATAGAACCAAGCTGGACGTATGCAGAATTCTCCTCTGGGACACTAAATGACAAAAGCATATGCACCCAAGAATACTTTATCCAGCAAGGCTGTCATTCAAAAAGAGAAAAATAGAGTTCCCCAGACACACAGAAACCAAAAGAGTTCATGACCACTAAACCAGCCCTGCAAGAAATATTAAAGGGGACTCTTTGAGTGGGGGAAAAGTAGACCAAAATCACCAAAGACTACAAAGGAACAGAGAACATTACCAGAAACGCCAACTTTATAGGTTACACAATGACACTAAGTTGATATCTTTCAATAATCATTCTGAATGTAAATGGACTAAATGCTCCAATCAAAAGACATAGGTAGCAGAATGGATTAAAAAAAAACAAACAAGACCCATCTATATACTACCCATAAGAAACTCATTTTAGACCTAAACACAGCTGCAGATTGAAAGTGAGGGGATGGAGAACCATCTATCATGCTAATGGATGTCAAAAGAAAGCCAGAGTGGCCATACTTATATCAGACAAACAAGATTTTAAACCAAACACTATAACAAGAGATGAAGAAGGGCATTAAAACATAATTAAGGGGTCAACGTATCAAGACACTCTAACAATTGTAAATACTTATGCCCCCAACTTGGGAGCACCCAAAATATAGATCAATTCATAACAAATGTAAAGAAACTCATTGATAATAATACAATAGTAGTAGGAGAGTTTAACACCCTACTTACAGCAATGGAGAGATAATTTAAGCAGAAAATTAACAAGGAAACAATGGCTTCAAATGACATGCTGGACCAGATGGACTTAACAGATATATTCAGAACATTTCATCCTAACGCAACAGAATACACATTCTTTTCAAGTACACATGGAACATTCTCCAGAATATCTCACATATTGGGCCACAGATCAGCCCTCAACAAGTGTCAAAAGACTGAGACCATACAATGCATATCTTCAGACCACAACACTAGGAAACTTGAAGTCAACCAAAAAAAAAAAAAATTGAAAAGACCACAAATACATGGAGGTTAAAGAACATCCTATTAAAAAATGAATGGATTAACCAGGAAATTAAAGAAGAAATAAAAAAGTAGTGGAAGGGGCACCTGGGTGGCTCAGTCAGTTAAGCATCTGATGCTTGGTTTTGGCTCAGGTCATGATCTCATGGGTCATGGGATCAAGGCCCTTGTTGGGCTCCACACTCAGCAGGGAGTCTGTTTGAAAATTCTCTCCCTCTGCCGCTCCGCCCACACATGTGCTCTCCCTCTCTCTCTCATTCTCTCTCTCTGTCTCTCTAAAATAAATAAATCTCTTTTTTTAAAGTACATGGAAGCACCTTTGGGATGCAGCAAAAGCAGTCATAAGAGGGTAGTATAATGCAATACGGGCCTACCGCAAGAAGCAAGAAAAGTCTCAAATACACAGCCTAACCTTATACCTAACAGAGCTAGGAAAGGAACAACAAATAAAGCCTAAAGCCAGCAGAAGAAGGGAAATAATTAAGATTAAAGCAGAAATAAATGATATAGAAACAAGCTAACAAACAAACAAAAAACAGTAGGACAGATCAATGCAACTCAGAACTGGTTTTTTGAAAGAATTACTAAAATTAATAAACCCCTAGCCAGACTTACCAAAAATAAAAGAGAAAGGACCCAAATAAAATCACAAATGAAAGAGGAGAGATCACAACCAACACCACAGAAATACAAACAATTATAAGAGAATACTATGAAAAATTATATGCCAACAAACTGGGCAATCTGGAAGAAATGGACAAATTCCTAGAAACATGCAAACTACCAAAGCTGAAACAGGAAGAAATAGAAAATTTGAACAGACCCATAACCAGAAAAGAAATTGAATCAGTAATGAAAAATCTCCCAACAAACAAAAGTTCAGGAGCAAATGGATTCCCAGGGGAATTCTACCAGACATTTAAGGAACAGTTAATGCCTATTCTCAAATTGTTCCAAAAAACAGAAATGAGAAGAAAACTTCCAAACTCCTTCTATGAGGCCAGCATTACCTTGATTCCAAAACCGCACAAAGACCCCACTAAAAAGGAGAATTACAGTCCAAAATCCCTGATGAACGTGGATGCAAAAATTCTCAAAAGATACTAGCAAATCAAATCCAACAGTACATTAAAAGATTTATTCACCATGATCAAGTGGGATTTACTCCTGGGCTACAAGGAGTGGTTCAATATTTGCAAATCAATCAACATGATACAGCACATTAATAAAAGAAAGGATAAGAGCCATATGATCCTCTCAGTAGATGCAGAAAAAGCCATTTGACAAAATGCAGCATCCATTCTTGATAAAAATTGTCAACAAGATAGATACAGATGGAACATACCTCAACATCATAAAGGCCATATATGAAAGACTCACAGCTAATATCATCCTCAATGGGGCAAAACTGAGAGCTTTTCCTCTATGGTCAAGAACAAGACAGGATGTCCACTCTCACCATTACTATTTAACATAGTACTGGAAGTCTTGGCCTCAGCAATCAGACAACACAAAGAAATAAAAGGCATCCAAATTGGCAAGGAAGAAGTCAAACTTTCACTATTTGCAGACATGATACTCTATGTAGAAAACCCAAAAGACTCCGCCAAATAATTGCTAGAACTAATACATGAATTTAGCAAAGTCACAGGATATAAAATCAATATGCAGGAATCTGTTGCATTTCTATACACCAGTAATGAAGCAGCAAAAAAAGAAATCAAGGATTTGATCCCATTTACAATTGCACCAAAAATCATAAGATACCTAGGAATAAACCTAACCAGAGAGATAAAAGATCTATGTTCTGAAAACTACAGAACACTTATGAAAGAAATTGAAGAGGACACAAAGAAATGGAAAAGCATTCCATGCACATGGATTGGAAGAACAAACATTGTTAAAATGTCTATACTACCAAAGCAATCTACACATTTTATGCAATCCCTGTCAAAATACCACCAGCATTTTTCACAGAGCTGGAACAAATAATCCTAAGATTTGCATGGAACCACAGAAGACCCTGAATAGCCAAAGCTATTGAAAAAGAAAAGCAAAGCTGGATGCATCACAATTCCAGACTTCAAGCTCTATTACAAAGCTGTAGTCACCAAGACAGTATGGTACTGGCACAAAAACAGACACATAGATCAATGGAACAGAATAGGAAATCCAGAAATGGACCCACAACTATATGGTCAACTAATTTTCAACAAAGCAGGAAAAAATATTCAATGGAAAAAATTCTCTTCAACAAAGGGTGTTGGGAAAACTGGACAGCCACATGCAGAAGAATCAAACTGGACCACTTCCTTACACCATACACAAAAATAAATTCAAAATGGATGAACGACCTAAATGTGAGACAGGAAAACATCAAAATCCTAGAGAAGAACACAGGAAGCAACCTCTTTGACCTCAGCCATAGCAACTTCTTACTAGACACATCACCAGAGGCAAGGGAAGCAAAAGCAAAAATGAACAAATGGGACTTCATCAAGATAAAAGCACCTGCACAGTGAAGGAAACAATCAACAAAACTAAAAGGCAAGCTAAAGAATGGGAGAAGATATTTACAAATGACATGTCTGATAAAGGGTTAGTCTTCAAAATCTATAAAGGACTTATCAAGCCCAACACCCCAAAAACAAATAATCCAGTTAAGAAATGGGCAGAAGACATGAATAGACATTTTTCCAAAGAAGACATCCAGATAGCTAACAGACACATAAAAGATGCTCAAGATCACTCATTATCAGGGAAATACAAATCAAAACTACAATGAGATACCACCTTACACCTGTCAGAATGGCTAAAATTAACACAAGAAACGAGTGCTGGCAAGGATGCAGAGAAAGGGGAACCCTCCTACACTGTTGGTGGGAATGCAAACTGGTGTAGCCACTCTGGAAAACAGTATGGAGGTTCCTCAAGAAGTTAATAATAGAACTACCATACCATCCAGCAATTGAGCTACTAGGTATTTACCCAAAGGATACAAAAACACAGATTCTAAGGGGTACGTGCAGCTGATGTTTATAACAGCATTATCAACAATAGCCAAAGTATGGAAAAAGCCTAAATGTCCATTGACTGATAAAGGGATAAAGATGTGGCATTTATATACAATGGAATATTATTCAACCATCAAAAAGAATGAAATCTTGACATTTGCAATGATATGAATGGAGCTAGAGTACATTATGCTAAGTGAAATAAGTCAGTCAGAGAAAGACAAATACCATGATTTCACTCATATGTGGAACTTAAGAAACAAAACAGATGAACAAATATGGGAGAAGAAAAAAAAGAGAGAGAGAGAGAAGGAAACATCCATAAGAGACTCCTTAATAATAGAGAACAAACTGAGGGTTGATGGAGGGAGGTGAGTGGGGGATGGGCTAGACGGGTGTGGGTATTAAGGAGAGCACTTGTTATTGTTATGATGAACATTGGGTGTTGTATGTAAGTGATGAACCACTTAATTCCACTCCTGAAAACAATATTGCACTGTATGTTAACTAGCATTTAAATAAATTTTTTTAAAGAAATATAAAAAAATAAGTAATAAAATAAAATGACAAAGGCAATTGAATAATGTCTATATCAACTGGAGGGGAATGATATCCCAGCAATGTTCCTCCTCATATATGAAGACAAAGACATTCAAAGCTTTTCAGAAAATATAGAAAATATACCATTGATGTAACCTCCTTGAAAAAAAATGTTCAAGATCTACTGTACCTCCCGGGGCACCTGCGTGGCTCATTTGGTTAAGCGACTGCCTTCGGCTCAGGTCATGATCCTGGAGTCCCGGGATCGAGTCCCGCATCAGGCTCCCTGCTCAGCAGGGAGTCTGCTTCTCCCTCTGACCCTCCCCCCCTCTCATGTGCTCTCTCTCTCTCTCTCTCATTCTGGCTCTCTCAAATAAATAAATAAAATCTTAAAAAAAAAAAAGATCTACTGTACCTCCTAAAGATGTGAAATGAATTAAGTGTTAGAATTGGTTGTTTTTCCTCTTCCTGGAACCTAACATATAATAAAGCTAGGTATGGTTTTGATTTTTGTTTTCTTACAACTCTAGGTAAACAAAAAGACAAGTTCAGTATAGTCCTAATCAGAAGATAGATTTAGAGAAGGTCAAACTTTAATAGAAGGAAAGACCTGAGACCAGTATCTTGTAGCTACTTCACTCTTAGGACTCATTTTCCCCATCATCTCCTTAAACGAACAGACCTCCACGTTATAATCCCTTTAGAACCATATGGAACTCAAGGATTGTAAACTGGAACTGAAGGCCAAGACTAAAAAGACAAAACACTGGAGTGGGGAACGAAAGTTTTTAAAGCAACTAGACTGTGAGGGAAGGAATTTCCCGAAGGACAGGTTTCCTTGGTTACCCATAGGGGAAGCCACAACTGGTGTCTGAGAGTCAAGAATGAAGTCATTCATGGTTGTGGAGAAGCTTGGGGCTAACAGATACTCCTGAATCCCCATGTCCTGTGGACTTGTTGCTACTGGAGAATAATAGTCACAGGACAGAGGCAGACTTAACTGTGCCGCTAATGGAGAGTGAGAGTCAGAGGTTTTCTCTTGCTGGGCCCTGTGAATATTGGGTGTCATTGAGAGTTTAAACGTGTTCTGAAGGGAGAAGGAAACCAGGGTGAGATCAGGAAGCATATCTGTATAGGCATTTGTAATAACTTTCCTTAAGCCCTTAGTAAAAAGGGACTTGGATTTCCTAGGCTCCAATATCTTATTGTCATTTCTTTTCTCATTCAAAATAAGCACGTTCCTACCTAATTTTGAATTTGTAAATTGTCTTTTTATCTAAATATGGTCTCAAAAACTCTAGAGGGGCGCCTGGGTGGCTCAGTTGGTTAAGCGACTGCCTTCAGCTCAGGTCATGATCCTGGAGTCCCTGGATCGAGTCCCGCATCGGGCTCCCTGCTCGGCGGGGAGTCTGCTTCTCCCTCTGACCCTCCCCTTTCTCATGCTCTGTCTCTCTATCTCATTCTCTCTCTCATATAAATAAATAAAATCTTAAAAAAAAAAAAAAAACTCTAAAAACTTCAGATGTCACATGGAAAATACCAGTTAGGAAGCCCTGGAGAAGACTGGAACTGAAGCAAAGAGCTAGTGTATGTATTTTGCTGGCTCCACATGTGTGGCCACTCCCCCGTCTCTTTTCATTCAGTTGTATGAAGGTTGATTCTCTGTTATGGGTGCACTGCTATATTTTTGTTATGAGTCATATCCCTTAACATTATATTTGTCCTTCTTTGTCTTATTTAAGCGTAGTTTTTAATCCACGTGATTTAAATCAAGTTACCTTCACTGATGTGACAGGTATGTTTGAGTCCTTTTATAGTGTGTTACATTGTTTAGTCTATTTTTTTAATTAATTGACTTTATTTTTCACAAGTTTTAGGTTTATAGAAATATTGAGCGGGCGCCTGGGTGGCTCAGTCGGTTAAGCGACTGCCTTCGGCTCAAGTCATGATCCTGGAGTCACAGGATCGAGTCCCGCATCGGGCTCCCTGCTCGGCGGGGAGTCTGCTTCTCCCTCTGACCCTCCTTCCTCTCATGCTCTCTGTCTCTCATTCTCTCTCTCTAGCAAATAAATAAAATCTTAAAAAAAAAAAAGTTATTCTTAAAAAAAAAAGAAATATTGAGCAGACAATATGGTGAGTTCCTGTATATCCCTTCTTCTGCACATAATTTCCTCTATTATTAACATTTTCCATTAATGTGGTATATTTGATGCAACTGATTAACTAAAATTGGTTATTATTATTATTAACTAAAGTCTGAAGTTTGCACTAGGGTTCACTCTTCGTGAAGTGTTTTGACAAATATATAATGTTATGTATCCACCAATAGAATATCATACAAAATCGTTTCACTGCCCTAAAAATCCACTGTGCTCTACCTATTTATTCCTCTCTCTCACCCCTCAAACTCCTGACAGCCACCGATTCTTTTATTGTCTCTATAGTTTTGTCTTTTCCAGAATGTCACATAGTTAGAATCATACAGGATGTAGCCTTTTCAGAATGGCTTCTTTCACTTAGCAATATGCATTAAATGTTCCTCCATATCTTAGTGGTTTAATAGCTCATTTCTTTTTATTGCTAATAATATTCCGTTCTATGGAATGGAACCATAGCTTGTTTATCCATTCACTTATTGAAGGACATCTTGGTAGCTTCCAATTTTTAGCAATATAAATAAAGATCCTATAAAGATTTGTGTGTAGGTTTTTGTTTTGACCTAAGTTTTCAACTCATTGGGTAAACTTCTAGGAGCATGAATGCTGGATCATATTGTAAAACTACATTTAACTTTGTAAGGCTGGGCCCCCAGGGGTTTTTAATCCCTCAAACTAGCTCATGCTCAGTCTCCAGCAATTAGTCGATTTACATCCTACCAGCTTCTGGCGTCCGTTGTGAGCTTCTGCTCCTGGGCCTCTCTGCTCCTGGTAAGCCGTGATTCTCTGTATTCACCTTTCTGTTTATTTTTCAGGGTGTCAGTTTACCCTGTGACATCAATTATCTAATGAATCTAAGAAGAGTTGTTGGTTTGGATTTGTTTGTTTTGGGTGTTGGGAGGACAAAATGACAACTTTCAAGCTCTTTATAAAAATCAGACTGGAAACCAGAAGTCTATTCTATTTTTTAAATATATATCTTTCACTAGGTGTTCTGTCTTCTTTGCTTTTTATTTCAGCTGTCTGGAATTTCTTTGTATTTCTTTTCTACTGGATACTTGCAATTTTACTTTTATAAAATGCCTTCAGTTCCTACTAAGAGCTACAAGGAAATTAACTCATATCTTTTACCCTCCACTGGTAATTTAATTGCATAATTTTACTCAACAGTATGATCTTAATCATGTTTGTATTTGTGAATATGTTACTAGTCCAACTACTTGATTTTTCAGCTGTAAGTGTTATCCTTTGAGTCTTGCTATCACAGCTGATTCCATTTTCCACCTTCTCTTTCCTTTGCCTCCTGATTTTTGTTAGTCGTTTCATTTCTACATTGACTGAACATATTAACAAAAGTCATTCCATTCTGTTACCCTTATTCTCACTTTTCAGTCTTAAATTCTCAGTTAATAACATTCAGAGCTCCAGTCAATCCTTTTCCTCATGTTTCTTTTTATTACTTGCATGGTTAAAGATTCTCCTCTAGGATTGTGTCCATTCAATTTAAGATTTCTGATATATTGGCATAAAAACGGTAGCAAATAGGCTCTTATTATCCTTATAACCTGTATTCATATCTGTACTTATGTCTTTTGACAGTGATTGTTTTTGTCTTCTTTGTTTTTATTTTGTTAATCTTGCCAGAAGTTTATCAATTTTATTGATATTTTCAATTAACCAGGGTCTGTTTGTTTGGCATTATTTATTTGTCCATTTACCTTTGTTTCTACACCATTAATCCTTCTATGGTTTTCCACTTCTTGAGTTTTGGGGGTTTGGGTTTGTTTTTAACCTTATTGCATTGTTCTGACTGGTGTCTTGGGAAATAAATGATAAAAACAGCAGGTCTGCAAAGCATTTGCTCTCCTGGCCAGAGGAGGAGATGCCCTGGAAAAGAAAGAAGGCAAATGCCCTAATTTAATCTCCTTGTAAACCTAGCAGTGACAGACTTCATAGCAAACAGACAAAATGGTTTTGTAGAAGGAGAGGCCTTGTTATGAAAGGCTTTTAGCAGGGTGTGCCTGGCCATTTATAAATGCTTAAAAGAACCTGGCATCTATAGATTTATAGGACATGATTACCTGAAAAATATCATGTAAGCTGTAACTATTTGAGTATAAAGCAGAGATGGTTTATGACCTAAGAAGCTCCTTCAGTATGGGTGCTCAGGGTCAGAGAATTTCCAAGATAGTTTTTAAAAAAGACCTGAGAATGCCCAGCTAGAAGCGTTAGACTTCTCCACAGATTGACTATGCTTTTTGATTATTTGCACCCTTGATATTATTGATAAAGTTTGATCTCTTATTTATGTCAGTCTTATTTGACAATCCAACCCTTTTTTAAAATTATTTTTTATAGAAGTACAGTTTACAATGCTATATTAGTGTCAGGTACATGACATAGTGATTTGACAACTCCATACATTAAGTTATGCTCACCATGATAAGTGTAAGCACCATCTGTCACCATACAAAGCCATTGGAATATTATTGACTATATTTCCCATACTACACCTTTATCCCCATGACTTAACCATTCTATAACTGGAAGTTTGCCTCCCTAATCCCTTTCACCTACTTCACACATCTCCTTAGCTGCCTCCACTCTGGAAAACACCAGTTCTCTGTATTTTGGGGTCTGTTTCTGTTTTTGTTTGTTTGTTCATTTAGCTTGTTTTTTTAGATTCCACATATAAGTGAAATCAGATGGATTTGTCTTTCTCGTCTGACTTATTTCACTTAGCACAATACTTCCTAGGTCCCTCTGTATTGTGGCAAATGGCATGATCTCATTCTTTTTATGGTTGAGTAATATCACATTGTATATGTATACCACATCTTCTTTATCCATCCATCTATGTATTACGTTGCTTTCATATCTTGGATATTGCAAATAATGCTGCAGTAAACATGGGGGTGCATATATCTTTTTCAAATTAGTGTTTTTATTTGGGTAGATATGCAGTAGTGGAATTGCTGGGTCATATGGCATTTTATTTTAAATTTTTGAGGCTCCTCTGTACTATTTTCCACAGTGGTTGCACCAGTTCATATTCCCACCAACAGTGCATGAGGGTTCCTTTTTTTCCCCACATTCTCATCAACACTTGTTATTTATTTATTTATTTATTTATTTATTTTAGCCATTCTGACAGGTATGAGGTGATATCTCATTGTGGTTTTGATTTGTATTTCCCGGATGATGAGTGATATTGAGCATCTTTTCACATGTTTGTTGACAGTCTGCCTTTTTCTTTAGAAAAATGTCTATTCAGGTCCTTTGCCTGTTTTTTTTCCTTTGCCTATTTTTAATTGGATTGTTGTTTTGGTGTTGAGTTGTAGAAGTTCTTTATATATTTTGGATATTAGCCCCTTATCACATATATTATTTGCAAATATCTTCATTCACTCAATAGATTGCCTTTTTGTTTTGTTGATGGTTTCCTTCGCTGTTAAAAAGCTTTTTATTTTGGTATAGTCCCGAAGTCCCGGTAGTTTATTTTTCCTTTTGTTTCCCTTGCCTAAGAAGATATACACAGAAGAATGTTTTTAAGGCCAATGTCCAAGAGATTACTGCCTATGCTTTCTTTAAGGAGTCTTATGGTTTCAAGTCTTACATTTAGGTCCTTAATCCATTTTGAGTTTATTTTTGTGTATAGTATAAGAAATAGGTCCAGTTTCATTCTTTTGCATGTGGCTGTCCAGTTTTCCCAACACCATTTATTGAAGATTGTCTTTTCCCTATTGTATATTCTTACTTCCTTTGTCATAGATTAATTAACCATATAAGTATGGGGTTTCTTCTCTGCTCTCTGTCCTGTTCCATTGATCCTGATCCATTGTGCTAGTACCATACTATTTTGATTACTCTATCTTTGTAGTATATCTTGAAATCTGGAATTGTGATACCTCCAGCTTTGTTTTTCTTTCTCAAGATTACTTTGACACCAATCCTCAATTCTTAACTTGGATGCTCAACTTATTAAGTTAAGCCTTTCATATTTTCTAATATATGCATTCAATACTAAACTTTTTTCCTAAGAACTTAGTTGCCTTCTACATACACATTTTGATAGGTAATATTTTCATCATTATTCATTTCAAAATATTTTCTAATTTACAATGATTTCTTTCAGACCCATGAGTGTTTTTCTAAATTTCCAAACAAAAGTGACTTTCTAGTTAACTACTTATTGCTGACAACTAACTTAACTGTATGTTTTTCAAAGAATGTTCTTTATATGATATCAATACTTAAAACTGGTTGAGTCTTGTTTTGATTAGGTGCTAATATTCATTGATGTTCCATGTATGCTTTAGAACAGGGATCAGCAGGGTCATGATTCCAGGGTCCTGGGATCGAACCCCGCATCGAGCCCCGCATTGGGCTCCCTGCTCGGTGGGAGGCCTGCTTCTCCCTCTCCCTCTCCCCCCGCTTGTGTTCCCTCTCTCGCTGTATCTCTCTCTGTCAAATAAATAAATAAAATCTTAAAAAAAAAAGAACAGGGATCAGCAAACTATGGCACACAAGCTAAATCCAGCCAGCCATTTGTTTCTGTAAATCAGGTTTTATTGGAATACAACCAAACTCATCTATTTATATGTTGTCTATGGTTGTTTTTATACCAAAGTGGTAGAGTTGAGTAGTTGTGATAGAAACTGTATGTCCTGCAAAGCCTAAAATATTTACCATCTGACCCTTTGTAGAGAAAGTTTGGTGACCCCTACTTTAATGGGATGTGTATTCTGTAGTTTTGGGGGCAATGTTCCTTATGTCCATTGGATGCAAATTATATTAACTTTGAGTTGTTTACTACATAGCCTTAGTTTTTTTTTTTTTTTTTTTTCTGTCTTGATCTAGCAATTATTGAGAGAAGTGCATCAAGATTTCCCCCTATGGTGGTATATTTGTTCATTTATCCTTATAATTCTGTTAAGTTTTTCAATTTTGCTGTAAATATAATCTGTCCTTAGGTGCACAGAAGTTTAGAATAGTTACATTTTCCTGCTAAATTTATTTTAAAAATTTGAATAGTAGATGGAATTTTGGCCTTACATACTAAAAGGATACACTAACTAAAGATGTACCTTTTTTGGTTGGTATCTGCCTGGCATGTATTTCAATTCTTTTAGTCAGTCTTTCTATTTAATTATATTTTAGATTTGTCTCTGTTGAATAGCAAAGAGCTAGAATCTATTATTTATTTCAGGAAGATAATTCCAAGTGCATTTAATATAATCACCATTAAATTTGTTTCTGTAAGCCTTTATTATGCTATTTATTTGTCCTGGATCTTGTATCTTTTGACTCTTTTTTGCTCTTTTCTTGCTCTCATTTGAATTATGTTTCAATTTCATTTTTTTCTCTTTGATAATTTGGAAACCACACACTATATCTTTATTTTTTAGTAATCTTATTTAACCTAAAAAAATCAAGTATCAGTAAATTACTTTACTTTTCTAGAATACTCTTATTGTAGTCAGCTTTTCTATTTATATAAAATTTTTCAATTTAATTCTATTATATTTTAACCCCTCCTAAAATTAGTATTGGTTTTTTTGCATGAGTTTCTTTGAACTAACCACAGATTTCTGCTTTTTCAGTTCATTTCTTATTACATTTCAAGACTTCCATATGAAGCCATTTCAACTAAGAAAAAAAAAAACTACGTACTTACAAAAGCAAGGTGTGAAATAAATAAGTATGAACCAAGAATTAATTTATTTGGATATTAAAGTGTAATCATTTTAATCAAAAATTTGTTCACTTAAAAGTCTAATAAGGTAGGCAAAGCCATAATTAAAGATAAAATAATGAAATTCACTCTTAAAAATAGATAATATAAAATTTAATGTTAAAAATTTTGAAAGCCTCCATCAATTACTTTACAGGAAAATTTTGATTACCAAAATCAACCCAAGAAGATGCAGAAAGCCTGAATAAATTAAAATTCATAAATAAAATAGAAGAAGTTAAAGAAGTTCCTTTAACAGAGTGCTAGGCTCAGACAATTTAAGGTATGAGTTATTAAAATTCTCAAAAAACCAAATAAATAAACCTTATAATATGATTTTAAAAACCACAGCATAGAAAAATGATAGAATATTTTAGAATATTTTTTTTGGTCCGGCATAACATTAATGCCAAAATATGACAGACCATTAGAGAAAAACAGGATTTAGACCAAATTTTTTTAAAAATTATCAAATTGGGGTGCTTGGGTGGCCCAGTTGGTTAAGTGTCTGCCTTCAGCTCAGGTCATGATCCCAGAGTCCTGGGATTGAGCCCCACATCAAGCTCCAGGGAGCCTGCTTCTCCCTCTTTCTCTGTGCTGCTCCCCTGCTTGTTTTCTCTCTCTCTCTGTCAAATAAATAAATAAAATCTTAAAAAAATTATCAAATTGAATTCACTGCATTTAAGTTTTAATATTCATATAAGGCTTATGTTTTAGAATTTATAAATAAGCCTATATTGATAGATCTATTAGCTAATTTGTCATATCAAAGCATCAAAGGAGAAAAATATCATATTTCCATGTTGAATATCTGTATAACTAGACCCATGATGTATTCTGGATATAAGGAAAACCGAGTAAATTAGAAAGATGATTATACTTCATTAATCCAATAAATAATATTAATTTCAAACCTGTGGTCAATGGCATCATTAACCATAAAACACAAAAGGTATATTGATAAAAATCAGAAATGAACAAAAGTACTTTCCTCACTATTACATATCACTGCTTCTGACAATTTCAGCCAATGCAACAAGGCAAGAAAGAGAATAAGTTGTTTAGATACTGGCAACAGGAGATATAATTATTATTTGCAAATTTTGTGATTCACTCGGTGGAAAAACTTTAAAACTCATCCATTGTATTATTTCAGTTAAGAAAGATTTAGTATTTGATTAATCGGAAAATAACTAGTCCCCAAATCATAGCTTTTCTATTTAACGGTAATTACCAGTTAGAGTATATGATTTATAAAACATTTACACTAATAAAACTTTAAAAAATGAAAAACAAATTTTAAATAGAAAAGATTTAAATGAATCATGATGTACTAAGGAATGTTTTTTCTTTGTTATTCTAATATAACACCCAACAAGAGAGATCCATATATGTTTCACCCCTTTCTTCACTTTAAGATCATCAAGGTAGCTCATCTTTGAAAGAAACAGGTCAATATTTAGGATTGTCTTCCCTAAAAGGAAGTGAGATGCATGGATTTATAGTAGCTGTCCTTGGATTGTTAGATTACATTACAGGAAAGAGTTTTTTCAGCCTTTTATTTCTATAGAGTGTAATAAATCATGGAATCCTGAGGAATTACTGGCACAGGCAAAAGCGCAAGGGTTACACACATACCAATTGAAACATGTCTGATTCCTTCCAGATAACACCTCTAGGGAACACCTTCCAAAGAAGGTGACTGAGTGTGAGTCAGTAAGACCTGGGTGTGGCTGAGTGAGGAATTCCAGACTCCAGCATTAGTAAGCAGGATATGGATTCAGTGTGTGCCCACTTCCTTTGTAGGAGCAGTTGATTTGGGCAAGTGGCTAAGCAAAACAATCCCATTACAGCACAAAGAAGCAGAGCAGAGCGCAGATGTTTGCTGACAGTGCATCCTGTTCCATAAAAGGATAAATAGGGACCATGGACAGAGAGGCGACTTCTCCCTGACTCTAACGTTGAATGTCTAGAGCTATCATTTGCAACTGAAGAAGTCTGTCAGCTCCCAATAATCTTAAATTATCCCAAGTTAAGGGAAAGAATTTTCATAGATCGGTACTAGACCTTCCACCTGTCTTGATGGTGGAATCTAGAAAAACATCATAATACAATTTGATAAAATAAAGAAGATGGAAATATGACCCTAACTGTATCCTTTATGTTATATATATATATAGAGAGAGAGAGAGAGAAAGAGTTAATGAGGCCCTTTTTGCATGATGGTGTGTCTTCTACTTTGTGACTCTTTTACTTTCTGTGAGACTCTTGCTTTCCATCGTTTTCTTCCTTCTTCCATTCACTGTCAGATCTTCAAAGGAGATCTAACTTGGGCTGTCACACTTCCACCCTAAGCACCGCCTTCCCAAGATTGCCACCTCTGGTTCTGCAACTTCCTATCTCTTCTCTCTCCCAACTCCTTCGAAGGCTGTGGCTTTGATCCATGGGGCCTCAGACTCCCATTGAGGTAAAGCCCTCTTTTTTGGAGGGTAACATTATCATATTTCACCAACTACAGGACCCTACTACACTCTTTTCCTGCATAATCTTCACATTATTTCCCCGGTTACATGTAAATGAACATTTGTGTGTTCCCTTTCTCTTAGTTTTGCTCTACATGTGAGTTGTGGGTGGTTTTATTAGCTCTCTTTATGGATCTGTACAGTCTTTGAAGGGTGGGTGGAAGGATTACTATTTAAGTATCCAGAATTATCCTAGGGAGATATGAAGTCCAAAACATTATGCTAAAACTAAAATAATATTTTAAGTTTTTAAAACCATAGATTATTTTCCTTTTCTCTTTTTAAACCTACTTTGATTTTTATATTCATATCTCTTAATGCTTACAGAATATAAATTATATGTTGACACTACCTTCAGAGCCTAAGATCCTTAACCCATGAATGCATTTGTAACTTTAGCTTGTTTAGCATTTGATGCTAATAGATTCTTCAGCAAAGACATAAACTGATGTAGTCCTAGACTAGAGTTTTGCATTAGAGGCCAGCAGTTCCCCTCTGAGACTAAAATGGAGGTTAATCTTCTATTAATCTTACATGTTTTGCTTGGACAATTCTTTTGATATTTGATACTGAAGAGGTCTGCCCTTTGTTCTTAGCCATCCTCTTCTGGAAATTTTTCATCTGAATCACAGCACTATAATTCTCATGACAAATTGATATTCTGCATTATGTTTTAAAGTTAATCTTTTCAGATAACTTTTACTTGTAAAACATATTGTTTTTTACAAGAATAAAAAAATAGTGGAGTTGTTCAGCTGTAATTTTTAATATATTCTTAGGTCTTTTATATTCCTTGAATTTATTGGAGCTAGATGAATGATGGTATATCACCAGTTTAATTGTTACCTGCTAAAAACAAACTTTTGTTTCAAATATAGTCTACAATTTTAAGTGAACAACCAAAGCTATTTACAACTTTTTAACAAATATTGCTGTCTATAATAAAATGTGGTAAAATGTTATTTTTTAAAATCAACCTTTTGTGTGTAAATGCCACTTCTCATAACTAATAATCAAGGCTAGCTTAATATTAAGTGTTATGCTGCAAGGAGACAATTATCTTTAAAATCAGGATATTTTGGGCGCCTGGGTGACTCAGTTGGTTGGGCGACTGCCTTCGGCTCAGGTCATGATCCTGGAGTCCCTGGATCGAGTTCCGCATCAGGCTCCCTGCTCGGCAGGGAGTCTGCTTCTCCCTCTGACCCTCCCCCCCTCTCATGTGCTCTCTCTCTCATTCTCTCTCTCAAATAAATAAATAAAATCTTTAAAAAAAATAAATAAAATCAGGATATTTCTAAGTTGAGCCAATAGTCCTAAGATATATAAAAACATTTATCTACTAAAGGCCAGGTATTTGCCCTTCCTAAAAAACAGACAAATGGTTATTTCTTGACTTTCTTTTCTAAGGATTTGTATAAATTTTTATAATAATATCACAGTGGTTTTTTTAAAGTATTTTTTTCACTATTTGGATACATTTGTTCTTTAAGTTAATTTTAGAATCTGTTTTTCATGTTAAAAATAATCTCATACCATTAAGTGGATTTGTATTATATATATTATATATATAATACAATATATACATACATTATATATAATATAATATTATATATATATGTATATATATATATATATATATAATCAGCAAAACTAAGAGAAAGAGAACACACAAATGTTCATTAACATGTAACCAGGGAAGGGGTGCCTGGGTGGCTCAGTTGGTTAGGCGACTGCCTTCGGCTCAGGTCATGATCCTGGAGTCCTGGGATCGAGCCCCACATCGGGCTCCCTGCTGGGTGGGAAGCCTGCTTCTCCCTCCCCCAGTCCCCCTGCTTGTGTTCCCTCTCTCGCTGTGTCTCTCTCTGTCAAATAAATAAAATCTTTAAAAACAACAACAACAACAAAAAAAAACATGTAACCAGGGAAATAATGTGAAGATTATGCAGGAAAAGAGTGTAGTAGGGTCCTGTAGTTGGTGAAATATGATAATGTTACCCTCCAAAAAAGAGGGCTTTATCTCAATGGGAGTCTGAGGCCCCATGGATCAAAGCCACAGCCTTCGAAGGAGTTGGGAGAGAGAAGAGATAGGAAGTTGCAGAACCAGAGGTGGCAATCTTGGGAAGGCGGTGCTTAGGGTGGAAGTGTGACAGCCCAAGTTAGATCTCCTTTGAAGATCTGACAGTGAATGGAAGAAGGAAGAAAACGATGGAAAGCAAGCGTCTCACAGAAAGTAAGAGTCACAGAAAGTAGAAGACACACCATCATGCAAAAAGGGCCTCATTTACTCAAGACTTTATACTTCTGAGTACCAACAGAAGAGTATGTTCTTGAGCTAAGAAACCTAGTAAGCACCCAAACCCCTCATAGTTCTCCTCGGGGATGCGGGTTGTTGCTGACTTAGGAAAATCCAAGACATTTAAAAAGTGGCCAGAAAGTCAGACAACATCCTCATTAAGCTATAATAAAAAGAAAGGAAGATGCAATTTTTTCATTGGATGAAAATATTCCTAAAAATGTAGCAGAGAAAAATTATAACCCAGCACTCAAATATAAAGTCCATAATACTAAAGTAGGAATGGCAAATAAGAGAACACACCGTAAAAACAAAGATTTAGAAATAAAGAATAAGAAATGACATGAATAAGAATAAGAAAGAAGAGAAATGACAAAATGTAGAAAGTTGGAAAAAATAGAATTGACCAAACTCAGGAAAGAAATGGAAAAAAAAATCATTTTAGAAATAAAGACAATTACAAACTGTTCAACAGAAAATAGCTCCAGCAGTAAAATAAGGAACATTTGAATAAGGAATGAAAAGAGCCAAGAGAACATACACAAAATAGGAGAGAGGGAGAGAGAGAAGGGTATTCAAAAGAAAAATTCTAGATACAGAAAATAAGTAAAGCAAGTAGCGTGTGTGTATGTTGCAAGAAGAAAAACAACTATGAAATTTAAATTTTGGTCAATTATGATACATTATCTGGTAAAATTAATAGGCTCTAAAATTAAAGAAAAACCCTCTGGGCTTCAGGCAAAAAGACTGTCGGGAAAATATCAGCAATGTATTTCTTTTTTTAAACTTTTATTTTAATTCCAGTTAACTTACAGTGTTATATTGGTTTTATGTGTACAATATAGTGATTCAACACTTCCATACATCACCCTGTGCTCATCACAACAAGTACATTCCTTAATCCCCATTACCTATTTAACCCAACCCCCCCACCCACGTCCCCTCTGGTAACCATCAGTTCTCTATAATTAAGAATCATTTTTTTTATTTGTCTTTCCCTCTCTCTCTCTTTTCCCCTTTATTCGTTTGTTTTGTTTCTTAAATTCTACATTCTAGTGAAATCATGTGGTATTTGTCTTTCTGTGACTTATTTTGCTTAGCATTATACTCTCTAACGCCATCCATGTAGTTGTAAATGGCAAGATTTCATTCTTTTTGATGACTTATTATTCCATTGCATGTGTGTGTGTGTGTGTACAGAGGATATATATATATATATGAATAGATATATGTGGTATATATATACCACATCTTCTTTTTTTTTTTATGATTTTTTTTTATTCTTATGTTAATCCCCATACATTACATCATTAGTTTTAGATGAAGTGTTCCATGATTCATTGTTTGTGCACAACACCCAGCGCTCCATGCAGAATGTGCCCTCCTCAATACCCACCACCAGGCTAACCCATCCTCCCACCCCCCTCCCCTCTAGAACCCTGTTTGTTTTTCAGAGTCCATCGTCTCTCATGGTTCGTCTACCCCTCCGATTTCCCCCGCTTCATTCTTCCCCTCCCGCTACCTTCTTCTTCTTCTTTTTTTTTCTTAACATATATTGCATTATTTGTTTCAGAGGTACAGATCTGAGATTCAACAGTCTTGCACAATTCACAGCGCTTACCAGAGCACACACCCTCCCCAGTGTCTATCACCCAGTCACCCCATCCCTCCCACCCCACCCCCCACTCCAACAACACTCAGTTTGTTTCCTGCAATTAAGAATTCCTCATATCAGTGAGATCATATGATACATGTCTTTCTCTTTTTGACTTATTTCACTCAACATAATACCCTCCAGTTCCATCCACGTCGTTGCAAATGGCAAGATCTCATTCCTTTTGATGTCTGCATAATATTCCATTGTATATATATACCACCTCTTCTTTATCCATTCATCTGTCGATGGACATCTTGGCTCTTTCCACAGTTTGGCTATTGTGGACATTGCTGCTATAAACATCAGGGTGCACATACCCCTTCGGATCACTACATTTGTATCTTTGGGGTAAATACCCAGTAGTGCAATTGCTGGGTCGTAGGGTAGCTCTATTTTCAACTTTTTGAGGAACCCCCATACTGTTTTCCAGAGTGGCTGCACCAGCTTGCATTCCCACCAACAGTGTAGGAGGGCTCCCCTTTCTCTGCATCCTCACCAACATCTGTCATTTCCTGATGTTAATTTTAGCCATTCTGAATCTTTTTAAAAATATTTTTTCATAATGCTTTTTGAAACTGAGTTATAAGACATACAGTAAAGTACAAAAAGTGATTTTTTACTAATTTATGCCCCTACAAAACCACCATCCAGATTGAGATATAAACTATTATCACCACTCCAGAAGCCTACCTCATTTCCTTTTAAGGTCAGTACACTTTCTTCTGACATTTATCAAAATAAAGAGTAACTACACTACTTTTTTTTTTAATTTTATTTATTTATTTGACAAAGACACAGCAAGAGAGGGAACACAAGCAGGGGGAGTGAGAGAGGGAGAAGCAGGCTTTCCACCGAGCAGGGAGCCTGATGTGGGGCTCGTTCCCAGGATCCTGGGATCATGACCCGAGCCGAAGGCAGATGCTTAACGACTGAGCCACCCAGGCACTCCAAGAGTAACTACACTTTTGACCTTTATCACAATAGATTAGTTTTGCCTATTCTTGACCATCATATAAATGAAACTACACAATATGTATGCTTTGGGCTCAATATTATGTCTGCTAGATTTATCTATGTTGTTGTGTTCAGTAGTTGTGGGTTTTTTTTTTTCCATTACTAGGTACTATTTATTCACTATCAAGTTGATGGATAGTTGGAATGTTTCTAGATTTTTACTATTATGAATAAAGGTAAAATGACCATTTTTACACATCTTTTGATAGATATACACAATAATATTTCTGTTGCACATATACTTAGAAGTATAATTGCTGGGTAGTATGGGTACACACATGATCAGCATTAGTAGATTCTGCCAAAGAATTGTCCAAAATGGTTCTATCGATTTATACTCTTTTCAGCAATGTGTGATAGCCTGATTTCCTGTACATCCTTGCCAACACCAGATATTGTTAGTTCTTTTAATTTTAGTCAGGCTTGTGGGTGTGTAGTAATATTTTATTATGGCTTTCAAATGTATTCCTGATAGCTAATTCTGTTGATCGCCTTTTCATATGTTTATCTGCAATTTCTACATTCTTTTTTATACAGAGTCTGTTCGTATTTCTGTCCCATTATCTTTTTTTATTGTTTTTTACCTATTGATATGTTAGAAATTTTTTATATTCTGGATATGGGTTCTTTGTGCGATATATGCACTGAAAACTTTTTCCAGTGTTCAGTTTACTTTTTACTTTTAAAATCTCTTTTGATGAATAGAACATCTTAATTTTTATGAAGTTCACCAATTCACCAACTATCTTTTATAGTGTGTGTGTGTTTTTTTTTAAAGATTTTATTTATTTATTTGACACAGAGACAGAGAGAACACAAGTAGGCAGAGCGGCAGGCAGAGGGAGAGGGAGAAGCAGGCTCTCTGCTGAGCAGGCAGCCCAATGTGGGGCTTGATCCCAGGACCCTGGGATCATGACCTGAGCTGAAGGCAGTCGCTTAACTGACTGAGCCACCCAGGTGCCCCTGTAGTGTGTTTTTGATTCCTATGTACTTTAACTACCCCAAGGTCCTGACAATGGTTTAGCTTTCACATTTCAGCGTATGCCCTATTTCCAGTTGATTTTGTTTACTATGTAAGGTCCATTTTTTTCAACGAGTATACAATTGATTCATTACTGCTTATTTAGGTCTGCTTTAATTTCTCTCAGCCATGACTGTAGTCTTCAATTGTGTTACATTTATTCCTAGGCATTTAATTTCTTGGAAACTTGTTTATGTATCTTTATATCTCATTTTCTAATTCCTTGTTCCTAATATGTAGAAATATAATTTGTTTTTAATATTGATCTTGTATCCAGTAACCTTGCTAAATTCACTTACAAATTCTAACCATTTGTAGATTCCTTTATATTTTCTAAATATTCAATATGTTACTGAAAATTATGATGGTTTTACTTTTTTCTGTCCGATCTTTATAGATTTTATGTTCTTCTCTTGAATTTTTACAGTGTTTAGGAGTTCCAATAAAATTTGAATAGAATTGATGGCATTGGACCAATTTGTCTTATTCCAAATTCTTAGGGAAAGTGTTCAATATTTCATTATTTATTATAATTTAACCATAGGTTTTTGTGGACATGCTTTTTCAGATGAAAGAGGATGTCTTCTATTCCTATTTGTGAGATTATTTTTTATCATGAATTGATGTTCAATTTTATCAAATGCCTTTTCTGCATCTATTAGGATGATTGTATGATTTTTGTCATTTTGTTAATGTGGTCAGTTACAATTATTGATTTCTCTTATGTTGAAAGCTATCTTACACCACTGGAATACACTTCACTTAGTCATGAGGTATTATATATTGGTGGATTTGATTTGGTAATATTTGCTCAAGTTTTGTGCATCTATTCACAAGGAAGAAATTGGCATGGAATTTTGCTTCCTTGCAATGCCCTTGCCAATTATTACCCTATGAGAAACACAAGAAATGGGAAGTGTTCCTTTTTAATTATTTGTTGGAAGTGATTTCTCAAATTGGGATTATTTCATGTTAAATCTCTGGAAAGTTGAAAATTGTGGCTTCATTTTCTTTAATGGATATAGGAATAAGCAGAATTTCTATCTATTTTCATGTCAGTCTTGGAAGCAAGTCTAGCTTCATGGGCATAGAGCCTGTGAAGTCACATGCACTTATAAATGTCTTACACTTAATTTAATGCTTCATTGTCAACATCTTTAAATTTTTTATTAATGTTTGAACAAAGAAACTCCTCATTTTGCACTGGACCCCTCAAATGATAGAGTTATTCATGTTTTGTTATATGTGGTTTTAAAGGTAGTCACTTATTTGATCTAAGTTATCAAATTTATTGGTATTAATTTGTTAATAACCATTAGTTCTATTTTCAGTATCTTTAGAATCTGTAATGTCTGTTTTTCTACTTACTATATTGATAATTTTTTAAAGGATTTTTGTTATTTACTCATTTATTTAAGAGAGAGAGAGCACAAGCAGGGAGAGAGGCAGAGGGAGAGGGAGGAGCAGGCTCCCTGCTGAGCAGGGAGCCCTATGCAGGGCTCAATCCCAGGACCCTGGGATCATGACCTGAGCCGAAGGCAGCCGCTTAAACGACTGAGCCACCCAGGTGCCCCTATGTTGATAATTTATATTCTTCATCTTTCTTTAATATCTTGCTATTAAAAAAATACTTCATTAATCTTTTTTCAGAAACAATTTTTGTCTGCGTTTATTTTCTTTAAAATTATGTCTGCCTTTTGGGGTGTCTGGGTGGTTCAGTCAGTTAAGTGTCTGCCTTCAGCTCAGGTCATGACCCCAAGGTACTGGGATCAAGTCCCAAATCTGCATGTGGCTCCCTGCTGAGCAGGGAGTCTGCGTCTCCCTCTCCCTCTGCCTCTCCCCACTGTGCTCTTTCTCTCTCACTCTTGTTCTCGCTCTCTCTCAAATAAATGAATAAAATCTTTTTTTTTAAAGATTTTATTTATTTATTTGACAGAGACAGAGATAGCGAGAGCAGGAACACAAGCAGCGGGAGTGGGAGAGGGAGAAGCAGGCTTCCCCCCCGAGGAGGGAGCCCGATGTGGGACTTGATCCCAGGACCCTGGGATCATGACCTGAGCTGAAGGCAGACGCTTAACGACTGAGCCACCCAGGCGCCCGATTAAAATCTTTTTAAAAATTATGTCTGCTTTTTGAAATTTTAATTACTGTTATCTTTATTAACTTCCTTCTACTTTTTAAGGAGTATTTAAATATGTTTAATTTATAGTTAATTTTCTAGTTTCTTGAGATAGTAGATTGGATTTTCAAACTTTCTTCTTAATATACTAATTTAGAGCTAAAAATTTCCCTTTGTTCACCATTTTAAATGCATCTCAGAATTTCTGATATGTCAGATTTTTTTCATTCAATTTAAAATATAATTCATTGTGATTTCTTTTCTGACATGTGTTATATAATAGTGTGTTTAATCTCCAAACCCTTAGATATTTCCCGATAATCTTATATTGATTTCTAGTTACTCTATAGGATTTCAGTTCTTTGGAATCTACCTATGTACATTGCCTACATAGATCAGCAAATGGTCCATTTGGTAAATATTCCAAATGCACTTGAAAATGTTTATTCTGATTATGTTGGGTGTAGTGTTCATTGTGTTGTTTAAATTTCTTATGTCTTTAATTTTTTTCTTGTTCATTTATTAAAAAGTTTTAAAATATCAAATTACAATCATAGATTTGTATTTCTTTTTAGTTCTCTGTGTTTCCTTCAATGTATTAACCTTTTTAATAGATATGTAAACATTTATAATTATTATTTCCTCCTGTTGGTTAAATTGAACCTTTTATCATTGTGAAGTGTTCTTCATAAACTTAGTTAATTCTTGTCACTTTTCTTTCTCTTCTGTTGATAGACTACAACAGCTTTATTTTGATTTTTGATTGCATGGTATGCATTTTCACCTTTTTCTTTCAGATATTTATAACTGTATATAAAGTATGTCTCTTGTAAACAGTATTGAGTTAAATTTTGAATTTTTATTTGTTTTTTTTTTGTTTGTTAATCTAACCTGACTGTTCTCCCTTTAACTGAAGTGCTTAGTCAATTTACATTTCATATTACTGAGATGGTTGAGTTTGAGTCAACCATCTTGCCATGATTTTCTAATTGTTTCATCTTTGTTTCTTCATTTATCTTTTCTGGCCTTCCTTTGGATTAATCATTGTTCCATTTTTTTATTCATTCTTTCCTCTATTAGCTTTCTAGATATATATTTTTTTGTTATTTCATTGATTACTCTTAAAATCACTATATGAATTCTACATGGTAAGTTGTAATACTTCCCTAGGCATACAAGAAACTAAAATAGTTTAATTCCATTAACCAAAACACCTTTGGTGCCATCAATTTCATATATTTTAAATATAAGGTTTTATATGCATAAGATATAATAGGTAACAACTTTAAACAGAATGTTTTGTGGGTTTTTTTTTTTTTTTTACTGGAAACAATAAGCTGTAGGAAACTAAAAAGGAGTAGAGTGAGAATTCCTTATAAAAATAAAAAGAACATATACAATTGTATCTTCAAGAATTTTCATGGAACATTATGGCCCATCAAATTAAGGTATCCCCATTCTCTAACAAAAACAAACTGAGAAAAGGCAGCATGAAAATATTCTAATGCAGTGCTGCCCAACACAACTTTCTGTGATGATGGAAATGTTCCATTATCTCTGTGTTGTCTAATATAGAATCTACTAGCCACATGAATACTCACAATGTACCTAATGTGATTGAGGAACTGAATTTTTAATATAGTTTAAATAGCCACATGTGGCTAGTGGTTACCAATTGAACAGCACAGTTCCAATGCCTCATGGCTCAAAACCAGTGGTTTCTTTGGGGGACTTCTCTAATCACTGCTGAAGGGTGTAGAGGGTTGAGGGTGGAAAGAGAGGAAAGTTCTTAACAGATCTATTTAGTTACTTAAACAAGTTCCACAGCTTTCAGGGGCAGGGACTGAGGAAAGGACTCTAAGGGAGACCTGAGTATGCCCTTGAACTCCTGGCTAATGCCAAAGGGAGTAAAAGGCCTAGGATTTGGCTCACTCAGATAGGAAGAGGCCTGTGGTGCCACACACAGAATCTGAGGCTTGGGCCATCTGTGCATGGAAATCATCCGCTATGGGGCTGTTGGGAGGTGGGGATGCTCATTTCTGGACAGGGTTTTTGGGGCTAGAAGAGGATTTAGAGGTGGAGGGAGGACCTGAGGGCCCTTTCTGGCCAACTGCAGGCTGGATAAGCCCTTTGTTTTTAGGGAGCAAGGTCTTGTTCTTGCTCTTGAACACTTTGCTGGGATCCAGCTTGTTCACAAAGGAGTTGGTCTCTTCTGCAAGCAGGTTTGGGTTGTAGGTGATAGGTTTATGCAGGTTGAACCATTGCTTGGCCTGTGAGCTAATGCCATAGCTGGTGAAGGCATACTACCACGGCGGCAGGCCTAGGTGCACGATGAGGAGGCAATAGTAAGTGGTAAAGGTAGCCATGAGAAAATGCCAGTATAACGCTCTGTCCAGGAACCAGATCTCAGTGTCTCGTGAATGCTGGTTTCCTCTTCTGTAGACAAGGCCAACCTCCCCATTCAGATTGCAAGGATCCAGCTCAAAAACCACACTGGGAGAATCCAAGTGAGGCTTCTCTGGCTGGTTCTCACTGGCTCCAAGTGCATCAACTTCCAGGTCTGCAGAGTTGGTGCATTAGGGAGTGCATACACAGAAGACTGGTTGGGTTGAGTCGGTTTTGAGATGCTGTTAATTGCCATGCTGCCCAGTGGAATGGTGTGCTCATCAAGCTTCATGCTCCGTGTCATGCGGAAGCCATTTGTCATCAGGTAAAAATACTTCACATTCTCAGGTAGCACACAGTTTTTGTTTTGTTGTTGTTGTTGTTGTTGTTGTTGTTGTTCCTATGAGGAAACCATATGACACTCAGCAGGTGGCTTTTCTAAGATAGTGACTTCTGTCACATCTGGTGAAGATTCTAGGCTGCAGGTGATCCTCAGCTTCTCCTGGTACAGCTTGCTGCAGCCTGGGGGAGCATCCCCGCCATGGCTCACGTCCCACTCTGAGCTCATTTATAGTTTTCCATGTTTACATCTTCAAGTGCTCTCATTCCATTTTGCAGTTATGTGCTTCCATCTGGGATCATTTTCCTTCAGAACTCCCGGTAGTGTTTCTTGTAGTGCAGATTTGCTGGCAACAAATTCTCTCAGCTGTGTTTAACTGTAAACATCTTTACTTATCCTTCGATTTTGAAGGATTTTTTGCTGGATATAGAATATTGGTTTGCAGGGTTTGTTTGTTTTCCTTTAGCGCTTTAATGTTAATCTTTCATTTTCTGACATCCATAGTTCCTGTTGAAATGTCAGTCATTAGTCTTTTTGATGCTCATTTGGAGGTATTATCTCTGTTTTTCTAGGTATGCAAAGATTGTCAGTCTCTTTTTAGCTTTCATAAGTTTAATTATGATGTGCCTAGTTGTGTTTTGTTTGTTTGGTTTTGTATTCTGCTTGGGGTATATAGAGGTTCTTGAATGTGTAGTCATATGTGTTTTAATTAGTTTGGAGAAATTCTTAGCCAATATTTCTTCCAATATTGCTTTTTATATTCAATATAATATTTCTTATTGTACATAAAACCTTTCTTATCTCTTTGTTCAAATGTTACTGTGTTTTACTGAGGAAATATCTCCTGATCTCCTGGACTTTGGCACAAATATCATACTCTCTGCTTTCCTGTAATGAGGTCACATAATCAATTTAAGAGTTGAGAAAGTGTTAAATTAACCCAGCTTTCTGACACTTCATGCAGTAATGTAACATCATAATCCAACAGGCAGAAAAACCAAATAACATCACTTTTTCCACAAATTAGAAGAAGGTATCTGTAAATCATATAACAAGGAATTCTTACTCAGGATGCATAAAAAATACCTGTTAATAATAAAAGACACAGAGTAAACTGGAAAAATGGGAAAGGAGTATAAAGAGGCAATTTATAGAAGAATAGCCAATAAAATGTGAAAAAAATAATTTTCAATCCCATTACTAATCAAGAAAATAGAAATGAAAACAGTAATGAAGTACAACTTCTCATTTATATGAATGGCAGTAAAGACTTCAGTAATGCACAATGTTGTAAAAAAAAAACTTGAAGAAATATAAATTCTTATACATTGCTGGCTACAAATATTTGGAGAGCAATTTGGCAAAATATAGTAGGTCAAATGAATATGATTTTAGCTATTTCACTTTCACATACATATATATGTACAATGAGCTATGTATATAAATATTGTAATAACCAAAATTTGGGACTAAACTAAATAGCCATCAACAGGGAAATGAACACACTGTGCTATATTTATGTAACGGAATACTAGAAAATAAACAAAGCAGATCTTCATGAAACAATATGGATTTATAGGGTATATCCAAAACATAATAGTAAAAATGCATGATGGCAATGGACACACATGGTGTGACACCGTATATAAGTACCTTTGAAACACAAAGAATGATACTTCATATTGCTATGGGTTATTATATTTATAATACAAGCATTGAAATATGCACAGAAAGTATACACTCCAACATCAGGAGAGCAGTTGCTTCTCATGAAAGTGAGAAGAAATAAGAAAGAGGTGCATTTTGAGTCTTGAGCTCTGTTAAAATAGAAAAAGCGCCTGAAACAGATCTGGCAAACTCCTATCATGTTTTTTAAACTGGGTTGATTATACTAGTTTCCTGTAATTTTCTGTACATTTGAAACCTTTCACGATAAAGATTAAATTGTAAAATTTAAGCTCTATTTTTATGTTTAAAATTTTAAGCTAAGTTTAAAGGGAAGTATTAACCTTTAATGGAAGAAAACATAAAATTTTTAAAGATTCAACCTTAGTAATGATCCTGGAAATACCAATTAAAATAATGATGAGATACCATTTTATTGTAACAAAGAGTGATTCGTTTTTCTGTTCCTTTAAAACCCAATGTATTGGGCATTTGCATTCTTAGATTCTTAGATGGTGATAAGCTGATATAACTTTAATGTAATTGGTCAGTACATTCTGAGACCATTAGCATGTTTATACCTCTTGACTGAGCTACTTCCACTTCAAAGAAACAGAAATGTGGTTGATAAACATCTAGGGCTGAAATTCTGGATTATTTTTATTTTTATCCTTTTATATACTTTTAATGTTTATACAGTATGCAATATGTATAATAACCCATTTTAAAATCGAAATATAATCTATCAATTTTGCATGAAAAACTTGAACACCCTAAACAATAAAACTCCTAGGAGAATAATTAAGTGCTGTATTAGTGCAACTGGGAAGCTGTACTAGATACAGGCAAACCCACAGGGCACATGGTCAGGTCTGCTCAAGGTAGGCCAAGGAATGCTGTGTCAACCAGAAGATTCAGCTTATCAAGAGGAGAGTAAGGAGGGAACGATATTCATTTCAAAGGAAAAAAACCTCACACTGGCATAAAATCGTGTTCCTCAAAGTATGACACAAGTGTACCTCCTAATCATCTGGAGTCATTGTAGTGTACATCTCTGCCAACTCAAACCCACTAAATCAAAACTCCGGGGCCTGGGGCATAGGACCCTGCCTTATGCCTGGCTCCCTGGGTGGTTCTCATACCCAAAATTTGTTAACTACATTACAAAAAACCAAAGCGGTATGACATTCTTTGGAAATTGACCATAATTTAGTGCAAACTGAATTGTAGCTTACAGGTGATGGTGGAATGGGGGGAGATAAATCTGGAGAGGAATGTCATGGTCCACTTGTAAGAAGACTTAAATGGCACAGTAGGAACTTTGACAGTTAACATGAAGATCCAATAGGAAACCACTGAAGAGTTTTAAGAGTAGTAACCCGATACGATTTTTTTTTTTTTCCAGAAAGATTACCCTGGCATCAGTGTGGATGACTGGATAGGGAGCAGACAGGCAGGAAGGAAACTTGGGAGAATGTATTAATTTTCCTGGAATAAGATAGCAGCATTAGCGTAGACTTGAATACATACACTTGGTGACCAATTGAATACTGAGTGAAGGGAGAAGTAATTTGGGATGAATCCGATTCCCACATTTGCTTGCCTCCATTCTAGACTTATAACAGAATATCTAGACAAAGAATATCTTAAAACTACAAGCTGTACTTTTCTACCTTTGCTTATTTTTATCACAAGACCAATATTTTACTGGAAACATGAAGCCTATAAAGATAAGCTTGTGCAGCCACTATAATAATACAAGGACAGACACTCCAGAGGACATTCTCTTACTGAATAATATCATTAGCTAAATGTCTACAAGACTGTCATCAGAGATAGGATGTATACTTGGAGATACTGTGATCCAGGCAATCTTAAAGGCTCCATTGCAGTTTCTGTGGTTCAACATGTGACAGTGTGTGTGCATAGGGGAGGAATGAGTGGTGGTCCCGAGTAATTTTTTTTTCAATAAAAGACTATTTTATTAAAAGCCAGCCCATTCTTTTTTGTGTCATTTTGTGTCCCACAATGAGACATTCCTTTTAATCAGTCTGTCTGGTAAAACCACAGCAGTGACTTGTCTTCAGGCTGATTGTGGCAAGAAGGAATTTCCCTTAGACTGCAGGATGACCTACGACAGCTTTATATATTTCCTCATTAAAATAAAATGGCAGACGTTTGGGGTATTAGAAAATTGTTTTCCAGAGGCTCTAATTCCTACCCAACCTGAACAGACAGCTACAGCTATAGCCTGAATGTAGGCTGAGCAATCTCCTGAGGTCTTTGGCTGCAGGGGAGTTAAAGGGGGCAAATACCAAATCAAGCTTCCCTGTAGCACGAGGAATCCCCAGAATTCCCAAAGGCTCTGTATCACTCACTGGACAATCCCAGAGCACATAAGATCCTTCTGTTGTAATCATTCTCAAAAACCACCAAAAGTAGTCCAAATACAGGCCTTACTCAAACAAAAACCTTTTAATGATATGCTGCTTTTTGGTTACATCCATAGAGAAGCTAAGAAAGCACTCCTCCTCCCACTCCTTTTAAAAATGTCATTGGTTTTGGGCGCCTGGGTGGCTCAGTCGGTTAAGCGGCTGCCTTCGGCTCAGGTCGTGATCCCAGGGTCCTGGGATCAAGCCCCACGTCCAGCTCCCTGCTCAGTGGAGAGCCTGCTTCTCCCTCTCCCTCTGCCTGCCTCTCTGCCTACTTGTGCTTTCTCTCTCTGTGTCAAATAAATAAATAAATAATCTTTAAAAAAAAATGTCATTGGTTTCTTGGAGAACCTAACGTATCTGTCCTATAGAGTGTCCAACATTATGGATTTGGCCGATTGACCTTCCCTTGTTTCTTGTAAATTGTGCCTTTATCCCCAATATTGCCTCATGATCTGGCAATATGATAGTGAGATCTAGAGGTTTGATTAACTTCTGGTTCAATTTTTTTTTTCTTTCTGCAAGATTCCTTCATGGGGAGGAGGTGTGCATTACTTATTGCATCATATCAAGAAGCAAATAATGTCTATTGGCACATTTTTATTAATGTTAAAATTATCCATGGATTCAGAGACATAAGCCTAATTTCTCCATCAACCTTTCATGCCATGATTTTAGCATCCACAGATGATCATTACCCAGATGTATACTTTCATTAGAGCTATGTTCTCACATTTTAGTGCATGTGGTAGGTGAGATTCTTCTGTGAATAGCTTCCATATACTAGTTAGTTTCCTGGTATAATTTTAAGGATAAACAAAAAAGGATAAATGCTTTATTCTTTCTGTTAATTTATCATTTTTCAAAGTAATGAGAGAGTGCCCTAGCAACCTCCAAAAGTGACCAAGGAGGTGTGTATGTGTGTGTAATTATTAACTTGTTTTGTATTCATTTTTATATATCTATATATATTGCAGTCATTATTTGTTTTGATGTTCATAGTGCCTCATTTTATTTATTTATTTTTACGATTTTATTTATTTTTTGACAGAGAGACAGCGAGAAAGGGAACACAAGCAGGGGAGTGGGAGAGGGAGAAGCAGGCTTACGGCCAAGCAGAGAGCCTCATGCGGGGCTCGATCCCAGGACCCTGGCATCATGACCTGAGCCGAAGGCAGACACTTAACGACGGAGCCACCTAGGCGCCCCCATCTTGCCTCATTTTAGATCACTGAAAGGCCAACATTAATGTTACTCTCCTGTTTTTGTGACATGATTCAAATAGCTTCTTGCTATCTGGAATAGATGGCCCAGGTTCATCTTATATATTTCCTGTCCCAGACCTGGATTCAGTGATTTCTCCTAAGAGACCTGGTTCCTCTTAATGAGAAATCATATTTAGAGACCACAATCTGAATGGGAGGTGTACTTACTGGATTGTCATTGCTTCAAGGACTTTTCAATGAGAGAGTGGAAAATACTTTTTTTTCCCAAAGAGAAAATAAATTTTGATTTCATGCTAATATTTATATTCCAATTTAAAAGTTAAAGATTTTTTCTTCATTTCTTAATTTCATACTTTTTCACTTAACACTGAAAATCTTGACTTCTAAAGAAATAAATTCTTATATTTTCTTACAGAATATATAGTATAATGTAGCATTCTATGTAAGTTCAAAATAACAATATCAATATTACTAATAAGACTACTAAACGTATTTTCAGATTTCTTCACAATTTATTTGACCCTTAGATTATATCCCTTAAAAGATAGTCAAAATACTGGCTTTGAAAGTCACCAGAAATAATTACGTATTCTCTCTGTAGTTAGGCAATTATCTGATATTCATTTGGGTTCAATTGTTTTGGTTTGTTTTCAGTTGTAGAAGGAATGCTTTCTATTCTTTGTAATTTTGCTTTCTTATTATGCAAAATGTTTATATGGTCTAAGATCACAAGTATATAATAAGGTATATTCACATAAATTTTATCTCCATGCCTGTCCCATCCTGTTTCCTCCTTCCTGCTGTAGGTAACTATTTTTAGTATCTTTATGTCCTCTGTGATGTGTGTATTTATTCATGTTGTTCTAGACCCTTTTTTAAAATGTATTCTGAGGATCAGATGATATCCACATATAGATATTTTGCTCATTTTTCATCCATTTCTTCAATCCCCTACTGGTGATTATCTGGTTTGTTTCCAGTTTTTGATTCTTCCAAATAATACATCAATGAATGTCCTCAGGAATATACCATTTTGTATTTTTGTCACAATACCTCTAGGATAGATTTTTTTTTTTTAAGATTTTATTTATTTGAGCGAGAGAGAGCACAAGTAGGGGGAGTGGCAGGCAGAGAGAGAGGGGGAAGCAGGCTCCCCACCAAGCGGGGACCCCAATGCGGGACTCCATCCCAGGACCCTGGGACCATGACCTGAGCTGAAGGCAGACGCTTAACGACTGAGCCACCCAGGTGCCCCGGGGATAGATTTTTAAAAGAGGGATTGCTCAAGTGAAGGGTAAATGCGCTTACAATTTTGCTAGATTGGGGGCATATTTTAAATATATTGATCTTGCCATGAAAATGTAGGAATTTTTAAAAATATTCTTATTACAGAGAAAAGAAAAAACTTTAACTAGAATGATCATATTTATCAAGAATAATTCATTAGTAGAATTTAAATTACTAAATTCATGGTCTGTAATTTAAGTGAATGCCTTGAACAGTTCAAAAATTTTAACAATTTTAGTGGTTTCCAATCTAAATATCTTTGGAAGTAATGTAAGATCTGTATGTATAAACAAATATATACATGTGAGTGAGGATGGATGGGTGGAAAGGTAGATAGAGAGAGAGAATTTTATCCCCAGAAGAAAGCATTTCTGATTTTAATAAATTTACTAACTTCTTATTCAAAAAAGTTATTATCTTCTAAATGACACAGTAGATAAAGAAGTTAGTCATGTCTATATAACAGCACTTGTAATATTTTCTAAAGTGTTGGTAAATCTGCAAGTTTGTTTCCTTGGAACTAAAATATAATCCAATTTTTAAATGCAAAATAAAATGTATTTGCTGGTCCTTTTTATGATCATATGTGTTAAGAGAACATGGCTATATTGTCTCATGCTTTTCAGTTACTATCACCTTCTGAAATCATGAAGAACAACTCCAAGAACTGGGTGAATCATATTTGCTTTTATATCTTATGCACAGCAAGAATTCAACTACATTAAAATATATGTGAACAGTAAATTAAAAATAATAGATTCACATTTGAATAGCAGCTAGTTATGTGTAAAAATACACAAAAAAGTAACCTGTAGCAATAAAAACTTGTGTATAAATCATTAATGATTCATTTCCCCATATCACCATATTCTTCTTCAGATATAACCATAGAGGCAATATCTCCACAAGATGACATATAGGAAAAAAGGTTAAAATTACTTCTTCCAAGTTTTCACCCTTCTATGAGCAAAGACAATCTTCGGCGTCTTCTTATCCTTTTGCTTCCTCACAGCTAAAGTCAACAAAATAAAAATAAATATCATATATCTCCAATCCATAGGCTCACTTTAAATAATCAACATTTCCAAGATGCTTACACACTCACCTCAAGTATTTTTAATGATTATAAAGTCAGTTTTACTCACTATCCACTCAAGTTAGTAACTTTCTACCTCTAAAAGGCAAGGATACAGTACGATCAGTACTAAAGTGCTCTTTATGTAGAAGTGGTCTAGAAATGGCAATATGCTATTAAGAACATGGATATATAAAATATAATTTTGCTTATGAATTATTTATAAAATTAGTTTAAAAATTGAATAAGAAAAAAACCTACCTTTTATACAAGCATATGTGCAGTCCTCCATGTTAACAAAGTTATTGTCATTCCCTCCACAGCCAGTATAAGTGAAGTTCTCACAGGCTTTGTGTCTTGGATTAAAATAATAGCGCGTCACATTAGCAGAGCATAGTCCCCCATCTTTCGGACTGTGACAATATGACGGAACTTGATGAAAAGGAAAACAAAATTAGAAATGCAGTAATACCAAAATTAATAAACTGTGATGATTACTGAAGTAACTGAAGAAAATCTAATCCCACTGAAGCTTCATTCTGAATTCAAAATATCATACTAAACCATTTAAAAAGTGTGTCTCAATTTTCAAGAAAGCTTACATGCTCTAGTTTGTTAATTCTAAAATTTTTATAAAGTGGAGAGAATTTCTTCTGAAGCTATGTCCTTGTATCATTTGAATGTGTTAAGAAATTAAACCCAAGAAACAGATATGGTCAGGTAGAAATCGGCTGGGTTTCAAGGATTGATATATGACATGCTTTAGTAAACCTTCTTGTGTTGGTAGGTTTATTTTAAATGTTTTTATCAGCTCTCCTTCCATCATTAATCAAGAATACATTTATGTAATTCCCAAGTAGGCACTGGAACATTTATACAAAAAATTTAAGGAAACACAAGCAACAACCATCTCCTCATTAACACAAGCTTTTGCACACAGTATAGCTATAGAGCTTCCTCAGATCTCTGCCAAAGCAAGTTTTCCTTGTTAAGTTAATATATCTTTGGGTATGTGTGTCTCCGCTGTGCCTAGGGAAAATGTCTGTATTGTCTCTCTCTACAAAAGTATTGCCCAAGTAAGCCATCATTTCAGGACTGAGGGGGTGGGGATGTAGATAAGAAATCAGAGCGGAAAAAGGAAGGATAGAGAGGTCTTTGTCCTGCAGTTTGCAGTTGCTAAAGGATGCAGAAATCTAGCTGAAGACTTCAGACAGAAATTATCAAGATTCACCATCTGAGGTCTGTGTATATTCCACTATCTCCTATACACAAGTGATTCCTTACAACCCTGAGGTCATGGCATTCAGAATACTGTGATTTATTTTAAAGGTTTTATTTAGTGGAGAGAGAGAGAGCAAGAGGGGGTGGAGGGGGCAAAGGGAGACAGAGAGATCATCTCCACGCTGGGCATGGAGCCCACTTTAGGGCTCAATCCCAGGACCCTGAGATCATGACCTGAGCCTAAATCAAGAGTTGGATACTTAACCGACTGAGCCACCCAGGCACGCCCAGAATACTGTAATTTTTATGTGTAAATTAAGTAAATGAGAAATAGTTCTAAAGAAACAATCCAGAACAGGAAGCAAAAACTTCCTAGCCCTGAGACTTCCTAGCCCTGAGAACTTAGCAAGTCATTAACCTCTGGCAGCCTGTACTCTCATATGTAAACGGGGAAATAATAATACTCCCTCACAGGGCACATATATAGAGTAGGACTGATATCCTACTGTATGTGAAATCATCAGAACACAAGGCATGTTAATTATACATCAAATTATTGATCTTTTCACCCTAAGATCTTAAAGAAATGAAATAGAAACCCCATAAAAATAGTATTTACTTTTCTTTGGTGCACAGAAGCCCTTACAAGTGTCCTCGTCCGGGAACCTGTTCTTATTGCTGTGACACCCGCCAGATATGAATTTTTCACATGTCATGGAACTTAGATTGAAGAAATACTCTCCTGTGCGCACTCCACACTGCGCCTCACTAACTTCCAACCTGCAAATTTTCGGAACTTCTAGGAAAAGGAGGGCATAAAACAATGCTAGTCAAAAATTAGCTTTCTTAGTATTATTTAGTATTATTTGCTTTTAGTAAGTAGTACTTAGTATTACTTCAAAACTTTACTGTATTTTCAGAAACAACTAAGGAGAAAACTATCACATTTAGTACTGGGATAGTAAATCCCCAAAAGACTTTTCCTTAATCCAGTTATTCAGCTCTTTTTTTTTTTTTTTTTTTAATAGTGGCTCCAGACCTGAGTCAGCCAAATTCAGTGGAAATTCTCTCTGTTCTCTCAGGGTGTTCTGATTTTTCTACATATGAAGTTAATCAAACTTATTCACAGGAATACATACACATTTTTCCTTGGCTTAGTTCCTTGAATGGCAAAGTCCCATGGTTTGTTACTGGCCTTAATAAATAAAAATGATTAAAATGAAATAGAAACCATGATCATGAATCTCTACTATATCCCTGTACAAACCCAAAACAAGTTTGGGTGTCAAGGGACAAAAGGAAAAGTTACAGTTAGCTAAATCACACTTTAACAATAAAATCCGCTGAAAGTATTTCAGATTGATGGGTAATTGACACGAGGAAATGGTTCTCTCAAGGAGGCGTAAAAACCATAGGTTTAGAACTAGTGATAAAGAAAAGTACCTATGTGGCACCCAATAATACATCATACCCCTGCATCATCATGCCCTATGGTGAACTCTTGCCCTGAGTCTGCGCGGACACTGAATTATGATAAATGCCACTTAGGCTTAGAAATTTGTTAGCCAATGTAAACTTGTGATTACTTTCTGGAAATAACAAGTTAGCCTTACTTAATGTTTGAGAAAATGCAGGCTACAACTTACTGCGGAAAATGGGATCTGGGAAATTAATTTACTAGCAGCCCTTCTGTGTAAGGAGCCGTGCAAGGGTTCTGAGCTTGAGCGCGGCCACTTACTCTCTATCCTCCAGCAAGCTTCGTTGCAGTCCTCCAAAGTTTCGAAATTGTTGGCGTTGCCCTGGCAGCCCCCGTAGAAGAACATGCGGCAGCTCTGCGTGTACCTGTCGTAGTAGTAACTGGGGATCCGGGCCCGGCACGGCCCCACGTCGGGGGACAGGAGGCAGATGTCTGCATTGTTTCCTTCTGCAGGAGCAGGAGAGCCCGAGAGAGGGAAGGGGGTCAGCCCCGTCTCCGGGAAGGTAGAGGCTTCCCAGGGACTTGTGTCCCTCCGTTTCCCAGCCCAGGGGGGTTTGCCCAGAGAGAAAGTACAAACTTCGGCACGAATATCCCTTCCCGCGGCTCCTGGACGCGCCCTGTGCAACAGGGGCCCGGGGAAAGCCGGGCGGAGAGAGCGGGTGCAGGGGACCCCAGAGCCGCCCCGCCCGCGCTGCCTACTGCGGGGCGGAAGCCCGGCGCAAAGAGGGGGTCCCGGACCCGCCAATACCTGGCGCCTCCTCATCACCGTTGCCCAGCGCGGTCCCCATCAGGAGCAACGGCAGAAGCAACAGCCCGAGGGGGCGAGGAGAGTCCATGCTGTCCGGTTTGAGTGGCCCTCGGGGCGAGGCGTTCCTTGAATGTGCCGGCGGGAAGAGGGTGCACGGAGTCCAGCCTCCAGGCAGCCTGGGTGCCGATGTGGTGGGTGCCTGCTTTATGTAGGGTGAGTGTCCTCCCGACCCCGGACGGGGCGGAGCGTGCCTGTGCGGAGCCCAGGAGGCTGATTCATGCCCCACAGGCTGTGACCCACAGCCCTGTGTTGGAAAATGTGCGGGGGAGAGGAATTCCCCACCAGGTTGAACCTGCCTCCCAAACTTTCTCCTGTCTTGGCCAGAGTGACTAGATGCGGCATTGTGTCGGTGATGGTGGGCAAGCTAGAGGAAAATGACCTGGGGGTGATTGCACAAGGTTCAAACTTGCAGCATCACTCCATTATGAAAGCACGAAGTCCAAGTATTTGAAGGGTAGAGACAAAGTGTGAAATTCAGTGGACTGAGGGGAGCCTGGCTCCTTGCAATAGATTCCTTTATTAGATTAGAAATTTAAGTATGTGTATTTATTTACATGTATACATACGTACATATTTCAATCGAGATTTAATTTAATAAAAGGCTCATAATATATCTTAAGTGTACAGCACCATTCCAATCAAGAATTAGAACACTTGCAGCGCCCCAGAACATTCTCTCATACCCTTTCCCAGTCAATCCTCCCAATCCCAGGCAGGGGCAACCACTTCTTATCACGGGAGATTGGTTTTGCCTGTTCTTGAATCTCATGCAAATGGAATCATAAAGTGTGTATTGTTTGTACTTCTTTTGCTCCACTCCTATTTTAAAGACACACGATGTTATTGCATAGTTCATTTCTTTTAAATGCTGAGTCCATTCTTCCAATGTATGAATGTACTACAAATGTCCTGTTACTGGACATTTGTGTTGTTTCTAGTGTGAGACTGTTATGAATAAAGCTGCTTTGTGCATACATGCAGCTTTTATTACTCTTGGGTAAAATATTTATAAATGTTCAAAACTGCCACTTTCCCAAAATGATTATACCATTTTATACTCCCCCGCCCCCATTAGCTATGTGTAAGTATTGTGGCTGTGTTTTTTTGAGCTGGAACATGAAAGTCCATAGAAAGGTGGCCGTAGGGGATCCCAGATCAATCCCTTCCTGCACATTTCCTAATTGTCAGTGCATTAACGTTCATTGTTCCTCTGACATATTAGCCTGAGTCTAACTTTTTCCTTTATACAAAACAAATTATTTATGCTCGGATTTCACATGAAATATTGAAGCTATTTTTGGCGAACATTTTAATGGATTCTCTTGATGACTGTGTCTTCCTCCCCTTTTTCCTCTTGTTGTATTTAATATTCTCAATTTTCAGGAGAAAAGTTACTTCAACTTCAAGTTTTCATTCTTCTGAATATGATTTTCATTCTTCTGAATGTGATTAAATATATCTCCCATATGGACTAAAATAAATTCAAGGACTGATTCAGACTTGTCACTTAGCATTGACTATTGTCACTTCTGTTCTTTGTTCTCAGGTGCTGGTACTTTTTGATCATCTTTTGCTTCATATAAAAAGAGGAATCTTTTGTTTGTTTTAAGATTTTATTTATTTGACAGAGAGAGACACAGCGAGAGAGGGAACACAAGCAGGGGGAGTGGGAGAGGGAGAAGTAGGCCCCCCACTGAGCAGGGAGCCCGATGTGGGGCTCGATCCCAGGACCCTGGGATCATGACCTGAGCCGAAGGCAGACGCTTAATGACTGAGCCACCCAGGCACCCCCCAAAAAGAGGAATCTTTTGAATTAGAGCAGGCAATTTTGGGAAATTGCATGATGCACTGGGAAAATGAATTTTATTCCTTGCTCCTTTGGAGAGTCACATAAATTCTCTGAGCCTCAGTTTCCTTCTCTGTAAAATGGATATAATGACTGTACTTTACATGGGTGTTATGAGGATTAAAGGCCAAGCGCCTAAGCACTCAAAGGGGTGGGCTTCAGCGTCTTACGCACAGGCACAGACTCCAGCCTGATTATCCATGTTTTGATTCCCATTGAGAGCCTTTGCACAAAACTTGAAGATGGGAGTGTCAACCACAGTCAGGAAACAGCACCGTGAACTGGCCTTGTAGGACTGAAGCCTGCGACATTGCTCTCACCAGCTCTCCTCTTTGGCTGAGCTCAGAGGCCACCTCTCTGCCTAGGAAGCTGTCACACAATCAGATATAACTTCATGATGGTTTCTTCTGGGGAAATGAGCTTAGGGTTCTTTCAGCCAGAGCAGAGTCCTTAGTCCTGCTAAGGACTCAGGATGCGCTGGAACACGTGGAGGGGAAGGAGAATGGGGAAAGGGCCAAAATCAGGCTTTTCACCCCTCTGTGGTGTAGAGTCTGTGGACACAGGGCAAAATTCATGTTCAGAGGTACTCCAGAAATGTTAACTTCCTTCCTTTATTCTATGCCAAATAGGGTGCATCTTTAACACCCCTGTGACCATTGAGCAGAGACAGGGAAGGAGAATTCAACAAGTGGGGACAGTTAGAAGTTTGAGATGATCAGGCCAAGTTATCAGGAAGGAAATTACGCCTCTTAATTGCAAACCACTTGAGTATTTTTATATCCATGAAAAGGATATCTTCCAATGTAAGGGGAATCTAAATGTTCTGGGACTACTTTAAATTACTGAATTTATCCTTAGGACCATGTGGAAGGAGCCATGTGACCACTGCAACCAGCCTCCATAGGGATGTCACAGTACTTCTGTATCCTTAAACCAGTAACTAAGCCAAAAGGTTACCACATAGCAAAGGAAAAGAATTCCTTTATCCAAAGTCAACAGGACGTGCAAGTCTGGAGGGAATTGCAAAGAACAGTCATCCAGATTGATTTGTCATTGTTACACCAAGTAATAGCTTTAGTGGCTATGGCTAAAAATTGAGGTTCAAAATAGTTTGGAGTTCTGTGAAATAAGGCATGGAGTTCTTATAATTTGAGTGTTGAAGGAACTATAGATATCGTCTATTCCACTATTTTCATTTTACAGAATTATACAGAGACCTGGTCATGTTTACTTACCTTAGTTGTTGGCAGAGCTGAGACTAGGACCGAGGTTCTTGATATTCAGCCTTGTATTCTTCCTAACATTCCCATACCTGGACTCTTTCTACTGTACCGAGACCTTAGAGCAGAACAGTAAATACCAGAATGAAAACACACAGAGGCTACAGTGATTTCAGGAACATCTGTGCGTGTGTCAGATCCGTGCTTCTGTTCTTTCTCACCAACCCACTCCCGGCCCCGTAAAAAAAAAAAAAAAAAAAAAGGATATGAAGTTGATTTGGAACACATTAGCTCCTAGAATTTCCAAGTCTCGAGTATGATGTTCTGTCTTCTGAGAGCCACACATGCTTGGACAGTGATCGTGAATTTAAGGGGAGGATTGAGGCAGATGGTCTTCTTCTCTGTCAGACACCTTAGAGAGAGGTGGCATGTTTAGCTCATAAATGAATGAGGAGAATTCATCCCCAGTGATTTGGGGATATATATTACATAACATAGTCACTTACCGAGTTACATTGATAACTCCCCAATAAACAAAATTGTCGCTGCCTGTTAGCTTAAAGCCAAAATAAAATCTGAAGTGAGTCCAGCTGGCACGACCAAAAATTTACGCATTTGATAAGAAAGGCAGTTCATCTCTTCTGAGAGATGAGGGATCACGAGGATTTTGTTCAAGTTTAGGCAACTCCTTCACCGACAAGGTGTTTTTCAAGTGAGTTGGGTCACGTAGGAAATGTTTGCTCTAGTGCGCCCTCTGTCGGAAACAGAGTGCATCGGTGAGCATTGTATAATAAGGCGGAGCCACGTAAGAGGATGAGACATTCTCTATGCCTAATTTTATTATTCTTGTTCTCCTTAGGGGAACGATATAATGGGGTATTTAATGTGTCTCTTACCGTGGTCATTTTTTCATCCATATATTTTTAAAATAAGCAGAATTACTATTTAATATGTGCCAAACCTTGTGCTAGGCGTTTGGAATACAAAGACAAATAACATGTAGGGATCTCATAGCACAATAGAGTAGACAGATGAACATCACATAACCCAATTGCAATATAGTGTTTTTAGTACAATATTAAAGATATGTACTAGGTTTTATGGGATCATAGAGGAGGAAATGAAATTTTAGCAAGCGCTCAGTTCTAAACAAAAGCCAATCTACACAAACAGATCTAACATTATATTTTTTATGCCTATGGGACACAGAGACTCACTCCTTCAACAGCTGGTTGCTTTGGTCTTTTTTTTTTTTTTAAGGTGTTGTGATTCTAGCAAAGCATTGCCTTCTGCAGGAAGGCAGAATCTTAGAAACCCCCTTTCTCTTCTACCTAGATGTATGTTCACTCAACTATCATGCCTACTTAAGAGGCAGACCATCTTTCCTCTTACTCAGATTGCTGAATACTTACCTTTGTAGGGCACCCAGAAGGCTGGGACAGAGTTTGGACTATTTTATCCAAGATGTTTCTGGCACAGTATGGCCTTACCACCTGCCCAGAATTCTAGCCTGGGCTACCAATCCACCAGAGAGTGTCATGTCAGGAAGGGGGGAAAGACAGAGAAAATTGCCCCTAATGTCTGTATATCATGTGGGAATAGCAATAACTATAATAATGAATATGACGCTGATTGAGAGTTTACATTGTACTTTGTGTACATTAACTCATTACATCTCCCACAATAACCACTGAGGGTGATACTTTATTCTCCCCATTCTGCAGATAAGCACTGAAACTTTAGGTGAATATGTGACTTGGTCAAAGCTATACAGTTACCTCAGGCCGTTGAATCCTGATCCGCTGGTCTCACTCACTGTACAAGCTTTTTCGTACACATTAGTGGGGCCCAAAGTCAGGCTTATTATATGTAACACGTGCTCATGATCTTAGTTCAGTACCTGGACAGCTAGATTACAGACTTCTCACTCAAACATAAAGTTTATAATTAAGAACAAACAGACAAACAGATCACTACAATTTAAATACATTGCTCTAATGCTCTAAGAGAAGCATCTGCCAAAGTTAATAATCAGATTAAAGGATTGAGAGAGTTAATCACTAAATCCTTACTTTCAGGGTTATATTTAGCAGAAAGTAATGGACCTTGACCTTTCAAGTATAAAGACACTCTTTCTTACAAAAATATTGTCATGTTTATACCCTAGCCCAAATCACATGTTATACATTACTTATGTGTCTGTCATAAACCCTCCATATGTTCATTTGTTCTAGTTTTATGTAGAAAAGCTTTTGTATCTTAAGTCACACAGAAGGGACAACCTACCATTTGGGGGCAGGGGGAGGCCATAGTTGCAGTTTGAGCGGGCAGTACATCTCCTAAGACTCTTACTATTTCACTATTTTTTTTCTCCCTCTTGACTATTAGCCAAGGAAACAAACTGAGTCAAACTAAAATGTCTGTATTGGAAGAGAGTTGACTACGCTAGCGTGAACTAGGGATACTGAATGAGCCAGAGAAGTGTGAGCTGTTCCTACTGGTGGATGGGATCTCCGGCACTCTCTTCCCCTCGCTTACAATAGAAGTCATGCCCTGGTCCAACCAGACACCAACCTGGTAGCTACTGCTCTGGATCCTTTCACCTCTTGCCTTCTCGAGGACTTCACTCCTCTCCTCTGTAACATCACTTCTTTCAGTGGTTTCCATTGGAGTGCTCTATCTCTGATTTTTTTTTTCCATCCCAAACTTAAAGTTCATATTTGACTTTCTATCCCTTTCCTGTTAGAGCCTTATTTCATTGCTCCCTTTTCCAGCAAAACTTATCAGAAATGTTATCTTCACTATCTACCTCCACTTCTTCATCTCCCCTTCCCCCACCCCCCATTGCACTCCAATTCAACTTCTACATTGGGAAGAGGAAGAATAGGAAGTGCTCCCGTCAAGAGCACCTCATCATGTTGCCACATCTTACTGGACCTCTCAATTCATATGACACCCAAAGCAGCTGCCACAGAGGTCACCAAGGACCACATTTTTCCATCTCAGCAGTATTTAACAATTTCAAACTCTTCCTCATCCTTGAAATGCTTTTCTTTTAGTTTTTACTTTACCACATTCTTCTGGTTTCCTCCTACTTAGTTGAGTATTCCTTCTCAATCTGTCCTTCTCTGCCTGCCCATTAAAGGTGGGGTGACTCAAAGCTCAACCTTGAGAACTCTTTTCTAACTGTACTTTCTTCTTATGTGATTTCAAGTAGACACACACAGAGACACACACACACACATTTGTGTATAGTCTTGACCTCACCTCTGAATTCCAAACACTTACATCTACTTAGTATCTCTACTTGGATATCTAATACACATCTCAAATATTGTATGTCTTAAACTGAAGTCTTGATCATATACCCCAATCTTCCTTCTTTCTGTCAATGACACTTCTACTTAGACTTTCAAGCCCAAAACTATGGAATCACCCTTGACATCTCCCATCTCTTCATCACCCAATCCATCAATAGTCCTGTCAATTCTACCTCCAAATCACATTTTTAATCTGCCTATATTTCTCTATATCCATGGCTACCAATATTGTTCAAATCTCTCTGTTCTTAAAGGACTATTATGTTAGGTTCTTACATAAAATCCCAGTTTCCACTTTTGTTCCCCTTCAACCCCACACAGCAGAGTGTTTTTAACACATCAGAACACCTCACTTCCTCAAAATCAAAACCGTTCATTAGCTCCTCACTTTATTCGTCACCATTCCTCTGGGTGACTCTATGTGACGTGGCTGCTCTCTTCCCTGACTGACTTCACCCCATCATTCTCCTTCTTACTCTACTCGTTACACTGTGTTTTCTGTTCTCCTTGTACAACAAATCTGTTCCCACTTCTGGTCCTTTGCATGCGCTGTTCTCTCTGCTTAGCCCTTCTCCTTGCATGAAACGTTCATCTCCTGATCTTCACTGTCTCCTTCTTGACCGTGTTGGTCCCACTGGCACTACCTCCAATCAGTCTAGATGATGTTGCTTCACATCCTAGTCACTCCTTATCATAAACTATAGCATTTATCCGTTGAAATCACTATGTTTATTCATTTTGTTTCACTTGTCTGATCCTCTCACTATTATGTAAGCTCTGTGACAGCAGGAACTTACCTGTTGTAGTCACCATTGTTTCCCAGTGCTAAGAGCAAGACTTATGGACAGTAGGATCTTATAAGTGTCTGTGGAATAAACAAATTACTTATTATACCTCCCCTAGCACTTATCACAATATAATATATGGTACATTTTATCTTGTTTATTGTCTTTCTCCCTCATTAGAATGTATGTTCCTCATGGGCAACATTTTCTATATTTTTCTCTGCTCTGCCCTCAAGCATCTAGAATACTGTCTGGCACATAATAGCATTCAGTAAATATTTGTTGAATGAATGAATAAAATGTTAGCTATTTTTGTAGTCCTAGGTATAATGTCAGGATGAAAAAGAATAGTACAAGATAAGAAAATTTATAGCCATATGGTTGCAAATTTATTGTACATAATATAGTGGATTTGTTTCTGAAAAAAAAGTGTCAAATGGAATGTTTATAAATCAAAATATTTAAAGTGTGTTAGCAACATTTCTATTTCAAAGAATGTGTGATTGATCCACTGTATAAAACAGGGAACTTCTAAAAATAATTTTAATAATTTCCACTAATATAGCCCTTATAAGTTAAATATTTTGTCAAGTTGCCTTACTTCAAAATATACTTACCTACAATGTGTAAAAACAAACAAAGCAGGTAGCTTTTGAACTTTATACTAGCCCACTTTAATTCTAGAATAGATTAGCAAGAAAGCTAATGGAAGATATTAGGGAGACACTTAAGCTACTCTACATAGTTCTATCTTCCCTACATCCCTTACTCACACCCACAAAACCCCTGAAAACCATAAACAACCTGACATATTTTCAAAAGGCCCTGGAGGGGGCAGTATTTCCCCCCACAGAGAACCACTGTTCTATGAATGGGGTACAACTCTGAGGTACTTTCTCCCCCTCCTCTTCTCTTTGCTATATTGGACCTTACCGCCCCTGATAGTAGTGCAAGATGGAAGAAGGAGTAAAAGGGCAAACATCTTCTACTTAAAGGGGTATGTTCCGCCCTCCCCCCCACCCCGAGTTAGCTGTAAATGCTGCCTTAGCTTGTTGGTCTGAGTCTTCAGTCCTCCCCTTTTATATTCTGGTGGCAGTGGGGTAAGGATGCTTGGTAATATGCCAGTAATATGACCTAGCCCCTCTTAGAACTTCCTGCGGAGAGGTGGCTCAACGTGGAAGCTTTGAGCTGCCCAGGTATGGGGGGAAATACGACAGAGTGGCTTAGTGCCTTTTGTTTTCAATTCTGTGCCTTCTTTCAGTGTAATTCTAAAGTATGACAAAACAAATCTATTCTTTTACACTAATTTGGAAAGGGTAACAGAGAGAAGTGTGCTGGAGTTGAAAACACCCCAGACCAAAAGCCAAACATCTGTGTGATAGCCCCAGCTCTGTTGCCACCCATTTTATGATTTGGGTCCACCTTTATTCCATCTGTAAAATGGGATTAAGGATGATTAGATTATGCCATATCTGAATTCATTTAAACTCTTCAGTGCAACTCTGAGCCTTGGGACTCCATGCAGACAATATACACTGCCCTTCTCTGTGTGTCTGGCTGTCTTTGAGGGAGGTTAGAGTTTTGATCCTCCCTCTTTGAATTTTCTCATACAAGTCCCGTGGCATCAAGTTTGGCAAGCATTCTCTCATCTTCTAAGATGCACCTCCACCAAATGAAATGTGTTTTACTTAAAATATTATTAAATTTTAGAGTTTGGAGATCATTTGTTAATAAATTGAAGTTAGGTACTTTGCACTTCTTCCTATGACTAGGTGAATATTTATGACATGGGTTGCAAGTGACTTTATCTACACTCCATGATTCTCTTTCATATATTGAACAATAGGCAGGAGTAAGGACATAAAAGTTATGAAAGATATAGATGCGCTTATAAAGGTCCTTATAACCCATTGTGTCTTAGATTTGTTAGAATCAGCGCCTAAGACAAGGATCCTTGTCCAAGTGGTTTATCAAGGATGAGCTCTCACAAGAAATCTCTGAAGGAAGGTAGAAAGCAAGATGAAGCAGAAGTTAAGCAAGGGTGTAGTTTCAGATGTCTAGCTTATCCTGACCCCATGGGGAGCTCTGGAAGGTTCTCAATCACAAGGTTTTTCAGCCCACAGGCACCTGGTCTGAGCTATTAGAACCCCACTTCAGCCAGCCCTGTGCTACAGGTCACCCATAGGAGCCAATCGAAAGCATAATCTCCCAGACATCACCAGCTGAAGTGGTTCCCATCAGCCAGGAACAAACCTATGCAGAAGGCTTGCCCTTGGCGGTGAACACATGCACCTGCTGGGGAAATGAACACCCCACCCTGGAAAGGGGGTCTAGGAAGGGCACCAACAGCATCTGCTATTAAAGGAGCCAAATCATGTCCACATGATATCCCTTAAGAGCACTTTTAGAGTCACCTAACAGGGCGCCTGGGTGGCTCAGATGGTTAAGCATCTGCCTTCGGCTCAGGTCATGGTCTCAGGGTCCTGGGATCGAGTCCCGCATCGGGCTCCCTGCTCCTTGGGAGCCTGCTTCTCCCTCTGCCTCTCTCTCTCTCTCTCTCTCTGTCTCCCATGAATAAATAAATAAAATCTTTAAAAAAAAAAAAAAGAAAAAAAAAGTCATTTAGAGTCACCTAACAGAAAATGCCATGTAAGACAGCACAGTTTGAAAGTCTAGAGGTGCCGAATAAGTGGGTACTCCAGCTAACATGTACTGAGCACTTGTTTCGTGCCACATACCATTGTACAATCTTGATTCCTCTCAAGAAATCTACAATGTAGGTAATCACATTGCTCCGATTTCCTAGTAAACTGAGGCACAGAAGTTAAGTAACTTGATGAGGGCCACACCCCTAGCAAGAGCCAAAGAGTGATCATTTCATTGGCAATAACATGGTAGGGATTCTCTGAAACAGAGAAAATGGAATTCTTTTTTTTTCTCTTTTAAATTTTATTTTATTATGTTATGTTAATCACCATACATTACATCATTAGTTTTTGATGTAGTGTTCCATGATTCATTGTTTGTGTATAACACCCAGTGCTCCATTCAATACATGCCCTCTTTAATACCCATCACCAGGCTAACCCATCCCCCACCCCCCTCCCCTCTAGAACCCTCAGTTTGTTTCTCAGAGTCCATAGTCTCTCATGGTTCGTCTCCCCCTCTGATTCCCTTCCTTCATTTTTCCCTTCCTAAGCCCTATTCCAAATCAAAGCCTCTTAGATTGCGCTCATATTTTAAAGTTCCTAAAGCGATTCTTATATACACTGAAGTGTTAGAGCCATTGCCGAGTGGAATTAGTTTTCCAAGATGTAGAAAAAATATGCAAAGGACAATATCAACAGCTAAAAATGATCAGCAGAGGTAGATATGCTTGTGAATGGTTACAGATAGTCTGAAGGCAGTGAGAAGGAAAGGGAGAATGAACTTGCGCATGGGCTCTTGAATACCAAACAATAATTACACAAGAAGGAACAACCTTTGTGTTGTCATATTGTTTCTTAAGGTAAGAACAGAAGAGCAAAAATAAAAAAGTACAGGAAACATTGACTTTGGGTACACATAGAGTGTTCTTTTCTGTATCTGTGCTGGCATATTTAGGCATTTGCCCCTAAAAATATGTTAAAATGTCTATTTCCCAGAGAAGAAGAGTCTATTATAAGATTGAGAAGGGAAATAATGTTTCCTCAAAGGTTTTGGGAATGATAACACTGTATCATACAAGGAAATAAGTTAATTGCTGATAAATTATTAGCAGAGTATTTTTATGTAAATATACAATGTTGTTCGCTGAAATAGCATGTGACCTAAATATGTTTACTTTCATAAAAATATGTCATTATAAAAATTGGACCAGGGAGAAAAGGAGAAGAGAAGAAAACCAAAAAAGGAGAGATTTTAAGTGTGATGCCACTTGGCTACAATGAAATATTTTCCAGGAAATTGCATATGGGTACCACCAGCTACTGAACCATCTTCCCCCATTGTCCATTGATCTAATTAAGGAGAAGAGATTGCTGAGAGTGCAGAAGATCCTTCTTTTATGATGTCCATCAGTATACCCACTATGTCACCTTTAACCCACTGCATTTGGTCATCATTGCTTTCCAATGCATTGTGACAATTACACAGAACTTCCTGGTATTGTTTAGAGACACATTCTAAGTAATATGCTAGTTTATTTCTGATTAATGAGGTTGTTTGCTGTATCTCCATTCTATTGGCTTATATTTCAACCTATTATATTTATAAAGAACTTATAGTAACAGTTTTTGTATAGTTCTCTGTTAATACCAGATTAAATACTCTAGTGATTTAGGGGATTAATGGGCAGTCCTCAGAATGACCTCAAACTAACTGAAATGGCATATATCATATGATGGAGGACTCTCGTGTTAGAGATGAGGGTTGGAAACCCAACCATTTACACCATGCCCCCCACAAAAAAAAAGGGGGGGAAAGGGAAGGCTTTGGATGTTTAAGACTATATGCTGACTAAACTGACCTCTCCCCACATCCCCACAAACCTACTAGCAGGTGGTTAGAGTCAAATGCTTGGTTTAATCATATTAGTGAAGATTATAAAGAAGCTTTAAAATTGCAAGGCTAGTGTGTGGTGCTGGAATTGTTCAGAGAGCATTCATAAGAAATCAGTTATAATAGAAAGCTAAAACAAAGAAACAGTTCACTTAGTAAGTTAAGAGCTGAGGGAAGGATTGGCTAATATTGACCTGAAGCATGTGCAGCAATTTGGGTGTATGAACTGTCTTTTTTTTCAGCAGGCAAAAGATGCCAGTGATCAATATTGAAGACTTGACAGAAAAAGACAAATTGAAGATGGAAGTTGACCAGCTCAAGAAAGAAGTGCCCCTGGAAAGAATGCTGGTAAATTGCTGCTCTCTTCTGAATTTTATTTTAAACTATAGATTATGGTAGGGCTACCAGGTTAGTCAGGAACTGTTGCAGGGGAGCAGAATGTGCCACCCCAAACAAAATATACCTCCTTGACATAAGTATTATTTTAGGCTGGTTATTTTATTTTTTTAAAAGATTTTATTTATTTATTTGACAGAGAGAGACATAGCGAGAGAGGGAGAAGCAGGCTTCCCGCAGAGCAGGGAGCCCAATGCAGGGCTCAATCCCAGGACCCCAGGATCATGACCTGAGCTGAAGGCAGACAATTAACAACCGAGCCACCCAGGCACCCCTAGGCTGGTTATTTTTAAGAAACAGCAGGTAGTGGAGAATATCTGGAAACCAAGTAAAAGTTGCCCTTTTGTAAGAGATATTTACAGTTATAAGAGAAGTCTCCATTTATAAATGTGTCTCCCTCTCTATACCAGGAAGAGAAGGATGACTCTAAAACTCTTATTAGTAGAGAAGGCAAGGATGTAAATGCGCTTGATTTAAGTGGGCTTTTGATGACTGCTTTTCCTGAAAACCTCCCATAACTGGCCTTTCCTCCCCCACCGCCCAACATCTTTTGTCTTCAGCTGGAGATGGTATTTAAGGGGGTGTCTTGGGCCATTTCAGGGAGTTACTTCGTTTTCCTGGGTCTCTCCCATGTATAAAGGAGGCGTACATGCTATTAAATTTCTGTGTGTTTTTCTCTTGTTAATCTGCCTTTTTTATTAACAGGTGTGTCTCAACCATGAACCTAAAAGAGTAGAGGGAAAATGATTTGTCCTCCCCCACACCATTCACTGGAAAGGCTCAATGTAGTTAAAAATGAATTGTTCAGGCAAAAATTCATCAGAGATTAAGAAAATTAATAATCATAATTATCTCTTGATTTAGACTCTAAATCAAAGGTTTGGCAAACTATTTTCCATGGCCCCAATCCAGCCCTCAGCCTTTTTTTTGTATGACCACTAAACTAAAAATGTTTTTCCATTTTCATAGAGTTGTTTTAAAAAAGAAAGGAAGAGAGAGAGAGAAAGGAAATGAAGAATATGAGACAGAGACCGTATTTTAGCTAAGCAGTAAAATGAAGCAATGCGTATAGGCATTTTGCTTTTGCTTTTCTAAATTGATAAGCTTCTCTTTATTTAATGCAATACTTTGATGTTTAAATACTTTTAGCCAAGACCTCATTTCCTCCAGCACTGTCATGGCTAGTAATGAATGAGTACATTCTACTCCTTCTTTGCAAACAAAAATGAGTTCAAGCACAAGAATTCACTTATTCCTCCTAAAAACATCTAACAGATTTGGAAATGGTTACCAAGAGTTCTCTTCCATTAAAAGGAGAGGAATGGCAAAGGAATAAAAGTTTCCTTCAAACAAACAGTAACTGAAGCTTGGAAAAGGTTCAGTTCTTCATTTTAGGAAAGTAAGTAGAACAAAAACTCCTCCACGAGTGTTAAGAGTATATTTTATATTTTTTCCAAAACTCATTTTATCAAGCCAAAGCAGAAAAGGAGTTTGTATTATCTTCAAGACTCTTATTCCCAATAAAAATTGGAATTTTGGCTTCTTTTACATTTATAATTGTCTCAAACTTCCCTGGTGCCCTTTCCATACAGGCAAAACATATTTTGCTGTAAAAATAAAATTAAATATATAAACAGCACAAAAAGCTTGGAACATATAACAAACGGTTAAAATCTTTGTAATTTGGGAAAAATAAACTTTTGGGGTAAATAAAGTTATTTTTTCTTCTTGATTTGAAACATCCAAACGCTGTTTCATTATTTATTTACTCAGGATTGTTGTTTTGAAGGCAGTTTGATTGTATTCATGTTTATTATTCATTTGTGGCAAGCTCACCTGGGAGTTTTTATTTGAGGCAAACATCACATACATCACCATCTATCAGGTTTGGGGGTTCCTTTTCCCTGCTACTCAGAATCTCCTTGTTTTTGGAAGTCGAACTAATTTAATACCAGACTGCCAAAACTACACACACGCGCGCACATGCGCACACGCACACGCACACACACACACAAATTTTAGGTCCTGAACCTATAGTTCTGACACAGGATGGCATAGCATCCTTATAGAACGGTCCAGTGGATAGACACTGGAACCCTATCCCTGGTTCAGATTCTGGCTCCACAACTTTCTCCCTGTGGAACACTCACCTGAGATATCTTTTCTAAAATGGGAATAGTAACAACATCTAATTCAGAGGGCAACTGGGAAGCGTAAAAGGGGTAATATATCCAAAGCTCTGAGAACAAATACCTAGGACATAGCAAGTGCTTTCTACTATGTTTATTATAATATAATTATAATAAAATTAAATAATTATAATATATAAATATAAATATAATTATAATAATTATATTATTATTTTTATTTTAAATAATTATTTGATGTCTTTGAACCAGACTGGTTCATAATATGCTTCAACCTATTTTGCTATCAAGGCACTAGTATTGTCAGAAGACACAACTCTTTGCAGCCAGTTTTTTAAAGCTGACAGATTTGCAATGACTGTATGTCAAGGCAATAGGCCAAGACTAAAGATAATCTTTGTAGTAATAGTTAAAAAGAGCCGCCATTTGACTGAGCATTCGTTGTATGCTCGGCACTTAATGCAACCATTGTTGCTCTTCCTTTTTCATAGATAACGTAACTAAACCTTAGATGAACTCTCTTAACTAACAATAAATACAGCAGGGAAATGGGTAGAGCCAAAATTCAAAACTGGGGTGGCCAGAATCCAGTGTCCATGCTCTCCACCATGCCATTTAATCCTATATTAAACTATATATACTTAAAATAAGCCTCACTGAAGTAATTTTTGAACACACACACTCACATAGGATTTTAGGTAATTTATTGCTCCTTATAGCCTCAGCACCTAGATAGACGTAAAAACCAACCCTTCACGGACTCTAGAATTAGGACAGTTCTGACACCCGGTTGGGGCCAAAATAGCTGGTGTTTGGAGGAGTGGGGAAAAAAGTGAACCTAAACTTAATTTTGAATTTTGAAAAGGGAAAAATGTGAATCTAAATTACTGCATATTTCAGAATTGTGTATAAACTATGAGTATCATCATATGAAGGAGCCACCTGACCAATGCCTTGCCCCAGTTTGAAATGATGTTTCCTATTATGTAGATAATGAATTTGCAGAGTTATAAAGTAATCTTAAGTCTTATGTTTAATGTTGCTGGAAATTTGCATACAAATATGATATAAATATTGTATTTAAAAAACACAGTAAATTCGTTAGATAGCTAATGGAATGGCCACCTACTGGACTGCCAGAAATGAAATAGTTTCGTTTTAATATCATGAATAGTAGATTAAGTGAAAAGGAAACAAGTTGAACGTTAAAAGAAATTAATAATTTGAGGTTGTGTGTATATGCATGTGTATACACACACATTTATATATGTTATAGAACATGAACTCATTCTAAAAGGTGTGTTAAGTGGTACATGGACCATTTAAGCTCTGGCTGAGTCCATTAAAATACTAAAGCCTGATTTTTCATGAAGTCATTACTATAATGGTGCAGATGAATGAAGAGCAAGCTCATAAACAAAAATAATGATTTAGTTCAACAAATACTTGTTTACTGAGCACCAACTAAATGCAGTCTCTGTTCTAGATGCCTGGGATACATGTGAACAAGTCAGCCAGAGGTCCTTGACCCTTTGGAGCTCACCTTCTAGTGCACTGTCATGATCAATCATTGTAAATGAGTTTAAAATAAAATTATATGTGATACTTCTGAGAATTCAGGAGTGGTGATAAGCCTGGAATTTAAAAGTTATTCATTCTCTTCCACCTTTACAGGTCACATTTCTGGAATGAGGAACAAGATTTAATCAATGTTTACTCTGGTGACACTGTTGACCTTGTGGCCAGCTATTTTCTGGTCCCTGTTCTGATCTCCTTTAGAGAAGCTAGAGGCAGTGTCTCCTGAGAACCCTTAGCTGGAGTGTGGCCAGATGGTTCTCCTTTGCCTGAAGATATCCAGGAAGACAGGAAAAAGAGCAGCTATTTCTTCTTCTCTCCTAGAAAAGACATATGCACTGGGGGAAAGCAGAACCACATTAAAAAGAACACAGAAATTATAATACATTCTTGGATTCTGCAGTATTCTGTTTTAACCAAATGTGTCATTTCTTTCTCCTTTCCTTTAAGGTCTCCAAATGTTGTGAAGAAGTAAGGGATTATGTGGAAGAAAGATCTGGAGAAGATCCACTAGTAAAGGGTATCCCAGAGGACAAAAATCCCTTCAAGGAGCTCAAAGGAGGCTGTGTGATTTCATAAGAAAAAAAAAATGCCATGGAATAGCTTGAGCTTTAATGACAGTACTAATTTTTGGTCATCTATTACAATACTATTAAGCATGTACGTAACCTTTTAATTTATAAATATAAACTTTTAATAAAAGTTGGGATGTGATAATGCATAAATCTATATTTTTCTTTAAGTATTTAGCACAGGGTTTAGCACATAATTGACAATAAATATTGATTGACCCCTTTCTTTAACAATGACTATTAGGGGGCGGCTGGATGGCTCAGTCAGTTAAGTGTCTGACTCTTGATTTTGGCTCAGGTTGTGATCTCAGGGTCGTAAGATTGAGCCCTGCATTGGGCTCCATTCTGGGCATGAAACCTGCTTGGGATTCTCTCTCTCCTTCTCCCCCTTCCCATTCACACTCTCTCTCTCAAAAAAAAAAAAAAACCAAAAACCCCAAAAAACCAACCAAACAAAAAACAATACTATGTTTTATGAACGAGTCTATATTATTCTGGTTGCCAGCGTATAGTTAATGTTTTATGTTTCTTAACTTCTCTTTCAACACTACTAATATTCCAGTAAGAAATTTCATGGTTAGCCTTATATTTTTTCCAACCTTTCTCTTCCTTTATAGAATAAGGAACTCTATTCTTTTGATTCACGAAAGTCCTATCATGACAGAATGTGTGCTCTGAAGATTTTCATTGTGGATGTTTTGTTTTCTGTTTCCCTTGCTCTCTCAACCCCCAGTCAGCAGTGATGGTTTTAACATAACCTCTTCCTACATTCTTACCATTTTTACTTGTTACTGATGATATAACTTTTTACCGGAATACCAACTGGATTAAGAGGCAGTCTGTGGTCATGGAGCACAGTGGATTTAACCAGCACCAGACTAAAGGTTATAAGAAGCCAGAGAGTTCTGGCTCTGGCATTTTAGCGCCTAACTGACTCTGGATAAATTACTTACTCTTTCTAAATCTCAGTTTTTTTCTCCTGTAGGATAGGAATAATAACAGTCCTATCCCCTTTTTCATGGGGCGTTACATATTACACTAGGGTGATCATGGCACTTCGCATACTGCCTGGCATATAGTAACAACACCCAGTAAGTGTTAACTAGTATTGTTACTGAGAAAGAAACTGGACAAATATCCAGAATCCTTTGAGATCCATGCTATTCCATCCCATCCCTAAGAAGACTTTGACTAGTACAGTCCTTTTTCCTGTAGCAGTGTAAGAACAAGATGATAGAAAAATAGCTATCTTCTGCATCATCTTACTAATCAGTTTCCTCCTGGCATCTTATAAACCAAATTTCACTATCTTTGTGCTAATGACTAAGAGATAATTGCCTCTGATTCTGTAACAAATGATGAGTGCTGATTACCGTTACTTGGGAACTGTTTCTGTTCCGCAACTTGGAAACTGTTTTTGTTGATAGTGTTTCCTTTTTGCTATCTCACATTTACAGTGCTATTTTTGGATATGTCAGTGATCAGAATACAAGGAAATGTTAACTGATTGTCATCCTTTTTAAAAACAAGAAGTGTCTATTATTTGGTCTGGAAGGGAATCTCACGGAGGTCCCAAGTTTAGCTCCTAGCACAGCCCTTTCCACTCTGACCGTAGTAAATGCTCAATAAAGATCTACTGAGCCTCGTCCAACCCCTTCATTTTGAAATGGAGGAAATCCAGGTTTAGAGAAATGAGTTGGCAGGTTTCTCAGGTCCCGACTCTGGATCTCTGGCTGAATGGTTAACACCACACTCTACCACATATCAGATATGCTTTGGGTATTAGGAGATTCCAGGATACACTATTGGAGTTTATCTTTTTCCTGAGGAGACACTCTCTTCCCTTGTTTAAAATTACAAAACTCCTCCCCAACAACCCCCTCAGCCTTTCCTATCTCCCTGTTCCACTCTCTTGTCTTCCATAGCACCCATCACCATCTAGCATACTATACACTTCACTTGTTTATTTGTTTAATGGTGGTCTGTCTCAAGGGTATTTCTATGTGCAATTGAGTGTTTATTATGTATTCCTTTTATCTTTTTTCCCCTGATTAAAAAAATATTAGAGTCTTGGCTATGGCATTTAGTAATATGTATGGTCTTAACCAACATCTCTAGCTTTTATCTAACACTGGAAACAGATTGGGGAGGCAGATGATTCTAAGTTAAAACCCTGGTTTGTCCACTTTCTACTTCAACTCTCTGAACAGCAGGTTTGTTTTTTTTTTTCCACATATAAAATGGAAAAATAGAATGGATTCTTATATGAAAATTTAAAAATCACTTAGAACAGATATAGATAAAAACCTAATAAATGTCCTCTCTTATAATAAAATCTGGAAACTTCCTATAGTCAACAAACTTAAGTATTTAAATAATCCCTGACATGACACCCCATTTCCCCACCTTCTGCAGTTTAGTCAGACTGATCTCTCCACCTGAAATATCCCTCCACTCTAACTCATTTCAGCCTTTAGAAATCCTACTCCTTCTCTGAGGCTCACTCTAAACTATCTCCTCTGTCCCTCACTCCATCCCAAGAGTATTCTATAAATCTTTTAACTCACTTAACATTGCTTTGCTTTCTTTTATTATAGTCTGTATGGTGTCTTACTCTCGATTCTGTATTGTAAATTTCCCAAGCCAGAAGCTCTGTTCATCTTTGAAACTGCCATACCAACTCATAAATTGTCTCTGCAAGTTGACTTGCCTTAGTAAGTGTTCAATTAAAAGCAGGAAAGGATAGTACTTTTTATTTTGGAGAATTCAGAATTCTTATTAGCTTAACTAAGGAATAAATCGACAGGAGGGTAACATTCTTGTTGCTCAAAAATACAGACTGTCTGCAGGAGTTGGAATAAGATAAAAATCATCGAAAGGAAGTATAGAGAAAGATAGTCTAGGAAAAAGGATGTGAGATCATGACTACCCCACAGGCTACACAGCTACAAGCAGTGAGTGATTTTTTTTTTTCCAGAAGTTATTTCAGGGCCATGGATTACTAGGTTAAAAGGAATGTGGTACGACTACAGGGAAACAAAAAATACTCTAGGCATAGCCTTAACCTTTGGCTCGTCCACGAAACGTCCTGGTACCAGTAATGAGAATGGGTTAAGCATATACACTTACTGTAAAATATCATTTGAAATACTTGCAACTTGTGGGTATTTTGTACACATAGATGAGTTTAAGCTTTAGCAAGAAAAAAAAACTTACACTACTATTTTAATTTGAATTGATTTGATTTTAGCCAAATTTCAAAACAAGGCTAGTATCAAACTTCCTAAATTCCTAAAAGAATGTATTAACATGAGGAAAAGAGTAAACTGAGTAACAAGAATGACCAATTACAATGGAAATTAAAGTCTTGTAAAAGCAGAATTGATAAATCATTTTGATATGAATTATAAGTAGCTGTTAAGATGATCAGAGCATTAGACATAGGTCATCCTATAACTTCACATATCTCCATCTAGAAAAGGAAGCTTATGCACATAGTTACATGAAATGGGTGAGTTTATGAAATGTTCCATGTGATTTTTATAATAAACTGAACTAAAACAAAGTGAACTGAGTGCATCAAAGATGTGTTAAATATGTTCCTTAGAAACCATCATTTTAATAGCCTAAACAGTCACCATTAACTTTATAAATTCTAGAAGAGCAGAATTTGGGAAATAACCTAATTTATTTCCACCAACAAAAAAAGGCAGAGAGTATCTATGTCTTGCAAAAAATCACAAGATAAAGTAAAACCAGAACCTGGTCTTTTTGAGTTCAACCTAGCATTAAGTCAACTCCAATATAACTGCTCTTGATATTTCCTTATACATTTTCTTTTATATGGACTTTTTAACAACATACTTAATACATAAGAAAAATAGCCAAAGAATTATTTTTCCTTTTTTTTTTTTTTTTTTTTTTTGGTTGCATGTCAAGGTAAATATTTCATGGTCTTTGCTCTTTTATACTTTAAAAGTAGAAATAACCACACGGTTAGTTTTCTTAAGCAGATTTCTTTAAAACATTTGTCAAAAGACAGTGGGCTAATAAAAGTTATTTTTTGGTTATACTTTTTATTTTCATTGCAGAGTGGTTTGTACACATACTATTTTGTAAAACAAGTTTTATTGAAGGTAATATGTAAAATATAAGTAAAAAGCTAACATGACATTTGGATATAACTCATATGGATTTTAAACTTTGTTTATCCAAAAAGGTTTGTTAATAGAACATTTCTGTGAGAATACACAAGAAATTGTTTACCATGGTTGCTCTCTTAGAGGTAAATTCCATGCTTAGGGATGGGGGCTACATGCTCTTCTAAAAAGAAAAGTGTTCCCATCATTTTACCATTTAAAACCAAACAACAAGAAGAAGACATTTTTCAGAATGAGGATTTCAGCATTTCCCAATTCACTTTAATCAGTTTACTTAATATGGTATTAGCACCGTGCATTATTTTGTAAGAGTAAAAACTAAAAAACAAAACAAAACAAAACACCAATATGTATTTCATCTCCAATTTAAGTCTCATAATACTGGGGAAGAATTTACATAACCACTACAGATTTATAACTGTTTATCCCTGCATGCAACTAGATGATTTCATACAGAAGAAATTTCCAGGCCAAAATAATTCTATTTTTATGATTTGGAACAGACATACATTAAGTTACTTAACCAGCTTATTTAATTTGGGCACTGAATTTATTTAATTTGGGTGATGTTAACTACTTTCACTAACTTATTTATTTTTAACCAACCTTTTAAATTTGAGCAATGGGGAATCAAAAAATATGAATTGCTTTTGGAGACTGATGTGAGTTTTTTGTCTTGGCTCACCGCATACTAACGGGAAAACTCTGGCAGCTGATTTAACTTCTTTGAGCCTGGGAGATCCTGGAATGTGTGGTATTTCAAATACAGAAAAAGAACCTCCTAAACAGTTTCCTTTGTGAAAGCGATTTATCAGATGTGGATGCATAAACGCAATTAGAAACAAAACATACCTTAGCTAATTCGCCATTCCCCTGCCCCATCACCCCATCTATTTTATAAATTAGAAAACCAAAATCCAGAAAAAACTTCCAGTGATAGCCAGTGGCAGAGCTGGGACTAGACCCAGAGTCCTCACCACGTAGCTCATTGTTCTTCTCCTTCCAATATATTCACTGAGGATAAGCGGGTGGAACCTAGAAAGAAATTAGGAACCAACAAAAACCTGTGCTTACAAAATAGGGAGTGGCTTGGGGTGTCTAAGTTGAGGTACCTGAAATCCACAGTTCAGGCCACCACTCTTAACTTGAATTTGACTCTGTAGGCAGGAGGTCATCTCCAAAGAGAGAAATATCTGACTGCTTGGGAAGGTTTCTAACCTCCGTGAGTTATTTTTCTTCTGGTCTATTAAGGATCATTAGTTTATAGTCAGAGTGAAACTTTATATTGCAGGTAGACGTGTCACATCCGACACTTTTCCTGGCTTTACAAAAGGGCAGCAAGGTGAATCCTGCTTTCCAGCTAGTGGAGAAACCAATGCTGAGTGAATCCAGGAGAAGCCAATGCCTACATCCAGGAAGTTGCAGGAGCCAGGAATTCATAACCCTTGGTGTCAACAGCCACCCAAACCTTGGTTGATGGGGAGCGGAGAAACGCTTTCTGGTAAGAACTTTGGTTCCCGCTTCTGTCTTCTCTGGTATCATCCGTGCACCCTCCCAATCATTACAAAACATTCCCCTGAAGAAAGAGTAAGAACTCTGCTGTGGAGGATGCAGTTTGTTAATGTCAGAAAATGGCCCTGCAAATTGTACACGATAGTCACATCCCGATGCCCCCCTTGATCCCCAAATGTGTCAAGATGTTTCGGGCATTTAACAGACTGGACGGACAGACATCAACAGTCGTGGTGGGTGTTTCTGAGATTACAGCTCTGTTTCATTTTCCTCTTGGGCCTTTTCTTAAGCGTTCCCATTTCCCACAGTCCGTGTGTAACCGGGAAAAGTAACATGCTGTATATTTTTGAAACTTGGGGAGGTGAGGGGCCGTTATTTCCTGCTGGGTAGTGTCCTCCTTTTCTTCACAAACAAAACCCGGATGTGACTTGGGAACGGGAAGAAGAAAAAAAAGGCACAAAAAGTAAAACTTCAGTTGTTTCTCCAGGAAAGCGGGCGCGCGCAGCCGCAAGCGTCGGCCGCAGCCCCGGCGGGCGCCCCGCGGGTGTGGCGGGTTCGGGAGCCGGCAGGGGGCCAGCGTCCCGCCCGGAGCTCGGGCCGCGCGCAGCTTCTCGGGCTCCCTCTCGACCCAGCCCTCCGCGGCTCGCGGGCAGGCCCCCCGCGCTCGTGCAGGCGGCAGAGAGCGCCAGCGCGCGGGGCCGGGCCGGCGAGGGCGGACGCCCGGCAGGCAGCCGAGCGCTCGCGGCCCTGGGAGCGCGGCGCGGAGGCGGTCCGTGCAGCGCCGGCCGGCGGGCGGCGTGCGCCCGGGCGTGCCGCGCTCGCAGCCGGTCCGCTTCCAGAGCTGTGCCCGGGCTCGGTTCTGCGGCGAGAATGCCGGCGCTTCACATCGAAGATCTGCCGGAAAAGGAAAAGCTGAAGTTGGAAGTTGAGCAACTTCGCAAAGAAGTCAAGTTGCAGAGGCAACAGGTAAATGGGCCGTCCCAGGGTATTTCCTCCTCTGAAATGAACCAAGGGCGGTTTTTCCTGGTTTGTTACCGTGAAACAGGACCGCTTTTCTGGGCTTTGGTTTTTGGGGGTTTGTTTTCTCCCTCTCCCCCCCCCCCCCCCAGCTCCTCTTGAAGTAGGGCTTCGGTGGTACCTGGGAAACTGCCAGTTGATGTGGGGAAATCATAGGAGGTGAAGGAGAGAAAGGGTCCGCTGAGTAATTTAAAGCCAAATGTCACACCATCCGAGCCTAGGGTTGGGGAAATGGACAAAAAAATCTGCCTGCTCTTACTTGGTTTTAAAAACTCAAATTGTAGGCAAAAGGCAGATGGCTATCTCGTTCCTTGATCTCTTTCATAATGGGACAGAATGGTATTTTGGTGTTTTTTAATCACTATTTAATTCATCACAATTTAGGTAATTTGAATTACATAATTTTGAATTTCACCAGGCCTCTCCAGAGGTATGCAATGAACAGCTCACTGGGGCTTGGGAACAAAACATTACAATTTCTATTTTTATTTATTTGTAACTCTCATCCCTTTATACTTTCCACTTTGTTTTATAAGTACGCACAGTTAACTAATACAGTAGTATCTGCATTTATTTATAAATAATTATACATATACTGAGGTGCATATGAAAATTCTTTTTTTTTTTTTGCATATGAAAATTCTTTTTAGCGATCATGATTAAAAATTTTAGAGACCACTGAAGTGGATTACAAATTCAGTGAGAGCAAAAGTCTCGGTGTTCACAAGTCTCCACTGAAATGTGTTGGAGATTTTGTACTTTTGACTTCTTACTGGTAACTTGAGCATGCGTTTCTTCCTTTTTTCCTCAGTCAGGCAACCTATAGTCCGGGAATAGGTTTTTTGGATATTTTTTAAAGGAAATTATCTAGTCCTTTTCCACAGCAAGAAAAATATAAACTAATTTCATTTCTCCATGGTTTAATACTATAAAAAATAAGAAAAAATAAAATTAAAAAATGGCAATTAAACAGGTATGGTAAATAAGCTCCTTTACTTTCCTGCCCTAGTTATGGCAAATCTATTCATGACAGAGTCCTGTTACTCAGGATGAACATTTTGAATGATACTTGGAAAATGCAGGTGTTTTTGAGTTTTACTCTTTACATGTTTCTTTTTCTGAAATTTAATCTTTCACTTCCAAATCCCTATTCTTCCTAGATTTTGGAGTGCAAAGTTGTTTCTATCCATGTTGAAAGTTTTTGTAGCTTTAAAAATACTGCTGTGTTTAAAGGAATAAACAAAGCTGTGGGACCCAAAGAATAGGGTAGTTTCTTGAAACTTTAAGGGACCCATTTTGTGGATGGCAACGTGCAGTCTTTGTTGGCCACTTAGATTTTTTTTTTTTAAGATTTTTTATTTATTTATTTGACAGAGAGAGACACAGCAAGAGAGGGAACACAAGCAGGGGGAGGGGCAGAGGGAGAAGCAGGCTTCCCGCAGAGCAGGGAGCCCTATGTGGGGCTCGATCCCAGGACCCTGGGACCATGACCTGAGCCGAAGGCAGATGCTTAACGACTGAGCCACCCAGGCGCCCCTGGCCACTTAGATTTTTTCATGCAATACATCTTAGAGGTTACATATTAAACAGAGTTGCATAGACTGAAGTATGGCACTGTTAAAATATCCTAGTACCAGAGTGTGCAGAACTTATAGGAGAAAAAAGAGACAAGTGTCGTCTAGGTATTTTAAGCTTCATATTAGAAATGGGGCAGGGGCCTGGATGCAGCTGACTGTGTAGAAATTGAAAGTATCATTCATGAGCCGTTCCTCCCTGCCAACTGCCCACCTGCACTCCTTAGGACACACCCTGCCCCCTGCTCGATCAGTTTTCCAACTCCAAGTGTATGTCAAAGGGAGAGAAAACTTAGGGGATACAAGGAGAGGCATCTAAAATCCTAATAATAATATTCAAACATATGTTATCACACACTTCGATTTATAGAGTTTTAGTGTTCTACAACCATTATGGCTCTTAGAGATCATTCAGTGCTCTCATTTTTAAGAATAAAAAACTTGAATCCCGAGGAGGCTAAGTACCTCCTTATTTAAGACCTCAGAGATAATGATAAGGGTGTGTACTAAAACACATGTGTTCTGATGCCCAGTTCATTATTCTGTCAATAAATTGCTCATGTCTGAGCTGTGTGCTCTGCTCAGCCAAGGACACAGAATCCACAGGCTGAATTCTGGCTCCAGCTAATTGTTGTTCAAACATATCTTCTTGATCACGGAAGGAAATGCTCAGAGGAGCAACTATTCACTTTTGGAGGTTACAGATCTCTTTGGAAACCTAATGAAGAAGCCTCTATAAGAACAGATACAATTTGGGGGAACTCTAATCTTATCCACACATATCTCTGAGGAGACAGACCCCAGGTTATGGTTACTTTTATCTGTACTTCTGAAAATTCACATAAAATGCATGCACTATAAATGTCAGCAACAAATAAGAACAATTGTTACCCAAGAGAATGGTACTTGAAAAGATTTTTATTTCACCACATTTTAAGTCATATAACTCCATCACCTAGTTCTAAATTTTAGAACAGTGGTCTTCACATTGTGTGCAAAAAGTATGTGGGGTATGGGAGTAAAATATTAAAATTTCTACTTTAAATCTCATTTTTTGACAGTTTCCAGCTTATGTTTTATAATTACACATTAAGTATAACACGGCATCTGTACTTATTTATAAGTAAATAATTACATATTATTACATAGTTATATACATTTTGGGATACATATGCAAACATGTTTTTGTGATCACCATTAAAACAATTTGAAGATTACTAATCTAGATTACAAATTCAATGGGAACAGTTTCCCAGGGTTAAGAGGTCTCTATTAGTTTGTTGGAGCTTCTGTAATTTTTATTTCTAATTTCTTCTTAGCAATAGGCCTTCATTAAGACACTAATCCTTTTTTTTTTCCTTTTTTATTCCTTTTTCTTTTTTAAATTCGCTCTTGCAATCTGTCTCTGAAGGAGAGAGTTTTGGAAAAAAAACTACTCAATCCTTTCTCCATTGCAGAAAAAGTTTCAACTAATTATATAAACACAAGAATCTCGGATAAACCTAATAAACCTCAGATAAATCTTTAGTTATGATCATTGCCCTCAAGCAATGGGAAGGAATTCCAAATAGAGATACAAATGGCATGATTGGGCAACCTCAACCTCCCCAGCATCAGACATTCTCCAGTGTTTCTATCATTTTGTAAAATTGCAGAACATGGCACACACCCATGATAAGTGAGAATTTTGGCAGGACACAGCCCAAAACATTTGGGGATTATCTCTTACTGCACCTGTTCATTAGCATGGGAAATTGAAAATGTGGTATGTTTTAGTTCATAAAATACTATGAATACTACATCGTAATTGTATTTTAGCAGAGGAAAGAAATCATATGAGGCACAGTGGATAGAAATTGCTGGGGATGGTCTGTTTAATACAATGACTTCCAAGCTTTCTGACCCTCACCATAGTGAGAAATATATTTTAACGTAGATTGTGTCATTCGTATATAGCGTATATATTATACATGCTTTGCGCTACTATTTTTATACTATTTCATTTTTTAAAATGCTAGCTGTACTCAATTATATTAATTTCACTAACGGGTGGTAATGAAGTGTAGACAATCCTGATCTAATTCATTCTTTTTTTTTTTTTCCTTAAGGTGTCTAAATGTTCTGAAGAAATAAAGAACTACATTGAAGAACGTTCTGGAGAGGATCCTCTGGTGAAAGGAATTCCAGAAGACAAGAATCCTTTTAAGGAGAAAGGCAGCTGTATTATTTCATAAGTAACTCTGGAGAGAAATTTCATCCTCAGTAGAAGAACTAGTTTGTTTTGGTTTTCTGAAATAAAACCGAAATTCCTTTTAAAGAAGGAAAACAAAATTTAAGGACTTTCTTAAACACTTATATTGATACGGTTATGTATAAAAGCTGTGTGCTTCTCATCTTTGCTCACTATACCCCCTTGTTAAGAGGGCAGAGAGTATCAAATGTACAATTACGGAAATAAGGACATTACTTGTGCATGACTCACTTCTTTCAGTATATTGCTTGATGCCTTAAATAAAGTTTTATCTCTGGAAAATGAGTGTTGGCAATTTTAAAAGGTGCTTTTTTTTTTTTTTTTTTGGCATTTACTTTTATATTTTTCCCCATAACCTTTCACGTGTTTGGGACATGTATCAAAGGATTAGGGGATTTGATAGATAAGTTCTCTAATCCAGCTCTCTACTTCAAATCTCAGTTGGTTTACAATACTGAGTTCTGACTTCTGGAATGTTTGTGATCTAATTTTATCTATTAGGGAAGCGAGTGAGTAGAATTCCTAACATTGACGGACTGTCTGAGTCAGGAACCACATTAGCACCCGAGCGCCGCATTACCACTCACCGTACAGATCTTGGTCAAAGTGTTGCTTTCATAGTGCTCTTGGGGAAGGGCCATGTTTGGGGTCCAGGAGAAGCCCCCAGGAGGTCAGCCCTGCATGTCCACCCTCAGGGAGCTGCACCTCCCACAGGATCTGCCCGTCTTGGGCACGGTGACCCTCTGGCTCTGTGGCATTGACAGAGATACCTGGCTCCGACCTATTCCTACCAGCCTTTTCCAGCAAGCTTAGGCCAACCGTACCGCCTTTCCTTCTCCTCCAAAGGGACCAGTTAATCTTTTGCCCATTTCTAAAATTAGCTTGTTTTATTCTCCCCCTCATTGATTTGTAGGCATTCTTCATATATTTTAGCCGTTGTCAGTGATAGGTGTCTCCAATGCCTTCTCCAGTCCATGGCTTAACGTTTCATGGCAGGATGGTAGCTGCCACGGCGTTAGCCCCTGGGTGCAATGCCCCAAGGTACACGGCCCACTCGAGTTCTTTATGAAGGCACATGCAGCAGCGACCTCAAAGAAAGCAACCTTTCTTCTTCTCTTGAAGCATTTTTCCCCCTCTCCCTCTGTTTTTTGAATGGCAGTTGTTCAGCGTTTGAGCCAAAAGAAAGACAAGCAAAACCCTTCCAGGTAAGTTCCAATTCTAATGGGCTTAGTCACTAACGCGACCTGCAATTTTAAATGTGGCACCAGAAGCCCAGGTTTGTCCTTGACTAGGTTTTTTTCTCCTGCTTAGACCCAAAAGTGTAACTTATAAAGCCAGAGAGGTGCCCGTGACTTCTAGCAGCTTCCTAATGCATATCAGCCTCCTCGCTCTGAAATTGCTTTCCTTTTCCCTCTCTGAGAGGGAACAGGATGCCCCAAGCTTTTGAAAGAGCAGGTTACAACGAACCAAGAGCAGGGGCTATTTCCTTCAGTTTCCTGCCGTTTTCCAAGTGTTGACGTCAATTGGGATTACTGAGAGCCCAAGGATAATTTTAGCCCAAAGCATGCTCTACTCCAAGATGAGATTTAAGAAAAGTAAAGGCATAATTTTTCCAACTGCCATAGAACAATTTGTATTGGGATGTGTTGCTACTATTAGTCATTTCACATTTAAGTGGCCTGGGATTTTAATATTTTGAGGCTTGTGAAGTTTGACTTTAATGCACTGTTTCATGTCTCTCGAGTCATGGAGTTTTCTTGTGTTGCATGAGGAAGCAAGCATCTATTCTTATTCTTGTTAAGGCAGATCAGATCACCTGCTTTCTTCATGGAGGGCCAAGTCAATGGATTTATCCTATAACTTGTTCAGACTTATGGCTGAGAAGGCTGTGCCCTCAGTTTCTATTAGCCACATTCAGCTGCCTGTTCATATACCCCTCCAAGTCCTAGCCTTTGCTTTTCATGTACTTTCAGCCAGATGACAACTTAGCCCACTTCTGATTTTTCCTTAATAAATTCCCAATCTTGTAGATGTTCCTACTAAATCTAATTCTGTTCTTTTTTTTCCTTACTGTTTCATCATAGTATTTTGGCAAATATGCAGAAGTGTAATAAAATCCTCTTGATTTTCAAGTGTTCAACTGCTAAAAACTTATTAGCTTACATTAGGAAGGAAATGAAAAATACGGTAACTATATATTTGGGTGTATTATAAAAAGTAACCTTTAGTAAGTGGGAATTTGTTAAGTAGAATTTAAATCATGTGTTCAGTTTCTTCCAAGTATATAGTTGTGTTAATCATTTGGTATCTGATTAAATAGTTGCTATGCTTTGTGCATTGAGACTCAGGTTCTATGAACTCATTAAATTAGCAAAATTGGCTTTCCTATTTCTATTCCTATTTAAAAATAAAAAATAGAACAAGTTTTATATTACTATGTTTAAGCTTTGGAGAGTAAGTATATTTTGGTATTAATGTCCTATGAATCAGAAATAAGTCTGTATAGTCAATATGATCTGATTAATAGTATATTTGGATCTATTCAGCTCATCCCACCAAGTAAGACAGAAACATTAAGTCAGTAATAGTTATAGTCCACCCTCATCCCCTCTAACTGAGTCTTAGATGGATGATAAGCAATGAAAAACAAACCCCTATTTCTAGTATTACAGTCTAGGAGAATAGGGACTAATCAGAAGATGTCTTTGATTTAATAAAGCAGTAGAATGAACACAGAAGGAAAGCGCTGTGGGATCTCTCCTGTTAGAATAAACCCTGATACCCTACTTGGTATGTCCACTGTCCTAACCAGGGAAGACAAGGGCATCAGCAGCACCTTTTCCACTCGGGCTACCTTCAGTTTGAGGGAATGAATCCACAGACCATTAAAAACCATCCACTGGCACTAGGAAAACATAGAGACACATTGATGCCATTTCTTCCTTTTTCTTTTGGTTCACACACACATTAAATAATGGCCTTTTTTTACATAATTCCATTGAACATGAAAATGGGCAGGAAGGATTAAAATAGGTGGTTTATAAATTTCAGAAGCTGACCTAAAAGTTAATGTGCAAAAGTTACACTTAAAATGAAAGGAAAAAAAAATAAAATGAAGGGAAAAGGTCCTTGTAAAATTAACAGTCATGAAAAACAATTCACATTGGCATATATAAAAATGTATGCATTTATTTATTCAAAACCAAAAATATTTGGAGATCTATGTACTAGGCACTGGTTTAGGCCCAAGGGATATAGTGGTGAATTAGACCAAGTCCTTAACATCATGAAATTTACAGAAATTATAATTAATCAGATGTAGGTGGAAATTACAGAGTATCTTATAACGTATAGGTTAGGATAAATAGGAAAGTGGTTTTTCTACTTTTTAATGATAACGCTGATGATGGCATCATGATGATGTTGATGATGGCGAGAGCTTACACATATGAAATGCTTAGTATTTGTTGGGCGCTGGAATAAGCCTTTTTACACAGATTATGTCTTTTAATTCTCACAAGTACCTTATATGTCGGGTAAATAAATTATACAAAGTCATATAACTACTTAACTGGCAACACAGAGACTGTGCCCTAAACAATACGCAGTACTCTGTCTCTCGTAGGAGCCAATATATGTGCAGAGTGAAAGGAACTATTAGCTCAATAATTTTCTGAAGTGGTTTTTGGCACACATACAGCCAGCTACTAGAGCCTCAGAAATGTTCAGCCCTTGTGTATGACATAGCATTTTATAGTAGCTTATTTCAGTTGTTTCTACTGGTGGGTTGGTTGGTTAGTTGGTTGGTTGTTTTTCTGTAATCACAGCCTAATAGAAAAATTTTAACCTATACAAAGGGGGTGAATTTTGCTTTCTTAGTAAAAATCCTATCACAACCTGAATTTTTGTAACAGTGATAACCTCTAATTATATACCAAGTAGCACTTGCTCATTTGCTGAATAATATAGTATCTCAGTTTAGTACCAGAATTGAGTCTGATAGAAGCTACATGAATTATGGTAGAGTGTCTAGAAGAAATAAATCAGACTCTGTAAGGACTTTCTTTACCAAAATTATTAACTTGTAGTTAGCCCTAGAGAATTCCATATAGGTACCAAAGAATCTTTTCTAAGAAGTGATTGAACTCATTCTCTGTAAAAACTTGTATGTTTTCCTTAATAAAGTTAGCCATTGGCTTTAGCTCATGTCATCCCAGCCTCTTCTTACATCCAGCCTGAAATGCAATGTGAATGACCTACTTCCCAGAGTTGTCTGGGAATTATTGAGCCTGATTCTCTAGGCTGTGAGTACAGCTCTTTAAATCCATAAAAAGTCCTCATGTTTTGGTATTGATCAGTAAATACTTTCATTTCCTTTTTGGAAGTAATCAGATTAAACATAAATATATAAAATATATATTTTTTCTGCAGATTTAGTGCATTCATTCAAACTTTCACAGCTCTGTTTGGTGTAGCATACGGAAGGAAAGAAAGGGAGTTGGTCTCACCTTACTGAGTGTTTTGAAATAGTATTGAAACCTGTATGTGTCTCAATCTAAGAAGGAAAAATGAAGAGAAGAGAGAAACATTTAAACTTGTATTAAATCATTTGAAAACATAATCAAAAAACTGATAAATATTAACATAGTTCACTGATTACTTAAGAACAGTTCAAAGGCCATTGTTGCTAAATGTTTCATCTTTGTAACTGAAGTTATAACTTGTTAGCAAGGAACACCACAATATGGACTTGGGTGCTCTTTAATTGCTAATACCGAGACTTGCCTTTTTTTCTTTTTTGGTTTTAATTCATCTTTGAAAGATCGCATGCAATTGGATTTTCAGCTGATTCTTATTTACACACATTAATATAAAAGCAGATATAAGGTAGAATAAATTAATATTTATTAACATTTGGATTTTTCAGTTCAGGGCAGGGAATAATTTAGACATTTAAAAACAATTTGTTTTAATTTGATTTAACAAATGGATTAAGGACCTGTAAACATGACACTCTTGGACAAGTTCAGCCAATATTTTTCTTGCATTCTAGGAATTGGCAGTCGAAACAAATGGTAGTGACATTTATCAAGTCCAATTAATTAAATCAATTTATGTACAAAATGTAAGTGGATTAAGTGCTTGAGAAAAAGGGGATAATAAGTGAGTGATTAGTCGAGTAAGACCAGAACATTTTCTACCCTTTGAGGAAACATTTCATGGAAGGAGACACAATCGCTAAAATGAAGGAAAAGAATTTGTAAAGTATGAAACTAATAGGAAGAAATTTCACTTATTGAGTGCAGCTTAGCAGACTAAGAAAGCATTTGCCAAATGTATAGAACAAGAGCAGAAGGAACCTATAGCTAATTGGATACCCTGTCTTTGGTTAAAAAAAAAAAAAAGTCTTTGAAATGCTTTTTTCAGTTATTGTGGGAAACATATTACACCAAATTCAATGACTTAAAACAATACATTTATTATTGCTTATGAGTCTACCAGTCAGTGCATCTGGGCCTCACTCTGTTGATCGTGGCTGGTTTCATTGATTAATGTGCAGTCAGCAGCTGCATCAGCTAGGGGCCAACTGGTTAGCTGGTTGTTGGCTAGGGCAAAGTCGGGGACTGGGTTATATACTTGCTTGGGCTCGTTCTCATAGCATGGCAGAGTTCTAAGAAGAGTAGAAGCGTAAAAGGTGTCTTAAGGTCTAGAAAAAGAGCTAGCACATCATCACTTCCACTGCATTCAATTGTGCAAAGGAAGACACAAGGCCAACCTGGGTGCAAAGAGCAGGAAAACAGATGCCCCCTCTTGAGTGCAGGAGTGGCAAAGTCATACGGCAAAGGCATAGATCCAAGGAAGGGTAAAAAGTTAGGGACGGTTTACAGTCTATCCATCACATTGGGTGAGGATCTTGGCTCTAGCCTTGGGCAGCGGGAAGCCAATAGGACTAACCTAGGGCTACGTGGGCAAAGATGATTGGTTAGGATAAAAGCCAGAAGGTTCTGATGATAAGAGCAAAATGTGGGGATGGTCAGGGCACACACTTAGTAATTCAAAAAGTTGGGAAGGGATGGCTTAGAAATCTGTTGTGAGAGGAGAAACATCCCAGTGAATTTGAGACTTGACCAATCCTCACAGCTACGTGGCAAATCCAAATTATGTGTAGGAGAAGATGAGCAGCCTCTCAAAAAGCAATTTTACGAACTCAACTTATAAAAACATCAGTTTCTAGAAAGCAGAAGACTGCAGGTACTGATTATGCCCTTTTTCTCTTACATTACAAAATAGAAAAGAGTTCTGCAACTTGATGACCCCTTCAGGCAGAGGGACTCATTTTCAATAAAGCCAACCTCCAAGAAGTCACAAGATTTGTTCCCAGCACTGGCCAGCCAATCTGGTGAGGGTAAGGGCTATAATAAGCCAATCCTGCCAATATTTCAGAAACTGATGATAACGTGCCACTCCTAGCTCACCCTTTGGCAGCCTGCATTTCTTTCTAGTCTTTTCCGAATATTCAAACTTAGTTGGCTGCAATGAGAGAGATGTCCAGAGAATTCAGTTTGCTGTTCAATTTACAGTTCACCTCCCAAATTTGTTCTTGTCATAATTCTTCTGAACACTCCACTTGAATCTGGACTTGAGAGGGACTTCTATTGATATTTCTTTAGGTATTTGTCTGTGTGGACTTTTTTTTTTTTTTTTTTGCATAAGACTTCTCTTAGTAAAGTTGAACTCCTTTTCTTTAATCCTGATAAGTGTTTTCTGAGGCTTCTGCTTTCTTTTATTATGCCAGAAGTTTCTCACATAATTCCTTATACTTTGCTGTAGTTGAAAAGAGTGCAGTTTATCTGGAAGGGAAGGAGTTTGCAAATACTTTTTGATTAATGAGTAACACAATCACAAGTTTGAGGGTACACAAATCATGAGCTTAAAGTATTAGACAGTCTTGGTGCATCCACTGCCTGGAAATAAGTGTTTCTTTTATCCTTTTTAGAAGGACATTTCCTAAAGCAATGCTAGAGACTCTCCTTCACAAAATTTACTTGGGTACCTGTAATCTAAACTTTGTGTCATCATCATGCATTTGTATAAACTAAAAACTGGGCATAAGGTTATGCATTTGTCATATATGAGAAGGGCTATAAGGCAATATTATACATGTATTTTCCCGAGGTCATAAATCATATTGGTACACTAGAGCAGAAGGTTGTCAAACTTTTTCTCTCAAGGGCCAGATAGTAACTATTTTAGCCTTTGCAAGCCGTACTATCTCTGCGGTAACTACTCCAATATGGAGGCAGCCACACACAATAAAGTAGATAACCAAAGGGGTGTGGCTGTGTTCCAATAAAACCGTCTTTATACAAACAGGCAGCGGGCTGGATTTGGCCCACAGGGTCCTGTTCTAGATCAGTGTTTCATTTAGTGATCAATTTAGTGAAATGTTACCAATAATTTAATAAAATAAAATAAAATATCATAATACATTCCATAATATAAAAGGGTATTTATCTTTTAAAACATGGGTGTTCAAGCCAACCTGTAAAAATTCATCTCTTTTTGTAGGTTCCAGCTGATGAAAGTCTGAAAACTGTTAGTCCAGAGTGTTAGAGCTGAAAGTTTGGCTTTTTATAGTATATAGTAAAGACTTTAAACTTGCCCAAAGAGAGGCCTGGCTTTTCCCTACCTGCCCCCCCACCCACCCCCAACCCCAGGAGCTAATCTCTAAGCCATTTGAATGTTCTGCCTGATAAGAGTATCTTTGTTTACCTGGGGACTTTGGGCCATGCCAGGAAGAATAACAATGTGACTTATGGTGAGTCTTTGAATCTTGTGGTATCAGCTTGATTTCTGGAGAGGGTGGAAATTGAGACCAAGCATGTGGGTAGTTGACTAGGGACCCCCAATAAAGACTCTGGATACCAAGGCTTTGGTGAATTTCCCTGCTTGGCAATGCCCTATGCATATTGTCACACATCATTTCTAGAGAAAGAGGAACATGTTGTCCATAAATCCATTGGGAGAGGGCAACTGGAAACTCCATCCTTGGAACTTTCCTGGACTCAGCTCCATGCATCACTTCCCTTGGCTGATTTTAATCTGTCTCTTTCAGCTGCAATGAACTACAACTGTGAATATAAGAGCTTTCAGTGAGTTCTGTGAATTTTTCTAGCAAATTATTGACTCTGAGAGTGGTTTTGGGTACCCCTGAACTTGTAATTGATATCAGAAGTGAAAGGAGTACTGTGGACTATGTCCTTCGTGTTTCCAAGATGTGGAAGCTGTGGGTCAGTGACATTTATAAAGGTCATGCAGCAAATTAGTGCAGCAAAACCACAACGAGAGTATCCGGTCTGTAGTCTCCTTATTTAGAGGCTTTTTCCTCTTCCTGTGCCTATTCCTGAGGCTTGTTGACATTTGTTGAGTTTATCTGACTTTGTCCCAAGGGCCTTGTACGCACTAGCCTATTTTATCCTCAGAAGGACCCTATAAGATTCATACCAGTGATCCAGGCTGGCCAGGTTCAAGGACCCAGAGGTGGTTCCACAGGACCAGCCAAGAGGGTCCTAGGCTTCATGCAGGATAGAAATCAAATGTGAGCTGAGAGGAAGTGGGAGCAGAGTTTACTGAAATTTATTGAAGAGAGAGAGCCGATACAGACAGAGCACAGGAGAGTCTCAGAGAGGAAAGGAGAGAGAGTCTCATCTTTGCTTGGGGGTCTGGGGTTTTTATAGGATAGTGGTCTGCTTTATGTGTCCTCTCAAGCAACCAGGAACTGGTCAAAACAAGGATGAATGCTCAGGTGGCCTCCACAATCACTTATGCCCTGGAGCCAGGGATTTTGGCATCAAGGTGACTGAAGTGAGTAGTCTTGGAAAACATACATGATGACCCCATCTGGTCACTCCTTAGATGTTATCAATTGTGCTGTAAGACTCCAGAGAAATCATTAACTCCTTCACCTTTACAAGGAAGACATTATCAGTACTCTAAACCATGTATAGGGTCAGGGTACAGGTCCTAGCAAGAATAGAAGCAGGAAAAGGAGCAAGAAAGCAGGGTTGGTTTGTTGTGTTTTGTTGTTGTTGTTGTTGTTTTTTATGGGGTCCCTCAGTTTCCCTATCTCGGTAGGATTACACCCATTTTACAGCAACAAAACTGAGGTTTGGAGAGCTTAGGTAAATTTCCCAGGGTCGTACAGGTTTTAAATGGTGGAACCAGGATTCCAAGCCAGAGACTCTGTTTCCACTGGAATCTTATACTCTCATTGCTTAATATTGTTTCCTTGGATGTTGTACATTCCATTCTCTAGAGAAGCTGATTTTAATTTATTTCACAGGAAACCATCAGGTTATCTTGGGCATATGTATATAACAAAGACCGGCATCATACACATCTTCTGTATTCCCCTTAGTACCTGGCGTAGTTAACCCTTAACAAATGGAGGGTGAAAAAAATGAATGAGGATAAAGAATAAAGAGCATTGGGTTAGAATCTCATGTATCTTCTTGGTTTTCCACATTGTTGATGACACACTGGTTTTCTTTCTCTGCATCTTTTTCTTCTCTTGCTCCACTCTCTCCCCCCACTTTCCTCTCCTCTTTCTCTTGCTTCCTCTAATTCTCGTCCCCCATCTCTATGCTTTTTATTATTATTGGCAAAATCTGATTAGACTAATCTAAACCTCTTAATTGCTTAAAAAACTGAGTTAAGCCAAAATTGCAGCTGACTGGGGTATTTGGTTGGACTTTGTTTAAATAGATTTTTGCCATAATACTTTCTCTAACAGTGTTTTCCTGCTATTTACTACACAACGGAACCCAAATTTTCCCTCCCCCCCCCCTCAGGCATTTAGGGTAAGGATACCCAGAAAAGGAAATCTGAGAAGAAGCAATGGAAAAATAGGCACTGTATAATTCCTGCCCATATTTATAATGCTCTGAAGTCTAAAGTCAAAAAGACTGTTCTAACCATCTAATTCATAATTCAGGCCACTTGAAGAATCTAAAGGAAATCTCCCTTTTGAAATGTATTTAATTGAATTTCTTTTTCCAATCCTAATTCCAGAGTAGAGATAAGGAGTTTCACCCATTTACTCACCAGTGGGGGGGAAAAAAGATGTTTTCCTGCTCCTTGTGTATTCAATATTCTAGGAAAAGCTAGGTTCTTGGGATGAATAAACCAACAAGTAATAAATAAATGTAACACTAATAGTGACTTCTATCTATTTGTGGGGTCTTTTGACACTTTCTGGGCACCATCACATTATTTCATTTGCTCCTGGGGAGAAGGTGTAGGTATTAAACCCCATGGGATATTGTGATCTATAAGTAAATATACATTTGGTCTTCCTCCCGTTTCTGGCACAGAGCTCTTAAAACCCTTGGTACTGCCTACATGGGGAGAGCAACAAAAGTGTCTGTTGTATGTGAATGAGGTGACTTTTGGAAAACACCTAACAATGGGGACTGGTTGACAGGAGAACCAACCACGTGAGTAGAGGATTGGAACTCTTAGTCCCACCCCCTTACCTGGGGGAGGGGAGAAGACAGGGACTAGAGGTTGAATCAGTTGCCAAAGGCCAATGATTCAGTCATGCCTATATAATGAAGCCTCCTTAAAGAATCAAAAGGACAGGGTTTGGAGAGCTTCTGGTTGGCGTGTGCATCTCTTCCACCTGGCTGTACCTGAGTTATATCCTTTTATAATAAGCCAGTTATCTAGTAAGTAATATTTCTCTGAGTTCTGTGAGCCTCTGCAGCAAATGAATCACACCCAAGGAGGAGGACATGGGAACTTCTGATTTATAACCAATCAGTCGGAAGCATAGGTAACAACCTGGACTTGCAGCCGGCATCTGAATGGGTGGCGGGGGCGGGGAACCAGTCCTGTAGCACTGAGCCCTTAGTCTGTGGGATCTGATGCCAACTCAGGTGGATAGTGTCAGGATTGAGCTGAATTCTGACACACCCAGCTGATGTCCAAGAATTGCTTGGTGTCGTGTGGGAACCCGCCCCCCCTACACACACACACCCCTCCAACACTGAAATGCCTCAGAACATCTAAAGACCTCATAACTTATTTTCAGCCCAGAGATGACAAGATTAAGTACCCCTGAGGTCAAGGAGTTTCCAAAGGTCATACATCTAAGTCAGGACTTCTGACTTTCCTTTGTTTAAATAAATATCCTCAGTTGGTGAGCTCTTTCTTCAAACACACTTTTTTTTTTTTTTTAAACCAAGAACTCTTAACCTGTAGTATGCATGAATATATGTGAATGAGTTTCAGGAGTCAGCTAACCTGAAATTCAATTTAATATGTTGTGTGTATATGCTCAACACCCTCCCCCCATAGTAAGGCAGTCTGTTTTATTTTTATTTTTTTAAGATTTTATTATTTATTTGAGAGAGGGAGACACAGAGGGAGAGGGAGAGGGAGAAGCAGAATTACCACTGAGCAGAGAGCCTAATGTGAGGCTCGATCCCAGGACCCTGGGATCATGACCTAAGCCGAAGGCAGACGCTTAACCGTTTAACCGACTGCAACACCCGGGCGCCCCAAGACAGTCTATTTTAATCTCAAAAGTGTCAATAAGTATCTTAAGAAGCAGATTGTCTACACAACCCATATGAAAGAGGTTGCTTTGGGCCTTTAGTCTAGACCAGGTCCTGTCTCACTATATTGAGGACTTCCAGGAGACTTAGCCCCATGTACCCTCCTCTGTGTCCTGTCTCCCTCCCATTCCCCAGTAATCAGACTGACCCATATTCCCAATTGTCTCCTTCCATTAGCTTTTCCTGTTGTCCCAGTCAGTCCTAGAGACTGCTCCTTCTTCCACACATTTTCCTTCACGCCTTAAGGGGCCTCCACTGCCATAGCCTGACCACCACGTGATTGCCTTCATTTAATGTTTAAAGTTCAGGCTGCTCGATCCTCTCAAATGCAATTAGTTAACCTGCCATCCTTGCTTCTTCCTTGATGACATCAGAGACCTCGACTCCACCTGCCAACTTCTAAGACGATGACCCTCTTCACACTTCAAACTTAGAATTTCTCGTCTCCTTCACCCAAGTGATTACAACGCTGGTTTTGTACATTCCACTATTCCATTATACTGTGCTGCCTTCATGCATTAAAGTACTAGTATTTTTATAGGCATATCACCCATTTGAGATATAAATAATTTCTATCTGGAGCTATGCCCAGACAGTATTAAAAATGTGAACAAAATGATGGTGAACTTTTTACTTTTTTATTTGTTGTTTTGATTTGTGGTTCTTGAATGAAGAGCAAGTTGCATATCTTTTCTTCTCTTTTCTGCTTTTTGGCGGTGGATTTTTTAATGTAAAACTAATCTATGGGGTAAGAGGTCAAGATTATGGTTGCTTTTAGGCGTAAAATGTGACTGCAGGCAAACAGGAGGCTGGTGATGTTTTTGGTGTGGGGTGAGTGAGGCCCTTCATTACACACTTACGTTCACTTTGTGAAATATTTCTTTGTGTCGTATTCTCTGAGGTGATAGGCACTGTTGGCGATCACAGAAAATATTCTGAGGCCCTGTCTCCCCTCTGAAGCCAGCTAAAAGATAATGTTCTGGTTTTAATTCGGACTCCCCAGGTTACCAATGAATTGCGAATCTTAGGTTTTAATCATTTGTAATTCTCCCAAAGCCAGTTTGTCCAGCACTTTCTGGGATCCATAAGAGGATCTTAAAAATTGAGAGCCGGGGGAGGGACAACAGGGAGAACAGGAGGGTGTGCGTTAGGGGGCTGTGGGAGTAGAAGAGAGCAATGGAGGGTGGGAGGTCACTACCTCGTCCAATTCCCAGGCCGGCCCTGCGGGCTGATTACTGATGCACTTCACTCTCCTCCTCTTCTTATTCGAAGCCTGGTAAATTGTCAGGGGCCTGACCCCTGGTGCTCTTATATGATTTATTTAAACCAGGATTTTTTTCATCAGTCATCTGAGCCAGGAGGTCAAAGGCACCTCAGGCCTGGACCATGACCCTCCTCCAGGGAGAGCATCACCTCGGGCAGAATATAGAATCTGATGACAACTGCATCCTGCTGTGTGATAAATCACCAACTTAGACATCAAAATACCAGCATTGTCCTCGTGCCTCCGTGTCGCAGGGACCACTCTGTTAGCATTCCCTACTTTCCCCTTTACCTCTGCCAGCAAGCGGTTTACCTGAAAACGCGTTCATCTTCAATCCCAAGCTGGTGAGTTTTCGGGGACTTCGTTTCTCCCTCTCCTTTACAGAAGCCCGGAGGCTTGTCCACATCCTCCTTTCGTAGTCCTCCCCGACAGGCTGAGTTTCGCTGCCTCCCTCCAACCTGGCCCAGGCAGCCAGCCATTTTCCCCCCATTCTTGTATCACTCCGAAGTCAGGTAATTTCACACCATCCTTGAAGAGTTTGACAGAACTCCCTCAGCCCGCCCGTGGCAAGTACTGCGGGAAGCCAGGGTCCATGGATGTGAATTCCTGAGGCTTACCTTCTCCGGGTCACCTCTGGTTCTGAATCCTACCCCACTCATCCTCCCCAGCCCCCTTGCATTTCACCTCTGGCCACTGTGCTCTGCTCTAAGTCTTTTCTTCATCTCCCCACAACTGTTCTCACAAGACAGTTTTGTGTGTAGCAAATATCATGGACGACTTAAGTGAAGAGGAAGTTACAAGATAAAAGAGAAAACGACCTCAAGTTGAATGTCTGCTGTCTCTGGTACCATCTTCCTGCCATCCTTCTCGGCAAGCCTTGCTATCCAGTCCTCCTCCTGCGTGTCTCCTCCGTATTCCCTATTTTCTGCTCTCTCTCACCTCCAAATTCCAGTTAATTTCTAGTGAAAATCCATCTCTCCACCATCATCGTCTGAAGTTTCTTCTGCTTTCAGGCTGTTGACTAGGTAGGGAGAAAACCTGGCTAACCTTGGCTAGGCCCTTTGCTGCCCTGGGATTCTGTTACTTGTCATTTGAATTCTCCACCATGTCAGTCACCAACTCTCTGTCTTCTCTTCAAGAGTCCAGGCTTGCTTCTGCCTGCCGTCTTGCTGGCAGCTGTCCTACCCTCTTCCTCAGGAGAAAAGTTTGAGAGCATCACGTGTTCACTCTCCTACTTTTCTTCATTCCTGTAGGAGAATGTCTCAAACGTTCATCTTTCTTTCTTGGTCCCTCTATTTTCTGATGGACAAGCAAGCATTTTCCCTTTTTGCTGCTAAGCCTATCTTTTTGAGCTCTTATGTCCCTGGATCTCCTGGGACTTAAGTCTATAAGTCATGCTGTCTCCCTTCGATTTTCTAATTCTCACCCTCAGTGAGCTTCCTCTTTTCTGCCTAAAAATGTAACTTGCCCCCTCCACCCTAATCGATGATAACCAAAACAATTATAATAAAACAAACAGAGAAACTTTCCTTTGTTCTGCTTCCTGTGTGAGCAATACCCTCCATGCTTTTATTCCATTTCCACTCTTGAGAGCATTTTCTGTATCATTTGCCTGACTATCCCTTACTAATTGCTCATTCTTCTGAAATCTTGCAACCCCACTTCCATTCTCACTACTGACATTCTCCACGTGACTCTTGGTCAAATCCAGTGCATTTAAATTCTCACTCACTGGTGACCTTCTCAATTCTGGAAGCTGCTCTCTACTCAAAGGCCTTTCCTCCTTTGCCTTTGGAACTTCATCCACCATGCTTCTCTGCCTGCTTCTGCCTCTTGGAGCTTTTCCACCCTGTATGAGAGGCATTCTTTCCAGGCTCTCATACGAAGACATGCTGTGACCTCTGCCCTTCACACTTTTCTCTTTCCCCCTCTTCATGAAGAATCTCATCAGCAATCCTATAATATACTTCTTCTTTCAGAAACCTCTCATGGCCTTATTTTGCCTGCTTGAGGATGTAGGTACAAATGACTCAGCTTGACTTCAAGGTTCCACACCAAACATTTTGAATCTACCATTGTCCTCCCATTGTTCTTCTGTATATACATATCCAGGTGACTGCTGGCTGATAGCTAAGAAAGCCTTAAGCTTTTCTGCATCCCAATTTTTGCAGATGCCCTTTACTCAGTGTGAAAACCTGTCTTCCCTCCCCATCTCACCCTCTGCCCTTGTGGCATCAATGTTAGCACACAAGCTCAGCAAGGGAACTACAACTGGTTCTGGGTTGTTCAAATAAGAAACTTGCTGAGCTACTAGCCTTTCTTAATATATTATTCTTAAACAACAAGTTAACTTTTTCTCTGCCTGATCTCTTAAATAATGTTCTACTTTCAGAAGAGAAAAAAATATAAATTCTACTCTATTTATGGAAGTGTTACATGATATTAGAAAGCAAGTCTATTCCTTTTTTGGATTAAGAATTCAAATATGACGACTGCATTTTCTTTTGGTAAGAAAGGTAAAATTATATTATGATGATGTTCCTCATTTTTTGTTTCATTTTGTTGGTTTTTTAACTTTTTAGGTTGTACATTTTGCTGGATGCTAAAGCACTGGACTCTGTATTACAGGGTGGCTGTGGGTGGTATTATTGTTCATGACTATGTCAGTGAAAGTGTGATCATACTGTTGACTGGTTTGGCTTAGACAGTAGGAAACATCTGGTAGTTTCCTGATATTTATCAAGACAGAGCTGTGTTTCCTTTAAAAACAGCTTCACATGAACAATGCACTACACAATAGCAGAGGAATTTTATAACACAAGTATAGGAACAAGAATGCAACCACTAAATATAGAAATTAGTTTCAACAACGTTAATCAAAAAGTTAATTGTACTCAAGAAATATATCAATATATATTCTTAGTAAAATGTCTTTAATGAAATGATGGACCTTCTGATTTGCTTTTCTATAGCTAACTTCTATATCCAGTTTAAATTGGGGCATTGAAGCAAATGAAGAGGATTGCTACCCCCAACCACACCCTTCTTCCCAGGCCCCTGACTTACTCTTGCATCTTTGATAGGGGCTCACGCTATAGAACGTGTTTGGCCATGGTGATCCCACCTACCCTGCCATTTCTGTAGATACTTCTCTATGTATAGAGATACTATTCCTCTCCTCCCTCCCTACCATCCTCTCTCTTCTTCCCACTAAAAAGAGTACATTTTGAAAGCAATTTTATCCAGAATAGTGTTTCTTTCCACTGAAAAATTTCAGACAACCAATTTTGGATAGTGGTGCAAATTTTGGTCATACTTTCTTTAATGTGAAGTTTAAATGTATTTCTACACCGGTCCCAGATGAACTTGGAAGGAAGGAGTGAACATGGAATCTGAAAACAGTTTAGAGAAATGAGAGGGGTCTGGTATTTCTGCTTGAACTCTGTAGGTTTCAAAACTTGGGTTCCAAAATTCAAATCTCTCAGCTAAGGAATCTTAAAGTAGGGTGGCTTTGCCTGACATTTCTACTTTTATGTAAACCTGTGATGAATATCTAAAAGCTGCCTTGCTTCTGATCTGTATATCAGAAAATTGGACTAAATAACTTACAGTTATGGTTCCAGAGTTAGCAAATACATCACCCCTCTATGCTTGGCACAAAGTAGACATGGCTGATCAATCACAGGGTACTCTTCTGCTGAGCTAGAACAGGTCTCATAGTCCTTTTCACTAGCACTGCAGGCTTACTAATCAATCGGAGTTGACATGACAGATTAAACCCATTTGCTTTCTCAGGTTTAGACTTTTCTAAATATAACAGATACAACAATTATTTGGGCAAAACTTATCATTAATCACTTTTTAAAAAAATGCTGGAAGACTATCTTGGCAGTCCCTCTTTTCTATTTTGTACATGGCCATTTTAGGAGATGAATGACTGCGGGTGATCCTATTCCTCCCTTATCTTCCTTCTCCAACAGTGCCTTAAAACTTGATCTCATCCATTTTGAATAGACTTCTGAACACATCATTCTCAGGTCCTCACAACAGATCTATTTTCAGCAATGGTTGGAAGGACAAGGCGTCCTTCCTTTTTTCTGGAACTTATTTTTCCCTGTTCCTTAAATTCCATTAGTTTCTTCCATCCTCTAAACTGTTTTTCATTTCATTGTTTCCTCACCATGTTATGTCTCCTTTCTCCAATAATTGTCTTTCCACACTGTATAAATATGCTGTCAGCTTTTCCTTTGCCTAAAATAAGCAAAAATATCAACTTTTGAGCAATTCTACTCCCTCCTTACACTAACATAATTTTTGTCCCCTTTAACCACAACATTTCTTCAAAGACTGGGCTGTTTTCATCAAACCCTTCCTAATCCTTTGCAGGGATTAAAAACACTCAGAACTTGCCAAGTGCTTTTCTCTCCCCCTCGGTGTCTCAGAACACTCCTGACATGCATCTTTTCCTTGGCTTCTCTGGCCCTGCACAAATTAAATTTCTTATTCGCTTGTCCTTCTTTCTTTTCCTTCCTTAACATTTTCTGTACTTTCTAAAGTCTTATCCTCAACCTTTTTCTCTTCCCTTTTTTCTACATCCTCCTCTTTGGGAAACTCAACTTCGAAAATTCTGCTATCGAGTGTGACTTTTAAATAAATATGAACACCTCAGGCTTCTTTCCTAGATGCTAGTTTCACATTTTCAAATCCCCTTCTGAATATTGAAGAGTGATTCTCTTTTTCCAATTACTTACAACCTTCATGAGACTTTTAGCCTGAATTTTCATCTGCTGCATATCCTGCACATCAAATTTAGTTGCTGTCTTTCACTATGTTTTCTAGCCCATTTTTTCTTCTAGTTCTCATTGCCATCTCGATTAAGGTCTTTATTACCCCCAAAGAGAAAGCCTAATATAGTTATATTCCAACTTCGTGTTCTAGCTTCTATTGTCTCTTTCCATAGAGCTACCTTGCATAAAGACCTGAGTGAGTTTTGTCATCTTAAAGCACTGTTTTGATACCATTTATCCCTTGTTGAAAACCATCATGGGATTACTATTATTGGTTGGGTGGGGCCTGAGCTCCTCATCTGCCTTTATGACCCAGGCTCACCCTATTTGTAAAGCTTGTGCTCATACAAGGAGATTACTTCCTGATTCCAAAATTCACCTTGATCTTTTATTCTTATGAATTTTGCCTTTCTTTCTTTCTTTCTTTCTTTCTTTCTTTCTTTCTTTCTTTCTTTCTTTCTTT